>NC_090444.1:1820980176-1821283206 GCF_031143425.1 Pleurodeles waltl
GGCTGTCGTGAGGTGGATGGCTGTTGGGTGGGTGTCTGCCTGCGTTTGCGTGTCTTGGAAGAGGGGGTGACAGACACAGTGGGAGAGGACACAGGGGACGTGTAAATGGTAGTGGGGGTGGTGACTGCACGTGTGCGGACTGGACTGGAGGGTGTGCTGGTGATGGAAGCACTGGCTGATGGTGGTGTGCATGCAGGTGTGAGTGTAGACGTCACAGGGAGGGAGGAGGGAGACGAGGAGGAGGGGGACACAGAGGTGGTAGTGACTTGGAATGTCTGCATCTGGGTGTTGCTTGCGTGAATGCTTGTGGGTTCTGTGGCGCTTGTGTCTGGATGAGCTGCCCTTGGGTGTTGAGGTGTGTGCAGGCTGGTCTGATGGTGTGGATGGGATAGGCTGAGGAACAGGAGACAGAGACAGGCTGGAGGCAGTCAGAAGAGGGAGGCTGGAAATAGGGACAATGGCTGCCGTCAGTGCTGAGGCCAGAGCATTGAACGATCGTTGATGGGCAGCCTGACCCGAATGAATGCCCTCCAGGTAGGCATTGCTCCGATGCACCTCCCTTTCTACCCCCTGGATGGCATTCAAAAGGGTAGTCTGCCCAACAATGATGGTCCTCAGGAGGTCAATGACCTCCTCACTGAGGGCAGCAGGGGTAACAGGGGCAGGTGTTGAGGTGCCTGGGGCGAAGGAGACGCCCGCCTTCCTGGGCGAGCGGGCACGGAGCGTAGGCTGAGGGGCTGCTGGGAGGGCGTGGCTGGTGCGCTGGGTGGCGGCTGTACCTGTAGAGGCGGGGGGCCCAGATGTTGCCGCCACCGCTAGGGAGCTCCCATCCGAGGACGTGTCGCTGTCGCTGGTGTCACCACCGGTCCCCGTTGTGGTGCTCCCCTCGCCCTCCGGATCACTGGTGCGCTCGGTGTCTGTTCCTGGTCCCACCGGGGCCTTGTGACTTGCAGCTCCCTCGTGCTCCGATGCCAATTCGCCTCCGCCTGATGATGCTAATGCACACATGCACAAGAAGATGAAGAAGAAGGGTGGGGGGAGAAAAACGAAGGCCAGGTTGAGTGCATGCAATGTCAACACCGTTGGCGGAGAGGACAGACACAGGAGCCTCATGCACTAAGCCGCGCATTTGGGGTACACTACTCAGTACTTCTGACTAGGACAACAGGTCTAGAGACGACAAAGGCGCACATGTGTGATGCTGGACCATCGATAGCTGTACTTGTCACCCTACAGAGGTGGGGGCCGGGAGCACAGGGCCATGCCTAAAGGAGAGGACTACACTACAGAAAGCGCCCTGGCCTAATGTCACCCACAACCCTCCTCCCCCACCCAGACGCCTCCACTGCGCAGAGAGATAGCAGAATGTGCTGATACTCAACCCCCTTGTGTCTGCTGTGATGTCCTCAAGCGCCCATCCAAATCAGGGTAGGCCACCGCCAGGATCCGGGACATCAGGGGGGTCAGGGTACGACTGGCACCCCTCCTAGGTTGGGAGGCCATCCCCAGCAGTGACTCAGCGGTCTTCCTGGTCCCGCGGCGGATGTCCTCCCACCTCTTGCGGCAGTGGGTGCCCCGTCTGACGTGGACCCCCAGGACCCGGACTTCCTTGGCGATGGCACGCCAAATGTCCACTTTCTGATGGGCGCTGACCTATTTGACATGTACAGGGTGGGAAGGAAAAATCATCAATTTTCTGCATGTTAGATGCGATTGGCCCCCCCTCCCCAACCTTGCCATATGGCACATGCTCTCATCTGTCGTGCGTTGCACTCCTCATTCGCACCCCACCCCACCAACTTACATCCACCCCACTCCACACAGGCATAGCCCATTCAATGTGCACCCAGTGTACTTACCTGTTGGTCTGGAGGACCGTAGAGTGACGCATACTGGGGGAGGACCCCATCCACAAGTTTCTCCAACTCCTCAGACGTGAAGGCAGGGGCCCTTTCCCCAGTCGCAGCAGCCATTGTCACTTCCAGACCGAGGTCACAGCAGCACTTGCAGTATAGGTCCTCTCCTGTGGATGATCAGGTCTCGAGTGATTAAGCAGATAGAAAATGGCGGTCACGCCCGCGGCGGTGCGTACCGCGACCGCCGGCGCACCTCGTCATTGGCTCCTGAAACCCATAGGCCTCAATGTTAGCCAATGCGGCTTCGTATAGCGGTCTTCGACCGCCTACCGCCACGGTGTGCCACGCCAGCGCATTGACCTCACATCCCATTGTCCCACTTCACAGGTCAGACAGCCGCCATTTCAAGGGCCCACATGGCATAATTTGTACTGCGTCACACAGGCCTAGGCCTTGCATTGCCACACATACACGCCTTTCAATACATAGATAATCGTGTGCTATGCATGCAGTGGTGAACGTACCTGTGATTTGCTTGACTGTGCGCCATGTTGTCCTTCCTAGGCACCGTCCGCTGGGACTTGCGAGGAGAAGGATGAATGCTCGCGTGTACCGACCGCTGGTGGACCTGTCGACAATGGAAGAACGCCATATCATACTACGATACTGACTTGACCGAGCCACTATACATGAACTGTGTGCCCAGCTGGAGCCAGCCCTGATGTCCCCCATCCGCCAACCCACAGGAATTCCCCCTCTAGTGCAGGTTCTGTCAGTCCTCCATTTTTTGGCAAGTGGCTCATTCCAGACAACAGTGGCCATGTCATCTGGAATGTCTCAGCCTATGTTTTCAAAAATCTTGTCTAGAGTGTTGTCTGCCCTGACGAAACACATGCGGCGCTACATTGTATTCCCTGAGGAGGTTGATTTGGCCACTGTGAAGGGTGATTTTTATGCCCTTGGACATATCCCCAACATAATTGGTGCCATTGATGGGACCCATGTGGCTTTAGTACCCCCAAAAGACGATGAGCAGGTGTACAGAAACAGGAAAAGTTACCATTCGATGAACGTCCAGGTGGTCTGTTTGGCTGACCAGTACATCTCCCATGTGAATGCCATGTTCCCTGGGTCAGTGCATGACGTGTATGTGATGCGAAATAGCAGCATCCCTTATGTGATGGAACAGCTACAGAGACAACGTGTGTGGCTAATTGGTGACTCTGGTTACCCCAACCTGCCTTGGCTATTGACCCCAGTGAGGAATCCCCGGACCAGGGCAGAGGAACGGTACAATGAGGCCCATGGGCTAACTAGGAGGATCATAGAAAGAACCTTTGGCCTCCTGAAGGCCAGGTTTAGGTGCCTGCATATGACAGGGGGATCCCTGATGTACTCACCAAAGAAGGTGTGCCAGATCATCGTGGCCTGCTGTATGCTTCACAATCTGGCATTGCGACGTCAGGTGCCTTTCCTGCAGGAGGATGGTCCAGATGGTGGTGTTGAAGCAGCTGTGGAGCCTGTGGAGAGTGAAGAGGAGGAAGACGAAGAGGACGACCCAGACAACAGGGACAGAGTTATCCAACAGTATTTTCAGTAGCACACAGGTAGGAATCACCCACGCCATTTAACATTTACTGAAAGCCCCCTGCATCTTTACTTTGTGTATTTCCCCCCAGTTCTTTTAAACTGATGTTTGATTTTCCCTTCCCTTTTCAGTGCTGTATGACCCACTGCGTGACTTCTGCTTGGTTAGCCCATGGACTAATGCTTATTGACATCGGAATGTTGTCATCACTTAAATAACAGAACATTATTGATAAGTAATGTGTTATACATTTGTAAATAATACAGGCTGACTCCAGAATGATTTCAGTGCAATGAGTGATTTATTTTTAGTGCTAGATATTGGTACATGATATTAAAACGGTGATGTGTGAGGGTGGAGTTATGTCCCTGGCAGAGTCCAGTTCTCGGTCGCACAGGTGCATTGTCCATATGCCTGTGGAAGGATGGAGCAGGGGCAGTTCAAGGTTGGACAGGGTGACACTGTGGGACAGTGGAATGACATCCGGGGGGATATTAGGCTGGCGGGGGTCTTGGCATCCTACTCTGTCTTCCTTTGAGATCTCAGGTTCCTCTTGCGGGGTGGTTGTTCTTCAGCAGGAGGTGGGGTTCTGGTGGCCCGTCGTTCTGTGGGGGCCTCCTGACCACTAGCGCCGGCGGAGGTGGTAGGCTGTTCCTGGCTAGTGACAGGGGCCCTTTGCGGTGCCACATGGTCCCGCAATGTGGTTTCTATCCGGTTGAGGGCCTGGACTATGGTCCCCATAGCGGTAGCGATGTTCCTGAGTTCATTGCTGAACCCCATGTACCGTCCCTCCTGCTGTGCCTGGATCTCGGTGAACCTGGCCAGTACCGTCGCCATCGTCTCCTGGGAGTGATGATATGCTCCCATGATGGTGGTGAGGGCCTCTTGGAGAGTCGGTTCCCTGGGCCTGTCCTCCCCCCCTGTCGCACAGCAGCCCTCCCAGTTGCCCTGTTTCCCCGGGCCTCTGTCCCCTGGACGGTGTGCCCACTACCACTGCCCCCAGGTCCCTGTTGTTGTTGGGGTGTTGGGTCAGCCTGGGTGCCCTGTAGTGGCGGACACACCGCTGATTGACGCGTCCGCGAGACAGAGGCATGGGCCCGCTGGGTGGGAGCTGTGCTGGTGTTCCCAGAGGGGTTTGGGTCTGCTGTGGCCTGTGTCTGTGTGTGGGGAACCGACTGTCCAGAGGTCCCCGATGGTCCGGGCTGGTCGTCAGGTTCTAGGTCGACAGAGCTGCTGTCCTCGCTGGGGGCCTGTTCTGGGGGTGGGATGGACAAATCTGGACCCTCCGTGGCGGTGTGTTGGCGTTCGGGCCCTGCAGGGGTAAAGGAGTATGGTTATTGTTTCTGTGTGTGCCATGGCGTGCATTTTGAGTGCCCTTGTCCCCCAGTGCTGGCATTCCCTTGTGGGAGGTGTTGTGAGGGTTTGGGGTGGGGGTGTATGGGTATGTGCAATGGTCATGCTTTGGTGGTGGCTGTCTATGGTTCGTGTTGGCATTCAGGGGTTGGAGTTGTTTAGGGTGGGTTGTGCTGGTGAGACATTGGCAGGGAGGTTGTGTGCTGGGGGGTTGAGATTGGGGGTGGGGGGGGGTTGGCATGCTGGTGGTTGGGGGGGGGTGAAGTAGTTGAGATTCGACTTACCAGAGTCCATTCCTCCGTGTACTCCAGCGAGGCCATCAGGATGCAGGATGTTTACCACCTCTTGCTCCCATGCTGTGAATTGGGGTGGAGTGGGTGGGGGTCCGCCGCCAGTCTTCTGCACAGCGATGTTGTGCCTGGAGATCATCGAGCGCACCTTCCCCCGTAGGTCGTTCCATCGCTTTCTGATATCTTCCCGATTTCTGGGATGCTGTCCCACAGCGTTGACCCTGTCTACGATCCTTTGCCATAGCTCAGCCTTCCTTGCTATGGTGGTGTGCTGCACCTGTGTGCCGAAGAGCTGGGGCTCAACCCTCATGATTTCCTCCACCATGACCTGGAGTTCTTGGTCCGAAAACCTTGGGTGTCTTTGGGGTGCCATGGGGTGGTGTGGATGAGATGTGGGGTGGTGTTTGTGGTGATGTGCGTGGTGATATGTGGTGATGTGTGCGTAGATGTGGTGTGGGTGATGAAGTTGGGTTCCTGTGTGTGTTGGGGTTTTCTATTGCTGTGCTCGCTCTCTCTATCTCTATCTCTCTCGCTCTCGCCTTCGCTCCGATTTCCAACTAGTGGGGGTTTGTGGGTGATGTGGGTGTGTGTTTTATAGTTGATTGGATGTGTGGGTGTGTTGTTTGTATGTGTCTCAGGTGTGCGTATTTCAAAATGTCCAATGTGGCAGTGTTTTGGAGCTGGGTGTGTATTTTGACCTCGGCGGTGTGTACCGCCAATGGAATACCGCTGTTGAAAGACCGCCGCGTGGATTCGTGGGTCAGAATGGCATGGGCGTGTTTGTATTGGCGTGACGGTGGAGGTTTGGTCATCTCCAGTTTTCCACGGCCCGCTGATGTGGCGGCCTTCCTTGGATGTCGGATTTTTGGCGGTTTCACAGTTGGTGGTCAGAATGACCGTGGGGGTTTACCGCGGCCGCGGCGGTAGAATGGCGGACTTCTGACCGGCGGTAAGGGCCTTTTACCGCCGAGGTCAGAATGACCCCCAACATCTCTCCACAAATCCACCTATAATGACTAATGTCCCAACCCCTCCTGTAGTGTAGTCGCTGCTACACTGGACGGCCCTCTGGTGCGTGTGCATAAACGACTCAGGAGCCACGTGGTTGGTTTACACACAGACCAGCCAGCGAGTGGTGTTCGTATCTGTATTCACACCTGAACTGCCCCACCTGCTAGCCTTCCATTATTTATCATCTCATCACCACGTGACCTCTGGGGTCACAATACAGGCAAATATTGAGTGGGGCTAACTGGCCTCCCCTACATTATGTCCGCTATCTTGCACAATGGTAGTGCCCGCAACCAGTTGCATCACTGGCGTGACACTACACCCTCAACATAAGATGTGAAGGAGAGGACTCTTTTAAAAACAAAGTGGTACACTAGATCAGACATGTAAGGAGTTGTCGCTCAGTCATTCGTGACGTCATTATCAGCGCCAAAAGAAGTTCTGTAATTAATTTGAGCTTTGACATGAATGAGCCTCTAAGGCTGAGGCTATTTGTGATAACCTGGTTGCTCTTGACATTAGGTCCTGTCCTCCAAATAACTCAAACATACAAATTAAGTAACTTGGGGCAGAGAATAGATGGCAAATCACCACACACCCTAGGTTGGGCTTTGCACTTCATCTTTGGGTGATGTAGATTCACTTTCGGGCCTTACTCAAACTCCTGTACATCGAATAGGTCCAACATTTATTAATTTTAACAGCTATACTAGGTCACAGACCAATAATGTAATGATATCTTCAACTTGCCCTCGATACCAAAGACTTTGATAAATCCCAGTATATTGCCAGTCCCGGAACAACCGTCTAATCTAGCATGTAGTCTAGCTCACTAACTACCAATGCTGGCTTGCCCGTTGAAATACCTTTAGCCCAGGCATACGCTTCAAGTAAGGCCCTTACAACTCAGAAACCTCCATTGACAACACTTGTGACATGGGATGTCGCTGGCCTTATGTCAAAAATGGTTCAGCTTGACTGGAACAAATTAATTGAGGAACACAACATCTGTTTGCTCCAAGAGACGTGGAGTGTTGATCCAGTATTTAAACCAGGTTATCTTAATTTCCATTAGCCAGCTAAACCCAGTTCATTTGGAAGAGTCTGAGGACGGGGGTGGCTGAAGATTCACTACTTGAGCCAGAGCTTCACTTAAATGTCAAATTCTGCAACTAGATATTGACTGCCCGAATATGCTGGGCATTCAAATAACGAATGACAAGAGCACTAGTGTTGCCATTATGAATATCTAATCAAGAGTTGTCAAGGGTGGTTTGGGCTCTAAAACCTTGCAAGCCCTTGAGGATTATCTGGAAGGGTGCTCCCCAATGTCTTCTTATCTTAACAGTGGACTTTAATACCACCTTTGAACCCCTGGACTATGAAGATACTCAGTTAACTTATGAGGAGGATGAAATGTGGCCCGTCCCTCATCTGGATATTGCTTCCATAAAAAGGTGGACTCAGACCACCTTCCATCTAAAGGCTTTCTCCATCAAACTTCCGTCAGGGCCACTAGTGGTCACACAAGATCTGACCCTAAGGGGGGCATCACGTTCAATAAAGCTAACTATATGAGCTGTATCGACTACATTCTGGTCAATTTGAGGTTGTGACTGCTTGTTGATGGCATGGTTATACAGAAAGGTCAGAAAGCGATCACAAGCCACTGTCCCTTTCTATGTTTGCTCTTTAACTAGTCATCAATCTGATCGCCTTCCACCCTCATACACAAGAGTCATCGAGCCCACAACTGATATGCATCATCTGAAATGGCTCCAAGTGGTAGCTCATCCGAACATTTTGCCTGAAATAAGACAAGATCCCCAAATGGTGCTCTCCAAAATGCATGGTATTCCAGCTATTGAGGTGGAGTTCATGGCCTTAGACACTTTTTGAGCACATTCTGGCATACTTTACTATTTCTGCTCCCTACTTCAAGAAGCGTCTCCCTTAATCCAGCTTTTGGTTTAATGGGGAGTGCTGTGATCTCAAATTTAGCAGCTATTAAAGTAAAGGATACACATCAAACTCCGGCCATTAGGAAGGCTTCTAAAACGTGTGTGGTTAAAGCTAAAAGTGACTGGGATGAGCGAAGTTGGCGGGATCTCCAGGATGCCACCATTTGTGGTCACTGGTCTCGTAGGGTGGTAACGCGGCAGCGTCTGAACCAACCAACTACATCACTCCATTTGATTAGTTAGATTATTTTAAGAATTTATATCACAACAGTACTATGGTCTCTACTGAGGGGTCTCCATTATTCATAGCACCTTTGAGTAATGCCACTCTAATATTTGATTTAAACAGCATACAAGAATCCTTTCCTGCTATCAGGAGAGGCAGGACCGCTGGGCCCATGGCATACCTGCCGATATATTCATTCATGACGTAGAAGCCTGGTCCAAATATGTTTTTACTCTTGCTGATGCCATTGCCTGGGGACCACCCATTCAAGATTCCTGGAAGGGGCCATAGAGCTTCCAATCTATAAAAAGGGTGATAGGAATGACCCAGCGAACTACAGACCTATAAGTCTAACAGATTATATTCAAAAAGTATTTAGTCGCTGTGTATTATCCAAAATCCAGTATTGGATTTATGGAAATTATGTCTTAAGTCCCTTTCAAGCTAGGTTTCGAAACAAAAACCTCTACCAAGTCTTTTGCTTTATGCTAATATAGTGGAATAGGGTAGTAATTGGTAAATGCCACCTTTATGTTGCCTTTGTCAATTTAGAATCTGCATTTGATTTGGTACCTCATCTCAAACTATGGCCAGTCGTCAGCAACATGCGCATGCCCTCCGGCATCCTGTCATTAGCCTGCACAATAAAAAGTATGCTCAAGCCCATTGGGGAGCATGGGACCAGCTGACTGAGAGGATCCTGGTCTCCTAAGGTGTCCATCAGGGCTGTGTCCTGGCCCCAACTTTGTTCTCACTGTACTTAAATGATATTGTGCACTTCCTATCTCAGACTCACGCTGACACCCCTTCACTAGCTAACATGAAAACTTCTATTCTCCTTTTTGCTAATGATACTTTATTGATCTCCAAGACCCCGAGCTGCAAAAACCATTTGACTTGCTTCAATGAGCTTTGTCGTACTCGTGGGCTGGAGATGAACACAGCAAAAACAAAACTCATGTTTTTTAATCAGCACAAAACCTAGTGAGCCTAGTGTTGGGGGGACTCCACTTGAGAAGGTGAACTCATTTGTCTACCTGGGTGTCACACTTTCTTCTAATCTGACATGGAAGTCACACATCAACAAGGCGGTTGTCAAGCACAGACAGATAGTAGGTGTCATCCTCAGAGAGCACCGTGCTTCCTCCGCCAAACCCTTAGAACCTTCTCTTCAGATCTATGAAGCTAAAGCCCTGGGCTCCACCTTTATGGTGCGGAGCGCTGGGGCTTTGCCAGCATTAATGAACTGAGCAGATCTGAGAACACATTCTTGCAAACTCTTGTCCTTCTGCCCCCTAGTACTCCTTCCTACCTCTTGTCCTTGGACTTGGGTGTTAAAAGGATTGAAGGAAAAGTGAGGCTGCGTCCATTATTATTCTGAAGGCGACTATGGTCCACTCCTGAGCTTGCCTATTATGCTGCTGCCCTGCAGGACGTTAGCAAGGCAGATCATTTTAATAAAATTACCTGGCTTTCATACATTAAAAAGACATTGTTCTCCTTTGGAATGAAAGATTCATGGGGATCCTCGCACGGTGGTCATATTCCATCAAAAGAGTCTTTGAAAATACAGTACTGGTTAAGTGTAATGTCCAAGGGCACCCAAAGCGCGGCTAGTGCAACTTTGTCGTGGGAGTTTCTTGATTTCAAGTCATATTGTACCTTTAAGCATGTTTGGAAATCCATCACTGTGCCGCTGGACAGGAAGTTGTATTTCCAATATAGAGTGGGAGCATTACCGCCAAAATCTTTCACCTCCAAAAGGCTGGGATTGGAATCTCCGCTTTGCCCAGAGTTTAATTCTTTTAAAGAAATTGTTACTCACATGGCCGTCCACGCTCTTTTTGGCTATTGCCAATTTGTAAGCAGTTAGGCACTTGCAGGCACTGTATTGCTTTACGAGTTCTTAGAACTGACTGCTGGCCTTTATGTGCCTGTGCGGTTGCCAAATACCTTGGCGCAATGTGGCTGGTGCAAAGGAAGACTCTCCTCCTTCATCAGAGACAGGGCTGATCGCAATGCTAATTGTCAGGCATTTAACAGCATTTCCTTTATATTCTGTATCTTGTAAGTAGGGGTGGGTGAAGAATTTTGCTCCGCCAGTGGAGTTCGCAGAGTTTTCCCCACTCCGCTTGGAGTTCGGAAAAACTCTGCAAAGTGACGCGGAGCAGAGTTTTTCCTCCCACGAGATTTCTGAACGTGAGCAGTCACGGTAGGCCAGGCCCGCTCGCGATGAGAAAGCTGCCGCTCACGTTGAAAAAGCTGCCGCTTAAGTAGAAATTCTATTAGAGCATCAAAAAGCAGTTAGTGCCCTCTGGTGCTCCGCGTGATGCCGTTCACACTAGTTTTACAGCCCGGGAGAAACTCCTGCACTGAAAATCAATGTGAAAAGCACACCTTAAAAAAAAACTCTGCTGCTCGCGGAACTCCGCATAGCGCAGTGGAGTTTATTCGGCACCCCGCAGAGTTCTGCATAGCAGAACTCAGCAAACTCCACCCAGGCCTACTTTTAAGCTGACGTTTGTACAGCCACCCAAGTTGGCTCTTTTTATATATCTACTGAGTTGCATTGACCATTGTATTGTGCTGTTACTGTCTGTGATGACTGGCTCTCTCATAATCATATGATGTTTGCCTTGCACTCTACTTGCTAATATTATGATATATTACACCCATGCACTAATTTGTTGTTTTAATGTGAATATCTTCGCGGTTTTTACTATTTATTATGTGTTTTAATGTCTCTTGTGTATCCTTTTATGGCCTTAGTTGCAGAAATAAAGTTATTTTTGACTTTGACTAATGACGAAGCTGGTTACTTAAGGTGTCAAGATGCACTAACTTTGCACTCCTGATTCATCAGGAGGAATGAGTGATTCCACGTTTCTCTGAACCTACAGCCAACCATACACAAAAAATGTAGGCAAGATGTAGTTCCGGGGAAAGGAGAATGAGAGAAAAGAGAGAGAGAAACAGAGACACTGGATATAATCACCCTGCCTGGGCTTGATGTGTCCTGCAAGAGCATTAATATCTACACACAAGAGAAGACATTTAGTATGGCTGTGGTATTGGCAGCTACGGGCCTCATTTAGAGTTCTGTGAATGGGTTAATCCGTCACAAACGTGATGGATATACTGTTAGCCGTATTACAGGTCCATTATATCCAATGGCACTTGTAATACGGATGACTGGCTACCAAGTCCTAACTCTCTATTCTGGAATGAAACTCAATATTTTTCCTGGGCTGGAATATAATTGAGTGATTTCATATGGTAACTGCGAACAACACTCCGATTTACTATACAGTGTTTATTAAAAAGCTACCTTCTGTTGTTCTGATGACATTCAGTGTAATGGCTGCTTACTTAATATGAAAACACATTTGTTAATTTCCAACTTGATAGCATAATTCAATAACCGTATGCTCATTCCTAGCACTACTTTCATGCCATATTTGTTCTCAGAACAAGAAATAGTTTGTATAAGATGTGATTTCACTGGCTGCTCTGTAGAATCAATGTGCATTTATATTGACTTATCAATCTTAATGGATGTCTCTGTCTACAGTAAACTAATAGAGTTTCGCTATATAGATGTTAGATTACTTCTGAAAACTAGCAAAGTGGAAAATACAGGTTCAATATTCTGATCGAAGAATCCTTGTGAAAATTCAAATTCTGCTGGTAGGCTACTAGACAGATAAAAAAAAGTGCAAATCCATATCCTTATTAGGCTTTTGCAGGATTATTACTTTTCCGGCAGAATCAGAGGAATTCGGAATTTAGGCGTTAGTCCGACGTTCCGCCGATTGAATTAATCTGCAGTAAATTGTTTCTGAAGAGGGCTGGAAGAGGGAGCAGTCCCTCCATGTTTAAAAACCACTGCAGATTAAACATTTATCTGCAGTGGTTTTTAAACATAGAGAGACAGAGCCCTCTTCCTGAACTAAATAAAAATCACAGCTCAGCAGTGCATACCCCTCGGTGCTCTTACATACTCTAAAGTGATTGCTGCAGAGTATGTAAGGGTGAGGAGTGGTATGTACTGCAGAGTGATATGCAGAGGGTCCTAAACTTTAGAAGCCACTTCATACCACTGGGCGGAGGCACCCTTACATTCTCTGCAGTAATCACTGCAGAGTATGTAAGGGTGCGGAGTGGTGTTTGGCTGCACTATTTTCTTAGCTTAAAATGCATCCCTGCAACCTGTTGTGGACACAACAATGCATTTTGTTGTAAGAAAATAGTGCCAAATGTCCACTCTGCCACACCGGGGAATTCCACCAAATCTCCGGGAATGTTAATTTACTTACTCTGCTGAATCAAATTCCGCCAATTCCGCCCACCCCTAATCCTTATAAGAATGTGGTATGAGAATACTTCCCTGACTTCATGATGATGACTTCTCAGAATAATTGGTTACAAGGATTTCAACTTCTAAACATGAATTCTCTGCTGCTATGTATCAGGATTACTCAGGAAGGACGCTTTGGTCCATGTGTAACTTATACTATAAGTGTTCAAGGTTGCTGCCTCCATCTGAAAGTCTTGGGAGTGTTTACGGCTCCGTGGGACATGCAGTCCTTCTCAGCTTTACCCAAGTGCTTAGTGCAGTGCATTCGTCTGATACACCAAGTTTCTGCCCAGTCAGCATCCACACCCTGCACACCTCTCCGTACTCTTCTTTTCTGAAGACACACATGTTCAGGTGTTTTCCCTGTTTTGGATTTTCCTTTTACAGTCCCTCACAGCTGTTGATTATGGTGGAGTGGTCGATGGGGAGGAACATCCTTCCCCTGGGCTTGCAGTGCTACACCATTGTTGTGTGGCCGGTGGTTGAGGTCTCCTCTCCTGGGCCTCGCAACACTAGACCATGGTTGCGAGGCGTAGGCGAGGCCTTTTCTGCCCAGGAATAGCCATTTGTCAGGGGCATAGCCATCAGTAGTGCTGCAGCGCAGTGGTGCTGGGATCAGAGGTATTAAGTGACCATGTTCACAAATTATGGCTTTACTTTGCTGTTCAGCCAGTGGACAAAAGTGAGGCGACGCTTTATCTCTGTACCAGTACCCATGGCACCATTACTGTGCTATTTGCCTCTCTTCCATGGGCCTCACAACCATGTTCCAGAGCCGTGAGGGCTGGGAGAGGCCCTCCCTTCCCTGGGCATTGCAGCCAGTTGTGGTTGAACACTCAGGAGAGGAGGCACCAGTCCATGAGCTTAGCAGAGCAGGAGTATGGCTGTGAGGCTCATTTGGGGGCCTCAAGGGTGTAGCTATCAGTAGTGCAGCAGGTGCAGTGGCATCAGGGCTCTTGGATGTTATGGACCCAATGCACCAAGATTATGGCTGCATTTTATTGTCCGGCATCATTTTCTTGCATCAGGGCCCATGGCTACATTGCTATGTCACTGGTCCCTTGTTTCATGCACCGCAAAGCCATGATCCAGAGCTGCGAAGCCCAGGAAAGGGCCATCCTCCCCTTGGTCTACCAGTAATAGTCTAGTACTTAGAGGCCCAAAGGAAGAAGCTTACCTTTCTGGGAATTACTGAACTGGTCCATGGATGCAAGGTCCGGGGCAAGAGGCCCCTCTGAAGGGTGTAGCTATCAATAGTGCAGCAAGTGCAGTGGGACCGTGGCCTCATGGGGTTTTGGATCCAATGTGCCAAAATTATGGCTGTATTTTACTGTCCACAAAACAGTACACAAAAAGGGATGGATAGAATGCTTTAATCAATCTCAGCAACTGGTAATTACTCGGGTTGCATCCCAATACGTCATTCTTTTGCTCACCATGTCACCTCATTTTGGACCCAGCCATATGCCACTCAGTCTTGACCCTGCTCCAATGGGAACAGTCTAGACTGAACTGCCAGGCCAGGTCCTCCCTAAACTGGAAAACAAGCAAACCAGAACAGGTGTTTCCCTAGTTAGGGCTTCTCAGCAAGGTAAAGCTTTATTCCAGTGACATAGGCCCTCATTCTGACCTTGGCGGTCTTTTCGCAAGACCGCTGAGTTACCGCCGCGGTGAAGACCGCCGAACGCGGCGGTGTGCCGCTGTGCGCATTCTGACCGCTGGGAGCGTTCCGCCGGAAAACCGCCAGCAGCCACACTGGCGGTCGGCGGGAAAGTGGAGACTGGTCAACCTCCACCGCCACGCCAGCAGAACACCGCCCACAGAATTACGACCCACATTTCTGTGTGGCGGTCTTCTGTTGGCGGTCTTCTGTTGGCGGTCACGTCCCTATGGCTCCCGTCGCCTCCCGGAGGACCAACGCACAAGGTAAGTTGATCGTCCGTGAGGGGAGGGGGTGGGGGGGGTGTTGTGTGATGTGGGCGTGCATGGGGGTGTGCGTGTGAGTGTGTAGAGGGGGTGTGTGAGTGCGTGTATGCGGGCGGGGGGTGCTGCTGTGTCTATGGGTAATGTGTGCTGTTCGGCAGGTGCGCATGTCGGCATGTATGTGTGCGGGTATGTGTCCCCGTTGTGTATGTGTGTGTAGGGGGGGTGTATATGTGCATGTTGGGGGTGTGTGCATGTCGGGGTACATGTATGTGCATGTCGGGGTGGGGGTGGGGAGGGGGTTCGTACCACCTCTGGGGGGTAGCAGGGGGGTGGAGGGTGTGGGGGGAGGACTCGGGTGGGTAGTGGGGGGTGGGGGAGACCCCTATCAGTGCCAGGGAAGGAATTCCCTGGCCCCGATAGTGCTTACCGCCATAGTTCGCACGGCGGTTCCCGCCCGCAAGAAACCGCGGCGGTAGGCAGGGTCATAATACCCTTGGCGGTCTTGGGACGACCGCCGGGCCGGAGTGCGCAAACTCCAGCCCCGCGGTCATGACCGCCGTGGCGGTCGGAGTGGAGAAGTAGCGGTCGGTCGCGGCGGGGACCGCCGCGGTCAGAATGCCATTTTTAATACCGCCGGTCTGTTCGCGGTCCGACCGCCGTCTCTCCGCCGACCGCCAGGGTCAGAATGAGGGCCATAGTGTGCTTGAGACCAACTTCTGGGCATACATGAGACACACAAAAGTATACAGAAAGTGAAAGATAGAATGCTTGAATTAATCTCAGCCACTGCTGAAGCTGATGCCCCCCTGAGATCAATTGAGGTCCACCAAGGAAGCCTCGCCCTAATTTAAAGACCTCAGGTTACACCATTTGTCTTTATATTTTGCACGCTTCCAATTTGAGAGATTTTACTTAGTTGATGAGGCACAGATATTTGGCCTAAATTTTTATAGCTCCAGAAATTCTATGGGCATTGTTTTGATTTTTTGCTCTGTTTTAGACATTAAAATACTATCTATGATGATAAAATAGTGACCAGACACAACCCTAGAGGCCTGGTCTCTCTCCCATGGGCCTTGCAGCCATGGTCCAGTACAGCGAGGCCCAAGGAAATTGGACGATTAGTGTGCCTCGCTTGCAGCATTATTTAATTGCATGTGAACATGTGCTTTCCAGGTGTTGTTCAAAATTAGGAGAAATCAAATGACGGGAGCTGTATCTCAAATCTGTTAACTGAACTTGCATCATCTTAACTTGCAATATGAAAGTATAAGTGCATGCTAATGATTATATCAGGACATTTAAAGGATTCGAGACATTGATAGAGGTATTGTAGCCATGGCACATGACAGTAAAACTTTTTAACCTACATATGATTGTATTCTGGTATTTTCTGCTGTGTTCCAGTGACTAGAGTAATGCCTTTAATAGAAGTCAAGCTACTGTCAACTGTTTTATTTGCTTTCATATATTTTTGCACATACCCATTCTTGCACTGGGTATCTGGGAAACCATATTGGAATTTTAGGGCCAGTTGCACAAAGCCATTTAGCATTTCTCCGCGGTGTGAATCGCAATTTCGGGCCGTTAAGTAATGCTAAAAGGGCTTTTCAGATGTACAAAGACTTTTAGAGAATCGCAAATTGTATTTCTACCCAGTGGAAATCGCAATTTGCAATCCTCTAAATAAGAAATCGCAAATAGGGATTACTTATTTGCGATTCCTTATCAGATCCAAATGTGAATTGGGCATTTAGTAAATGCAATTACCACCGACTCCAAGTCGATGGTAATCATGTGCAATTTAAAAAAAGCACCCAAAGATGCTTTTTTAAAGTGCAGTAGAGCACACACATGTCCCTAGGGCATATGTGTGTTCTACATGTGAACCACTATTTTTGGGGTGCATCACTGGGAGGGTCATTTGCCCGTAGCCATCCTTGGTTTTGCATTCCCAAAATAGCGATTTCCTAATAGGAAATCGTTATTTTGAGAATGCAAAACTGGCCCGTTATAACAAATGCGATGGGATTTCTTAACTGCAATTTCCTAATAACGATTTCTACTTTGTAGGAATCGCTATTAGGAAATCGGTATTTTGATACATAATATTTTGCATTTACTAAATAGCGATTTCTATGGAGTTGTTATTTACATCTGGACACAAATCCTCACTGACCCCCATAAGGGCATTATACATGCTGCTGAACACCTAACTAGGGCATAATGAGCTCCACAGGTTCCCATTGCCGGCCGCACCAACTTCAAGCTCAGTTGCATTATTTACAAAGCCATCACAATGTGTTAACAGTCCACAGCCCAGCTACCTTTCCCATCACCCCTTGAGTTTATGCTCGTCATTAACCCTGTACAGTGCTCCACTGCCTTTGACTAGGTTTGCATTAAACGACTGACACCCCTGCCTTCTTTGATGACAAACTTGCCATCTACAGTGACTCCACACAACTACAGCAAGGATGCCTTTTGACAGAAGATGTGTAAAAAAGATCAAAAACAAGCAAAGGTTTTTCCCATCTATGCATCAAGGATCTTGAATATTATCCCAATATCCATCCGGAAAACCCAAACCTAGCTCAAGTTTAGCAAACAGTCAATACTCAATCTAAATCATGATGCAGTCACGATCCACAAGCCATCTGCCCCTTCTTTCACATGTTAACTGTATCTTTAACCCTGTGCAGTGCTCATTTGATACTTAAAAGTTTTGGCGAGACCTAGTGTTAATATTAATGTTCTCAATGTTTTATTGGTATCCACACCAATAAAGTTGCTTCTTACATAGTCAATTGATGACTCTTCCTATGATGTCATTTTCTGTGATTTCACGCTGTATGCAAATTAGGGGGGCCTTGCACATTCCCTTTCTGTTCAAGGCCCCAAAAGTCCTAGAACTGGCCCTGGGTGGGGGTCAATGGAAGAGGCTGATAGGGTGCTAAAAACAGCAGCTACAGCACTTTAAAACCAACTGGAAGTACTTTAAACAGAATTCCTGGAGCTAAAGGAGGGAGCACTGATGTTTGCAGGACCTTTATGTAGACAGTTCTGTTAACATGCCTGGCGTACATGATAAGGATATTACAAGTTACCTCGGAGTTACATAACTTTAAGGCGGAACTCGGCCTTGTTCCTCTATATGGTTATGGAACTCCTCCGTGATTTGCAATATCCTTATAGTGTATGGCAGGGAGTACTTTATCCCTAAAATAGTTGGGACATAGTGGGGTCAGTTTCTGTAGATATCCTGAGCCTTTTGTCCCAGTAGGCTCTGTTTACGGCGTAAACGATTACATCAGTTTTATTCCGTCGTCCACCGTGAAACAGCAGAGTTTCAGATTTTAAGGCAAGTTTTATCCACCTAATTCTACAGCCTGTTCTGATTGCCATTAAGTTTATTTTGGTACCCCAATGTAAATTATGTTACAGTAGTCGAAGCAGAACCTAATTGAGGCTCTTTTATGAGTAGGGTGCCGGGATTTTAAAAGTTGTGGAATTCTGCAGATTGACAGCCTGTCACCCAAGAGTTCTAGAGCAAAACAGACTATTTTGCTATCCTATCACTTAATGTGCAGAATACTTATAGGGTTATGACACGCAGTTAAGGAGGATGCCACACTGAGTTACCGTCCAGCTTCCAAGTCTTCTCCTATCGCTTGTGCAGAAATATATGGGCCTGCATAAAAAGTCCATAGTCTTATGTCATTTGTACATTTCCCTTGCACTCTGAGTTGACTCGTTAGCAAAACAGTGAAAACACTAGGGGCCTGATTCACAAAGGGTCTCCGCACTCATGGTGGAGGGCCTGCAGTCGTGGCAGGGGGCCCACACTCGTGGCAGGGGGTCCACACTTGTGGCAGGGGCCCAACACTTGTGGCGGGACCTCCACAATGGGAAAATGCAGTATGGAGGTCCCACCACGAAAGCAAGACCATCATTGCGAGTGCAGCTCCCCACCATGACTGCGGGAGCTCCACCACGAGTGCAGAGGACCTTTGTGAATCAGTCCCGAAATTGGCGAGAAACCAGACACAATTATTTTTTTATTTTATAAATGTAGCCTCACGTAAATCCGTTTATTGGCGTTTGCATATTTTGCATCAGTTATATTTTCACGTACTTTTTCACATAATTGTTGGCCATTGAAGGTTTGTTAAAGCAGAAACTGCAAATCGATGTGCGTTGCAGCAGAATGTGCCGTGGGGACAACTTTACCGGGAGTTAGTTTAGAAACTAGGGGCCAGATGTATTAAAAAGTTTTGCACTTGCAAACGGTAAATTCGGCCGTTTGCGAGTGCAAAACCGTGGTCTGCGATGCATGAAATGCATTCGCAGACCACAGATAAGAAATCGCTAAAATAGCGATTTCTTGCGTTGCGACCTGGAAATTGCGAGTCGCAAATTTGCGATTCGCAATTTCCAGGTCGCAAAGCTATTCTGGAAAAAATCGCAAATTGCGATTTTTCCAACAATGGCATTTTGCACTTGCAAAATACCATGCTTTGCAACCAGGTGGTAACCTGGTGCAAAAGTAAAAAATGCAGTTAAACTGCATTTTTAAATTAAACATGTAAAGCACACATGCCCTTTTGGCATGTGTTTACCATACATGTTTAAAAAAAAGTTTTTGGGGTCCAGGAGAGGGGGCCTTAGCCCCCCAGCACCCTGGCCTTTTGCATTTCCAAAATGTCGATTTCTGGTTCAGAAATCGAAATTTTGGAAATGCAAAATATTCGCAGCTATGGGCCAACAGGCCCATTGCTGCGAATGGGGCCGGTATCGCAATTTGCGATTCGGTAGTAGCATTTGCGATTTTTAAGAAATCGCTATTACCGATTCGCAAATGTGATACATGGCCCTTTGCGAGTCGGTAATAGCGATTTCTTAAAAATCGCTATTACCGAAGCGCAGTGGGCCGTGATGGTACATCTGGCCCTAGATTCAGCAGGTATATCATGAGAATGTTGTACATAAGAACGCACCACGGAGCCAGATTTCACTCAGCAAACGGCCCATGTCTATTCTACCTATTAAGCAGAATTTGTTTAAAAAATGTATTTTTTAGAGGAACAAATCACTATTTATCCCATTTCTGTAAACATCATGATTGTTACCTTTCACGAAAAACATGACATGCCAACAAAGATCCCACACAACTTCTGACACTCTTTTTCTCTCGAAAATGGAAATCATCAACAAACTGCAGCTGAACAAATTTCAAGCATTAAGATGGATCCTCATTGTTGAAAAGTGAGATCATAATGGCTCTCCTGGGTGACGCATATCCCGTCCGCCAACATATAAATCCCATTCCGTCCCATTCCGTCCCATGGGATTTATATTTCAGCTGAAGGGATATCCGTCACCGTGCTGACGGAGAAACCCGTCCGCCGGGTTCTAAATCAGGGCGTATGTTTTTTGTGTCCTTGTGCGCGTGCCGAGGTCTACGCGGTGTGCATTGTTCTGAGACCCAGAGGGTAGCTGTGGTCTGGAGGGGCACACCAAGCATGCTTCTCTAGGACACAAGACTGTTTTTACCCCAGGTCGGGATCGTAGAGTGATGGTGGCAACATAATGTTTTTTTCTGACTATGGTTCCTGGACAGGCCTTTTTCCTGCCCTTGAAAGGTGAGATGCCAAGAGACCTTACTCTGGAACATGTATGTTACCATGGTGACCTCGGCTCTCTGCTGACATCTCTGAGGGGTGTGTGCATGGGGAGCATATAAGGTGACTAGTAATTGACTCCATGTTGAGCGCAAGTGTGTAACTGTGAGGCCAGTGAGGTCGATTCACGATTGCCTCAAGTTAAGCATGACAAAAGATGGAGAATAAGGGGCAGCAACTGCAGGCTGGAAATATATACAGCAGGCATTCCTGAGCTTTCGATTTAGTCTCCGGCACTAAGGTGTGGATTGATGGAGACGTGGCTAGGTCAGTCATGCAACAGTGACCTTTTCAGCAGAGGACTGTTGCTTGTCTCTTCCTGAGCACCACCGTTTGACTTGATAGAGGGTCTGTGAGGTGGATACAGCAGTCTCCTTTGTTGTGCAGAGTGAATCATCTAGATGGAGCCTGCCCTTTTGTGTCCAGCTGAGGCAGATGGTTGACAGGTGCAAGATCTTCCTGCATGATGTCATCATGTTTTTGGTGCTACACTGTGGAAAAAACCCTACTAGCTGTGGAAACCATCACCTGAAACTAAGACTGCATCTGCTCTGCAAAGGAGAGACACACTAAAAAGGGGAACTGCTTTGTACTGGTTCCAGATCCAGAACCCTGATAGTGGAATCAACTTTCCCTGTCTGAAGCATGACTATGTAAGTAGGACTGAACCATCCCCACTTCTTTCTAGTATTTTCGCTGACCGAAGAGGTGGTACTGAAAAGAGCACAGAGGACTTCTTTAGATCCAGGGTTGGTCTTGTTGACAGACAGTCTCCCAGGGCTTCGAGGATATCAACTAGACATCTGCAAGAAGCTGCTCGAGAAGCTGTGGGACTGCCTTGGTACCAGAGCCTGCAATGCCTGCCGAGAAAGAGAATTAGAAAACTATCCCTGCAGAAGGAGACTGCCCTTAGGAGTGCGGTGATTATGCCCAAGTGGAAGGGAAAGTACAGAATTGTGGACTAGAACAGGAGTGGTATAGGATACGTCAGTGCAATTGTTAGAGTGGTTCTCCCAATCACCTGATTGCTGCTTGAACTATAAGCAGTTTGCTCCACCAAGGAAGCAAAAAAACTAAGTATGACAGCATCCATGGCCTCCACTCACTGATCCGAAGAAGAACAAGGAATCATTATCACCATAGGGTAGGCTCTTCCCTTTCTTGAGAAGGTGGCTTTTTCTTTAGGTCTGTTCACCCGCTGAAGCCTGGAGCCGCAGCCTCTGACCAGCTGCAGTTACCACGGCTCTCCTGAATAAGATCGGAGGAAGTCAGGACCATTGCGCAAGCACTCTAGAATATTGGCCTTGCATTGAGAATCTCACTGCAGCTACTCTCAGGTAACTCTAGCACCCTTGAACTTGTGCTTAGCAGACATTGGGACTCTTTTGGCTGCTTTGGAAAAACCTACATTGGGGGTTGCCAGTGAGTGGGGCATTAAAGAACTACCTATGAGCCACCAACACAGAATCTGCTTATACTAACAACAGTGAGCCTGAACCAGTGAGATTATTATAAGCCTGATGTTTTTGCCTTTTTTCTTTGTAATATCTGCTATCGAACTCTCTGCCCACTGGCACATCAGGTTGTGTTGTATTTTTTTCTAGTATAATAAATTACTTCTCTTTAGTAAAAGATCAACACAGCATTGCACAATCCTAATTGCTTGCTGATGTCTGGTAAATGTATGGTTTTCTTTGATATTCAGAAGCTAAGGGCCTTATTTACTGCAAACTGGTGCATCGCTCACAATGTGCCAGTTTGCTTGCGCCTCCCTGCGCCCTCCCAGCGACGCCACGGTAGCAATGTATTTACAATATAGTGCACCATGGGACTTGTTAGCACAGCTGCGTCAGAATATATGATGCAATTTTGACTCTAGCTCAGCAAAGCACGGGGAGGCCCATAGAACAAACAACAGCGTCACTTTAACGCCTGCTCTGCAATGGTACCATTGCACCCGTTTGTAAATACCGCATAGGGTGGGGGACTGCTCTGCGCCGCTGTAGTGTCAGTAAAAAGTATGCTGCAGAGGCGCAAGGGGCTTGTAAATGAGCCCCCAAGAGTTAATAGTAAGTTTATGACTGTGGAGACCCGACAGTTGAGGTGGAGAACTCCGCACATTAAAAGATGGGCATGTCCTATCTTTCTAAGTGCTGAGTTCTCCGCCCCCACCACGGAGTCTCCACAGTTGTAAACTTACTATTAACTTCTAGCTAAACATACTCAAAAGTGTAAGTTTACCTTTGTGAATCAGGCCCTGAGTCTTTACCCCCCCACCCCGCAGACCATACCTCCCTGAGAAACCATTGACGGCTCATACCTCTACCCTGAGGGTCAAGTGATGAATAAGTGTACTTAATGTTCAGTTTGCAGTGCCATAGTATGCCAGGCCAGGGACGACAGTGGTAAATGGCCTCAAATACCACAGCTGCTTGCCCTGTAGTCCCGAATGTGGTCTGACACCCAATTTATTGTATAATCCCAAATGGAAATGACTCTAAAATCCTCTAAGAAATGCATGGAACATTCTAAAAGGCAGGGTATCCAAAATTAAAATTGAAATCAACTAATATCAACTTACTATAGAATTGCAAAATTCAGGATCAGATGAACATTCCAGCCATCAAAATGAAGAGACCAAGAGGAAAGTCCCTCTGCCATCATTTTGTCCACTTTTAAGTGGAAGAAGCTTCTAGAGGTTTTCATCCCCCTGAGGTGTCAGGCATCCCCTTTCTCCCCGTCCTGGCCCCAGATAGTCTAGTATTACAAAAAGACTAGTGACAAACCCTTTGTGTGAGTGCTCCGGCAAGACCTTTGCGATGTGTAAGTGTGGTAGGTGAGAGCACTTCCCCCTCATTAACTCAGAGTGACCCTACCTGCCAACACCTATCTTCCCTTTATCTCACTGTCTGGGAGCAATACCCACAGACCAACTGCCGGCTACACCTAGTCATGTGAACCAGGATACAGGCTGCTGGCACCAAGTGGTTAGGACAAGAAAATGCCAACTTCATAAAAGTGGTATTTTTAGAATTGTGATTAAAAATCCAACTTTAGTATTGAAGAGGGTTTTTAATTATAATTCTTTAGACACCATACTCAATCTGCCCACCTGCTCTCAATTGGAGGTTACAGCTTATTAAATGTAATAAGGTAACTCCAATGCTATCGTATGGGAGCTCTCAATTGGAGGTTACAGCTTATTAAATGTAATAAGGTAACTCCAATGCTATCCTATGGGAGAGGTAGGCCTTGCAGTACTGAAAAACAAACTTAGGAGTTTTTCACTACCTGGACTTGTAAAACTTATACCTACATATCCTACTTTTTAAATACACTGCACTCTGCCCTCTGAGCTGTTCATTGCCTACCCTAGGGGTGACTTACATGTATTAAAAAGGAAGGTTTGGGCATGGAAAGAAATGTTTATTTTGCCAGGTCAAAATGGCAGTATTAAAACCCCACACTCAGTCTGCAATGGCAGACCTGAGACATATGTAAAGTGCTACTTAGGTAGGTGGCAGAAACAGTGCTGCATGCCTAATACTAGCATCAATTTACAGACCCTGTGCACATGTGTTGCCACTTTACTAGAGACTTACAAGTAAATTAAACGGGCCAATTGGGTGTAAGCCAATTCGACAATGTTTAAGGAGAGAGTACAAGCACTTTCGCACTGATTACCCGTGATAAACTGTGCAGATAGCCAGCAAAAATGAAGTTAGCAAAATGGAGGATTGAAGGCAAGAAGTTAGAGGAGAATCACGCCAAGGATGCCAGGTTTAACAGTGATTTTCAAAATCTCAGCTTCAGTTTTATGTAATCTTCCAGCCTTTTGTGCCCTGAAGAACTTTGTACATCTCTATAGAAACAGAAGACATTGGTATCAAAGTTGGTACTCTACTGTTGACCTTTCCATTGGCATCCATATGCTTTAGGGCAAGAGCATGAGTAATCTCGGCTTTGGATAGTGACATTGGGTGCCACGTATATGTGGTAGAAAGTGAAATGGGGGACTTGGGGTCCACCATGTAGATCTTACCACTGTCCTTATTACATTCAGAATCCACACAACAATGATGTTGTTCAGCTGTGTCCCAAGGGTCCATTTTATAACACATCCCTGCCCAGTCTCTCTCACTGCTGTTTATCTGCAGTGCTTAACTTTCTTACTTAGTAACTGTGACTCAAAAAGATACATGACATGTAGTCAACATCCAGCCCATGGGTCCGTGGTTGAGGTGAGTCAAAGGTACCCACAAGGAGCAACTAACCACTAACATCTCCATCACATGAAACTGATGTAAATTGATTTGGCACTGGAAGGGATCCAACAACGCATACAGGAAATGGTTTCATTTTGCTAATGAAGTTCCAAAAAGTAGTTCTGAATTTGACAGCAATTTGTTTGTGGTGACATGTCTAATAGGTATAAAAGCAGATGGATCATTGTAATCTGGCCAAATAGGAATGTGATTGAAGGATCCATGCTGTTTTGGGAAGCAATATTACAGCGGTTGAATCTGTATTGTTCATCGCCTGCTCTTCTCCGGGAACAAACATATCCTTAGAGTGGGCAATCTTGACGCATGATGAATGAAGAAGTTCTCCCTAATGGCTCCTAAACAGATTGCGTCTCCTTCCGTTGTTAGGAATGGCGACCCTTTATTTGCGCGTTGCCCTTGGTCCCCTCAGCACACTTTCAGTAAGTGTTTAGAGCCATTGATCAGGAAGTGTCTAAAGAGGTTTCAAACTCATTACAAACAAGAGGCGCTTCAGCCATTCCAGCCCTGGCGACTCGCACGCTGCCATGCGACTGCATAATCATTGCTTTATAAATGGCTTGGGATTGCGGCACAGCCCCTACCATTAAGACTGAGTAATGATGAGCCCGGCCACATTAGCACTACCCATGAATCATTCTCATGGAGGAAGGCCCCTGCAATGGGTCAAATTAAGGAACTAGGTAATGGAGTTGTCTAATTAATACCAATGTCTAGCTAATCCATAAGGCTGGTGATTCTTAATTGGAAGTCTATCATCTAATATTTGTACACATTGATCACATTGCTGTATGGATGTGCAATCAGTGGTCATCTTAAGTGGCAATCAATGCTTTCAGATTCACTCCATTTTGCTGAGAAAAGGATGTACAATTACATGTCACATCCCTACATGGGGGAATGATGGCTCCCATTTGCAACCTACATGACCATTAACAAATACTTCTTTTCAATCGGAAGCTGATCCTAATCTGCCAGTATAGGCAATATTGATAAATACACTTTTAAACCTATTTTATTGATTTAGATATGAACAAAACAATAGATCAGAACAACGGATACAATGCAAAGTTGTACATAATTGACACTTCGTAAGGCCTCAAAATTAAAATTGGCCAGCACATAGTTAGCTGTTTGTAAGTGTGTGGAGGCAGGAAATACATAACCATGCTATGCTGTTCAATCAGTTCAGGTGTCTGCAAACTAAAGTGTCCAAATGACGTGCCTGGGTACAGTGATGGCAACAGGACGCCCATATGTGATGGGGCAGGTGTGCAGCCAGCGGTGTTCTGATTCATAGGGCTGTTTTCTAGAATTTTTTGAGTTGGTCACCTATACAGTATAATTACAAACGATATGGTATTGAGTTCAGTCTAGAGCTGGGTATCTCAAATATGTACAATAGTAGTATCTAGGGCTCATAGTCAAACAGGACTCAAATGTGGATAGTACTTCATCATGCAGCTCCTCTCCTCTCCTCTCCTCTCCCATCCCTTCCTCTCCACTATCCAGGTAAGGTGCATAGTGCAGATCCATATCTACATGGCCACGCAAAGCCACTTTGCGTGGCGTTTCATGGTCTTGTAGATATGGTGTTAGGCAATGCAGCAGATGTCGCTGTGTTGCATTACACTGCATCAGGTAGGCGTTCCATGGGCGCTGCGGTGGGTGTTTTCTTCTCACCACCGATGGGTTTCGACACATTCTCAGATTTACAAGGATCTGTAAACCTTTCAAGGTAAGAACACAGGACATTACCACACCAAAGGACGAGGGGGTATGTGTTCAATCTGCTGGTCTCCACAACCGCTCCTTGGGTAGCTGGGGGAGGAGGAGTAATCTTCCCTCGCAGTTGTTCCTGGCAAGACATGAAGGACTAAGCCTGAGTGACAATATCCCCCCTGCCCGCTTTCTGTGCTCTGGTGAAAATTCCTGTTCCTGCCCTCAGTGCTCACTGCTGGACATCACAAGGGTCCACCCTGGGGTGGCCCCTTGGAACCTTACAGTCAGCAGTGTGCAACTTCCGCCCACCAGGCTCAGTCTTCAGTTATTCAGGGCCCTGCATTAATCTCCTCACCTACGGGGCATATTTATAAGAAAGTGGTGCATCGTCCCGATGTGCCACTTTTCTTGCGTTGCCCTTGCCCCACCTAATGACACCATAGTTGCACCATATTTACAATACGCTGCTACATGGCGGTCGTTAGGACAATAGCGTCAAAAATGTGACGCAATTGTGGCGCTTTGCTGCACTAGCATAAAAAGTTCTGACGCTAGTGCAGCAAACCACAGGGAGGCCCATTGATTAAAATGGGTGCGTCATTGTAACGCCTGCTCTGAGCAGGCATTAAAAATGACGGAAAAAATGGCGCAGTGAAATGCTGTAACTTTCACTGCACCATTTTTTTGGGCCTCCCTGCGTCCGAATGCCCCCATTGAATACATTATGCCTGGCGCAGGCATAATGTGGCGCAAGAGTTTACAAAGTGGCGCAATGCAGGTATTGCGCCACTTTGTAAATACGATGTGGGAGAAAGGACTCCTTATTGCTGCCTTTGCATTAAAAAATGCCGCTAGGGTGCCGCAAGGTGGCGCTAGGGGGTTGTTTATATGCCCCATAGCGTGTTGCAGTGCCAGGCACCAGCTATCTTGGGCCGTGGTGGTGTGCAATAGAGCAGATGTCTTTGCCTCTCACTCACCAAACCAGCACTGCACAACAGTTGCTGAGGTTGTTGTTGCGGGTGGAGGGTTCCTGTGCATCCAACTGCATCTCAGTACCCCAGGTTTAGAGTTTGCTCTTGAGTAAGACTCTTGGAAAATTTGGGGAATCCAGAAGAATATCTGGAGAGCGCATGCTACTCCATGAGCCATTGGCCACGCCCCAAACATTGGTAAATGCATTATGTATCAATTACTACTACCGAACTTATCAGTTACTACCATGTCAGCTTACATACACAGAGGACTATGAGCCGATTTCTTATCCCCACATTCTCCTTTTGCTCAGTGCTTAATTTGTAAATAAAAATGTGCAGTGCCCAAAGCTCCCCTCTGCATCAATTAAATGTGGAAGTACTGAATACGGAGGCAGTGTCATACAGAAGCCATCTCGGGCCTTAAGCCATTTACAGCCACTCCCTGCCTTTTAGCTTACTCTTGCAGCTTTCCTGCAGCTTTCTCCCTTTCTGACGCTTTTTTGCTTTTCTCTACCTCCGTCTTTCCCAAATGTGTCATTTTGTTTGCAGTAAATGCTTGAGGCAGAAAAATAAGTGCAGACCCTCAAAAATAAGTGCTGGTGCTCCCCACCGGAAACAACCGGCTCAAATTAAGCACCAGCTTCTGCTGACAGATAGTGCTACAGCGTAAGTAATAACACATTGTACCTTACAATAAGACTTTGTGTGGGCATCTAATGTTGTCTTTTCAGTTGCTCTAATGTTTGTCCCTAACCCTTTGAATCTCACCACATCACCTTTGTCTGTCCAGTAAAACATCCCCAGCCCTTGGGATTTTATCCCTGGTCCACCCTTCTCACCTTTTCACCAACACAGTGTTATATATAGAAACATTGACAACATTCAATTTGCACTTTTTTGTTACGTTTGTCCTAGAGAATACAAAAAAACATAGCTTACACTTATGCATTGGGAGAACCAATGGAGCAAATTGATTTTGTACTTTTTTTGGTGGATTTAAATGATAAAAGCAAACATTAGCATGCTAGATAGGTCTGTCTTATCACTGATGAAATCAGGGTCTCAATAAGTCATCCTTGCATTTATGCAGCTATTCATTCACCCACTTACTCATTCTTGACCTTATCCACTCACTCACCCACAATAAAGCACACAAACCCAGAAAGCATGTACAAGATAAATTAAAAAAATAATGGCTGAAATGTGGTCGGTAGATGCTAAAAGTAAAATTAAATAGTGGGAGTGGAAGTCATCCTCGAAGGGTATGACTTTTAATTGTAACAGAAATCACAGCACCCCACTCTCTGCAGATTTCACACAGAAAGTTCAATGCACATCTAGGGAAAATGACAATATGTACATTGTCAACGATGGAAACAGGAAAGGCAAAGTAGAAAACAGAATGTGCCAAAAAAGTGATAGAAAATAGTGTGCTCACAATAGGTACAAATATACAAGGCCTTGAAAACGGTAATGATTGCTAGAACAATCTGAGTAAACAAGATTGTACATTAGCAGGAAGTCAGGGTACTAATGTGGCACTTCTATCACATGATGCTGCCTCTGCGGTGATCCCCCAACAACTGCCAAACACAAACTGCTTTGGGAAGCAACCAGGCTACCAGTTTTCTCTTCTCTGGCTGTCAGATTCCTTCTGACAGCGGTGCGTTTTGGACACCGAGGTCATAGCCTCATTACTCCATATACATTTTGGACTTGGTAAATTGCTGTTTTGTTTGCTTATTGATCTGAAGCAATCAGGCTCTGAATTCACTCTCCATTTATACAGTTACAATCCAAGATGGCCGCCATGTCTGCAATCCGTCTTCCTGAGAGATTCAAGCTACTTTTGTATTTATTGCAGTGTTTACTGCCCCACACACCAACCTTCCTCCAATCCCGAACATCCTCATATCTAGCTCTCCAATTGTGGCAAGCATCTAAGAGACACCATTTGGACTTGTTATTTCCTGTAACGTTACAATTACTAGCACTGCTATAACCATGACAGCGGTTGATAAGGAATCTTGAGATCCAATCAGGGCAAATCTGTTGGGGATGTCAATAAAAAATTCCAAGTTACCACATGAAGGGTAGGTAACATATGCTCATGGAGGTTACACACATGCAGGGGTGGTTTGCGTGGCAACCAGAATGTGGTTGATAAAGGAGGAGGACAGAGTAATCCCGGGATGTACTCCTCCTACATCATCATGTCCCAACCCTGCTGAGATGGTCAGAAAAACTGTTAAACGAAACAATTAAGAACACACTAAGGCCCAAATTTAAGAAAAGTGGCGCTACATTATATGTCTCGTCACTTTTCTGGCATCCCTTAGCGCCCCCTTAACAGCATCATGTGTGCGCCGTATGAAACATATGGAGCACAATGGCGCAGGTTAGGGACGATAGTATCAAAAATGTTTATGCTATTGTTGTACTTTGTAGTATTAGCACCAAACATTTTGGTGCTAATCCTGCAAAGTACATGGAGGCCCATTAAAAATAATGGTGTGCCTCCTTTTAACGCCTGCTATGTGCAGGCATTAACAAATGCAGCAAAAAATGGTGCAGTGGAATCTCAGAGATTGCACTGCGCCATTTTTGCGGGTTCCCCTTGCATACATTATGCCTAGTGCATGCATAATGTGGCACAAGGGGTTACTTTGTAAATATGGTGCAGTGAATTTGGCCTTGTTGAGCCACATTATCGTCATAAAAATGATGCTAATGTGGCAGAAGGAGGCACTAGACCCTCTTAAATTTGGGCCTAAGTGTGCCACTGGAGAGAGTGCTTATTAACCTGATTGGTGTGGGCGTCGGCCACTGGCCGACGCTCGCACTACCTCCCTAGTGCGGGTCACGACCAGTGGGCGACACCAGGGAGGGGGTTAAAAAAAATCCTCGGGTGCATTGCATTGTAGGATTGTTTTTTTTATTTAAAAAACCCCGGGAGACACAGAAGATCTTCCGCGTCTCCCGCCACCACCCCACCTGCCCCTATGTGACGTCAGCACGCCACAGCCACTTCCCGCTCCAGTGGGGAAAACCGGCCCAAGTGGGCCTTTCCCACCATTTGGGAAGTCCTCGTTTGAAAGGGGAGATTCGCAGTTGCTATCGAGGGCCAGGAAACCCCACAAGACACCAGGAATTTTACTTGGGGGGGGGGTCAGCCCCCTCTGGAAATGGGCGGGAGGGGGCTATTTAAAAAAAATTACGTTTACCACTGGGGGGCCGCTATTGCGCCCCCTCGGGTTTTAAAAAATATATATATATTTTTTTTTAAATAAAATGAAACTGGCAGGGGGTGCCCGTGGGTAGGGTGATCCCCTGTGAGGGCAATTTTTTTAAAATAGTGGAAACTATACAGCTCTTAAAAAAAATATAGATCTATATATATAGACATATCGATATAGATATATATATATCTATACACATTTATATAGATAGATGTGTCTATTTATATATCTATATATATATATATATACACATATATACATATCTATATATATATATATATATATATATATATATATATATATATAGGAAACACTTTTGTTCATGCGTGTGTGGTTTCCCTGGGGGCTGCGACTGGCCCCCAGGAAAACCACACCCACATATAAAAGTGATCTAATTACATATATATTCGCCACCAGTTTTCTTGCAGTTGCAGCTTGTTTCTTCAAAGCAAAGCACATACTTCAACTGATGCAGTTCAACTGTAGCTTTTAGGCAGCAATAAAAAAGTCAAGTAACTCTTGTGATAATGTTTCTGCTACAAAAGGATCTAACTTTTGTCTAGTGGCAGTTTTGATGCCATAAAGTAGCACAGAAGGTTTATATGCTTACTGCAAAGATAAAATCTGTATTTTATGTAAATAGCTGAGTGGATTAGTAAAGCCATCCATTACCTGCGCTATAATACAAATTAAATGTATGTGCAAGGGGGGCTATGTGATGAAGGGCACTTTTGATGGGTGGTAGTGAGGGAATCAGAAAAGGAGGTCATGGGAGTGGGAGCACCAATAATGATTGTTGCACTGGGCGCTAGAGGCGCTAAAGACTGCGACGATTGGTATGTGACAAGGTGAATAAATAGTGTGTCTTTTTTCAGTGTCTTGAGAGAACGTGCTGATTGAGGGAAGAAGCGAAGGTAAGGTGACCTTTGCACGTATCACACACACACCTGCAATTCTGTGACTGTCTATGTAGGCTTGTGTTTTAGAGCGACAGTTTAACCAGTAGCAGAGATGGCATCTCATTGGATGACTGCTGCTCAAGCCCTAACTCGGGTTATAGAGGACATGCTCTGATGTAGGATCAGAGACTGAGACAGCATCTGAGGGATAGGACAATGGCGCAGACTCTGGGAGTGATTTTTCAGTCGGAGGAGTCCAAATCGATAACTCCTCTTCCAGTGATTCTGAGGGAGGTGATGAAGACAGTCCTGCTGTCCCTTCGCAAGCACAGTCTGTGCAACGGGACAATAGCGGGTTAGCCCAACCCAGAGAGCAGGTGCATGCGGTGGCAAGCACAGAGAGAGTGCTCTCTTGGGAGCTCCCCAATTTAGTTCAGCCCCAAATTCCACCGCCCAAATTGTATTGTGGAGACATCAAAATTATCTATCACAAAACAACCTGGTTTTGTAAGGCAGGTGTTGGAAAATGGGTTATTGGTAAGGGAAGGTAGGTACCTACACTTAGCAATAGGCCACTAACCTCCACTAAGGTCCAGTTAGGTCTCAGTAAATTAAACCCAGCTCAACCCTTGGTAGCTTGGCAACGAGCGTCAAGGCTTTACTTAAGAGACAGAGTGTAAAGCATTCACAAAACAGTAATTAAATAAAACACAGGAAACAGTTTAAAAATCCGAAACCAATGTATAAAAATAGATTATATTATTATCTTCAAAATGACGCAAACACTAATAAAATCGGATAAGGGGAACCGGAGATATGAATTTTTAAAGAATTATTGTATTTTAGCGCCTAGAAACAAAAAGCGCCAATCGGGTCATCTGGTTGCACCTCGATCGGGGCAAAGTCAAAGTTTAAGGCCGACCGCGATGGAGCCCTGCTCGGCTACAGGCCGTGGGATGCCTCGGTTAAAAGTTTACCTTCACACTTAGGGGGTCATTCTGACCCTGGCGGTCATCGACCGCCAGGGCCAACGACCGCGGAAGCACCGCCAACAGGCTGGCGGTGCTTCCTGGCCAATTCTGACCGCGGCGGTAAAGCCGCGGTCAGAAAAGGGAAACCGCCGGTTTCCCGCCGGTTTTCCCCTGGCCAAAGGAATCCTCCATGTCGGCGCTGCAAGCAGCGCCGCCATGGGGATTCCGACCCCCTTCCCGCCATCCTGTTCCTGGCGGTTCTTACCGCCAGAAACAGGATGGCGGGAACGGGTGTCTTGGGGCCCTGGGGGCCCCTGCACTGGCATGGGCAGTGCAGGGGACCCCTAACAGGGCCCCATAAAGATTTTCAGTGTCTGCTTTGCAGACACTGAAAATCACGACGGGTGCCACTGCACCCATCGCACCCCTTCAACTCCGCCGGCTCCATTCGGAGCCGGCTTCATTGTTGAAGGGGCTTTCCCGCTGGGCCGGCGGGTGGCCTTCTGGCGGTAGCGCGCCGGCCCAGCGGGAAAGTCAGAATGACGGTACGGTCTTCTGGCGGTTCCCGCAAGGCGGGCGGCTTCCGGGGTCGGAATGACCCCCTTAGTCTCTTTTTCGAAGATTTTCTTCAGCGGGATGAACCTGCCAGTCCAATCCGACCTCCTGGAGCCCTTCTCCGGATACACGTCGCGGGAATCCTCGGTGGAGATCTTTACCTTCGACCGGGGTAAACCTGGATCTTGATCCGACGTCCCTGGAGCCCTTCTCGGATACGCCGGCTGGGAGGTCCCGGTCAACTTTTTACCTTCGGACTTAGGGGGTCATTCTGACCTCGGCGGTAAAAGGCGCCTACCGCCGGTCAGAAATCCTCCATAATCCCGCCGCGGTCGCGGAAACCCGCCACGGTCATTCTGACCCGCAGAAGGCAAACCTCCGAAAATCCGACCGCCACAACAGACCGCCAGACCAGCGGTCGGCGGAAAGGTGGAGGTGACCAAACCTCCACCGCCACGCCAACAGAAATACGCCCATCCCATTACGACCCACGAATCCACGCAGCGGTCATTCAAACGCGGTATTCCATTGGCGGGACACACCGCCGCGGTCAGAATACACACAAACGAACAAAACTCAGCCACATTGGACGATTTGAATCCCACACACCTGATACACATACACACACCACTCCCACACACACAATACAATATAAAACAAACACCCACATCACCCACAAACCCCTACGCTAAAAAATTCGTCAAGAAGGCAAGAGCGAGACACCAGCATCCAAAAAATAACAGCCACAGCCACTCAACACCATCACCCACACACTATCCACACACAAAACAACACACACCACCACACTCAACTCACTTAAATACACATACTCCACCCCACACATCATACACACCACCCCATGGCACCCCAAAGACAACCCCGCTTCACAGACGAAGAACTCAGGGTCATGGTGGAGGAAATCGTTCGGGTAGAGCCCCAGCTGTTCGGCACACAGATACAATACACCAGCATTGCCCGGAGGACGGAGCTATGGCAGAGGATTGTCGACAGGGTGAACGCAGTGGGACAGCACCCCAGAAATCGGGAAGACATCAGGAAGCGATGGAACGACCTACGGGGGAAGGTGCGTTCCATGGTATCCAGGCACAACATCGCCGTGCAGAAGACTGGCGGAGGACCCCCACCTCAACCCCCACAATTCACATCATGAGAGGAGGAAGTCTTGAACATCCTGCATCCTGACGGCCTCGCAGGAGTCGGCGGAGGAATGGATACTGGTAAGTTGAAGCTTCAATACTGCTTCCCCCCCACCTGCATGCCAAATCAGACCCCAACCCTCACCCCCATCCTCGAACCCCACCCTCACCCCCACCACCATCCTCACCCCCACCCCCAGCACACCTATTCCCCGCCAATGTCTCACCATCACAACCCACACATCCCAAAACCTAGGCCTGCATGCGTCCACTAAGCATGGACACCCATCACCAAAGCATGCCCAATGCATATACACATCCCCCCCACAAGCCACCCTCACCAAAGCCCCCACACACGAATGCCAGCACTTGGGGACACGAGAACCCACAGATACACCCATATGCCACACATTGAAACTATAACCATACCTCTATACCCCTGCAGGACCCGACCGTCAACACACCGCGGCGGAGGGGCCAGAATTCTCCACACCCCCCACCCAAGAGGCCGTCAGCGATGACAGCAGCTCTGTCGACCTGGACACCGATGACCAGCCCGGACCATCGGGGACCTCTGGACAGTCGGTTCCCCTCACACAGGCACAGGCCACTACAGACCCAACCCCCTCTGGGAACACCAGCACAGCTCCCACCCAGCGGGCCCATGCCTCTGTCTCCAGGGCGCGTCAATCTGCGGTGTGTCTACCACTACAGGGCACCCAGGATAACCCACCACCCCAACAACAACAGGGACCTGGGGGCAGTGGTAGTGGGCACACCGGCCAGGGGGCAGAGGCCCAGGGAAACAGGGGAACTCGGAGGGCAGCTGTGCGACAGGGGGGGGAGGAGAGGCCCAGGGAACCCACTCTCCACGAGGTCCTCACCACCATCATGGGAGCATACAACCGCTCCCAGGAGACGATGACGACGGTACTGGCCCGGTTCCAGGAGATCCAGGTGCTGCAGGAGGAACACTATCGGGGGTACAGGGAGGACATCAGAGCCATCAACACCACCCTGGTTACCATGGTAGGGCTGCTGCAGGACCTCGTCAACAACAGGGCGGACACTGAACAACACCCAAGGGCCCCTGCCACTAGCCTGGACCAAGAACAGCCAACCACCTCCGCCGGCGCTAGTGGACAGGAGGCCCCCGCACAGCAGCAGCCCACCAGACCCCCACCTCCTGCAGGAGAAGAACCACCCCGCAAGAGGGCCCTGAGATCTCGCAAGAAGACAGAGTAGGATGTCAAGACCCCCGCCAGCAATGGATACCACCTGATGTCATCCCACTGTCCCACATTGTCACCCTGTCCATCCTTGAACTGCCCATGCTCCATCTCTCCACAGGCCTCTGGACAATGCACCTGTGTGACTGTTACTCTGGACTCTGCCATGGACATTCCTTCACCATAGCCCCCACCCACTTGAAACCACCCATCCCATTTTGAGCACTTAAATAAACACCTATTTTGCACCAAAATATCAGGAGTCTGGCTGTGATTTCAATAGATTGTAATTGACATGACAGTGCAAATATGTCCTTGTACATGGTGAAGTCAACAAACAGCTGCCACAAAGCTGTAGTCCATGGGGAAACGAAGCACAGGACTCGTAGTGGGGACCCCAGATCTGAAATAGGGAGGGAAAAGCCAAAACTCAGTCATCATACACTGGGGCAAATAGACAGGCAGCAGAGATGCTGGAGAGTAGTTAGCATTTACTAAATTATCTTTGAAATGTTACCTGTGTCCTATTGGAAGTACTGTTCAATGATTCTGTCCCTGTTGTCTGTTTCAGCCCCGTCGTCTTCCTCCTCGTCACTCTCCTCAGGTTCCACCGCTGCCACAACACCACCGTCTCGACCATCCTCCTGCAGGAAAGGCACCTGGCGGCGCAAAGCCAGGTTGTGAAGCATGCAGCAGGCCACGATGATGTGACACACCTTCTTAGGTGAGTACATTAGGGATCCACCTGTCATATGCAGGCACCGAAACCTGGCCTTTAGGAGGCCAAAGGTGCGTTCGATCACCCTCCTAGTACGCCCATGGGCCTCATTGTACCGTTCCTCTGCCCTGGTCCGGGGATTCCTTACTGGGGTCAGTAGCCACGACAGGTTGGGGTACCCAGAGTCCCCCACTAGCCATACACGGTGTCTCTGTAGCTGTTCCATCACGTAAGGGATGCTGCTATTCCTGAGGATGTAGGCGTCATGCACTGACCCTGGGAATTTGGCATTTACATGCGAGATGTACTGGTCAGCCAAACACACCACCTGGATGTTCATTGAATGGTAATTTTTTCTGTTCCTGTACACCTGCTCCCTGTCTCTTGGGGGAACCAAAGCCACATGGGTCCCATCAATGGCACCAATTACGTTGGGAATATGTCCAAGGGCGTAGAAATCACCCTTCACTGTAGCCAATTCGCCCACCTCAGGGAAAATGATGTAGTTCCTCACGGATTTCATCAGGGCAGACAACACTCTGGATAACACCTTCGAAAACATGGGCTGAGACATCCCAGAAGCAATTCCCACGGTTGTCTGAAATGACCCACTTGCCAAGAAATGGAGTACTGACATGACCTGCACCAGAGGGGGAATCCCTGGGGGTTGGCGGATGGGGGACATCAGGTCGGGCTCCAGCTGGGCACACAGTTCATGGATAGTGGCACGGTTAAGACGGTAGGTCAGGATAATGTGGCGTTCTTCCATTGTCGACAGGTCCACCAGCGGTCGGTACACGGGAGGATTCATCCATCTCCTCGCCCAACCCAGCGGACGGTGCCTAGGAAGGACAACATGGAGCACAGAGTCAAGCAACCCACAGGTACGTACTCACAGCTAGCACAGTATACGATTCTCTATGCAGTGAATGGCGTGTCTGAGTGGCTATGCAAGGCCTAGGCCTGTGTGACGCAGTTGAAATTGAGCCATGTGGGCCCTGGAAATGGCGGCTGCCTGACCTGTGAAGTGTGACAATGGGATGTGAGGTCAATGCGCTGGCGTGGCACACCGCGGCGGGCGGCGGGCCAAGACCGCGGCGCGAAGCCGCATTGGTTAACATTGAAGCCTATGGGTTTCAGGAGCCAATGGCGAAGGGCGCCGGCGGTGGCGGGACGCACCGCCGCGGTACGCACCGCCGCGGACGTGACCGCCATTTTCTATCTACTTATCCACTTGCGACTTGAACTTTCACAGGAGAGGACCTATACTGCAAGTGTTGCTGTGACCTCGGTCTGGAAGGGACAATGGCTGCTGCGCCTGGGGAAAGGGCCCCTGCCTTCACTGGAGAGGAGTTGGAGAAACTTGTGGATGGGGTCCTCCCCCAGTATGCGCTACTCTACGGTCCTCCAGACCAACAAGTGAGTTTAATTCAATATGGATTTGGGGCCACTGGCTGGCTTGGGGGACTGGCGGGGGGCCTGGCGGGGGGCCTGGCGGGGATGGGGGGCATGTTGGGCATGGCGGGGGGCCTGGCGGGGATGGGGGGCATGTTGGGCATGGCGGGGGGCCTGGCGGGGATGGGGGGCATGTTGGGCCTGGCGGGGGCATGGCGGGGGGCCTGGCGGGGATGGGGGGCATGTTGGGCATGGCGGGGGGCCTGGCGGGGGGCCTGGCGGGGATGGGGGGCGTTGGGCCACTGGAAAGGAAAATGCTGAGAAACTTGAACGTGGTATTTCTCCCTCCCTGTACGTGTCACATAGGTCCGCGCCCATGAGAAGATCGGGATTTGGCGTGCCATCGCCAAGGAGGTCCGGGCCCTGGGGGTCCACCATCGACGGGGCACCCACTGCCGCAAGAGGTGGGAGGACATCCGCCGCGGGACCAAGAAGACCGCCGAGTCTCTGCTGGGGATGGCCTCCCAACGTAGGCGGGGTGCCTGCCGTCAACTGAGCCCCCTGATGTTCCGGATCCTGGCGGTGGCCTACCCTGAATTGGATGGGCGCGTGAGGGCAGCACAGCAGACACAAGGGGGTGAGTCCAAGCATTATCTACTCTGTTGTCGTGCAGTGGAGGTGTCTGGGTGGGGGAGGAGGGCTGGGAGTCCCCCTAGGCCAGGGCGATATCTGTAGGCTGGGCACCCCCGTAAGCCCCTGTGTCCCCAGCCACCACCCTCAGTAGTTTGTCAGTACAGCCATCCCTGGGCCGTGTCATCCATGGGTGCAGTTGTCAACTCTAGGCGTGTAGGGCATGTTCCACGGAATGCGTAGCGGACCCCAAGTGCGCAACTTAGTGCAGGGGGCATCTGTGTCTGTCATGTCCGCTAACTGTACCGGCGATCCATGTAATCAATATCCCTTTATTTCTCTCTCCCCCCCCCTTTTTGTTTGTCTTTCTGTGCTTGTGTGCATCAGCATCATCAGGCGGAGGAGAAGTGGCATCGGGGCAGGAGGGAGCTGCATCTCACATGGCCCAGGAGGGCCATGCCACAGAGTCAGACTGGACCAGTGAGACGGAGGGCGAGGGGAGCTCCACGACGGGGACGACTGGACCCTGCAGCGACACGGACACGTCCTCGGAAGGGGGCTCCCTTGCGGGGGTGGCACCATCCGTGCCCCCCGCCATTACAGGTACAGCCGCCACCCAGCGCACCATCTCCGCCCTCCCAGCAGCCCCTCAGCGTTCGCCCCGTGCCCGCTCTGCCAGGAAGCCGGGCATCTCCTTCGCCCCAGGCACCTCAGGCCCTGCCCCTGTTACCCCCGCTGCCCTCAGTGAGGAGGTCATTGACCTCCTCCGAACGCTCATTGTTGGGCAGACTACCCTTTTGAATGCCATCCAGGGGGTGGAGAGGGAGGTTCATCGCAGCAATGCGTACCTGGAGGGCATTCATTCGGGTCAGGCTGCCCATCAGCGATCGTTCCAGGCTCTGGCCTCAGCACTGACGGCAGCCATTGTCCCTGTCTCCTGCCTGCCTCTACTAACTCCCTCCTCCCAGTCTCCTGTTCCTCTGCCTGTCCCACCCACACCATCAGACCAGCCTGCACACACCTCAACACCCAAGAGAAGCTCATCCAAACATAAGCACCACAGATCACGCAGACATTCACACACGCAACATTCCGATGCAGACATGCCAACAGTCACTACCACCTCTGTGACCCCCACATCCTCGTCTCCCTCCTCCCTCCCTGTGACGTCTACACTCACACCTCCATTCACCTCACCATCAGCCAGTGTTTCCATCACCAGCACACCCTCCACTCCAGTCCGCACACGTGCAGTCACCACCCCCACTGCCATTTACACATCCCCTGTGTCCTCTCCCACTGTGTCTGTCACCCCCTCTTCCACACCACACAAACGCAGCCACCCACCCACCCAACAGCCATCCACCTCACGACAGCCTATCCCTCCTGCACCTGCACCCAAAGACAGCAAACGTGACTCACCTACAACCACATCCTCTCCCTCCACTCCCATTCCCACTGTACCTACCACTCTCCATTGTCCCAAGAAGCTCTTCCTCGCCACTACTAACTTCTTTCCTGACCCTGAGCCCCCCCCTCCTTCTCGTCGGGGTAAGAAGAGCACCTCAGCCACCACCAGCCCTGCAGGCCCCTTGACAAGGGTGCGGGGGTATTGGAGCCCGCCAGCCCGCATGTCTGGATCTTCGCCCAGCAGCAAGGGGACAGCCAGCCCACCCCCTGGGAAGAGGAGCAGAAGGCGGAAGGGGCGCCGCAGGAGCCCGCCTTCTACTTCCCCCCCGGACACCACCCAGAGACAGTCACCAGCCACAGCTCCAAAGGGAGGAAGGGGCCACAGGCCCACGACTAAGGAGGGCAAGGGCAGCAAGTCGGAGAGGTCAGGCAGCAGGCCTGCTGCCCAGGAGGAGCCCACAACCCCCATAGCCGCTGCCCCGGGAGGAACCGGCACAGCTGCCCCGGGAGAGCCCACCACCCCCATAGCCGCTGCCCAGGGAGGACCCAGCCCAGCTGGCCAGGAGGGCCCCACCACCCACAGCCCAGGTGGGCAGTGAAGGAGCACCATCCCCACTGCCCAGGAGGGCACCACCAGGCAATTAGCAGTTGGCCATAGACCGGCCGCCGTCTCACGCACCGCTCCGCTGGGCCCCGCCGTCTCAAGAACCGCTGAACTGGGCCCCGCCGTCTCAAGAACCGCTGAACTGGGCCCCGCCGTCTCAAGAACCGCTGAACTGGGCCCCGCCGTCTCAAGAACCGCTGAACTGGGCCCCGCCGTCTCAAGAACCGCTGAACTGGGCCCCGCCGTCTCAAGAACCGCTGAACTGGGCCCCGCCGTCTCAAGAACCGCTGAACTGGGCCCTTCAAGGCAAGGAGCGCTGAACTGGGCCCCGCCGTCTCAAGAACCGCTGAACTGGGCCCCGCCGTCTCAAGAACCGCTGAACTGGGCCCCGCCGTCTCAAGAACCGCTGAACTGGGCCCCGCCGTCTCAAGAACCGCTGAACTGGGCCCGCCGTCTCAAGAACCGCTGAACTGGGCCCCGCCGTCTCAAGAACCGCTGAACTGGGCCCCGCCGTCTCAAGAACCGCTGAACTGGGCCCCGCCGTCTCAAGAACCGCTGAACTGGGCCCCGCCGTCTCAAGAACCGCTGAACTGGGCCCTTCAAGGCAAGGAGCGCTGAACTGGGCCCCGCCGTCTCAAGAACCGCTGAACTGGGCCCTTCAGGGCAAGAACCGCTCCGCTGGGCCCCGCCGTCTCAAGAACCGCTGAACTGGGCCCTTCAGGGCAAGAACCGCGGAACTGGGCCCTTCAGGGCAAGAACCGCTGGCCCTTTGGCAGACGTGGCAGGGCAGGATCTATCTCGGGCAGGGCTGCAGGATGTCCTCTGGCCAACTTGCCTCCTCCAGTGGCAGTGGGGTCTGTTATGGACTGTATGGACTGTGGCTTTGCTCTCCCCAGGATGGCCCAGTGGGCAGGCCACCCACTGTATGGACTGTATGGACTGTGGCTTTGCTCTCCCCAGGATGGCCCAGTGGGCAGGCCACCCACTGTATTGACTGTATGGACTGTGGCTTTGCACTCCCCAGGATGGCCCAGTGGGCAGGCCACCCACGGTATGGACTGTATGGACTGTGGCTTTGCACTCCCCAGGATGGCCCAGTGGGCAGGCCACCCACTGTATGGACTGTATGGACTGTGGCTTTGCTCTCCCCAGGATGGCCCAGTGGGCAGGCCACCCACTGTATGGACTGTATGGACTGTGGCTTTGCTCTCCCCAGGATGGCCCAGTGGGCAGGCCACCCACTGTATGGACTGTATGGACTGTGGCTTTGCTCTCCCCAGGATGGCCCAGTGGGCAGGCCACCCACTGTATGGACTGTATGGACTGTGGCTTTGCTCTCCCCAGGATGGCCCAGTGGGCAGGCCACCCACTGTATGGACTGTATGGACTGTGGCTTTGCACTCCCCAGGATGGGCCAGTGGGCAGGCCACCCACTGTATGGACTGTATGGACTGTGGCTTTGCTCTCCCCAGGATGGGCCAGTGGGCAGGCCACCCACTGTATGGACTGTATGGACTGTGGCTTTGCTCTCCCCAGGATGGCCCAGTGGGCAGGCCACCCACTGTATGGCCTGTATGGACTGTGGCTTTGCACTCCCCAGGATGGCCCAGTGGGCAGGCCACCCACTGTATGGACTGTATGGACTGTGGCTTTGCTCTCCCCAGGATGGCCCAGTGGGCAGGCCACCCACTGTATGGACTGTATGGACTGTGGCTTTGCACTCCCCAGGATGGCCCAGTGGGCAGGCCACCCACGGTATGGACTGTATGGACTGTGGCTTTGCTCTCCCCAGGATGGCCCAGTGGGCAGGCCACCCACTGTATGGACTGTATGGACTGTGGCTTTGCACTCCCCAGGATGGGCCAGTGGTCATGGAGTCCCCTCGTGGATCTGGCGTTGTGTACTCAAGTGGCTGAGGTGCCCCCCCTTCCCTTCCCCCTGAGGTGCCTGTCCTATTTTCTTTCTGATGCCCCTGCAGTGTTCTCTCCGTGGAGTTCTTGTCGTGGGACTGGGCCTTGCCCCTTTGCACAGGACCCCTGTGATCCACGGACAGTGGTTGGACTACATTTAGTAGCTGTATATATTTTGTACATAGTTTATTTATTTATTGGGATTACTGGTGTACATATTTCAATATATCTGCCCGTTTATGATCTCTTCTTTTGGTCTTTGCATTATTTCGGAGGGGGGTGGTTTGTGGGTTGTGACAGTGATCTGTGGGAATGCATTGATGTGTGTGTTGTAGTGGGTGTGGGTGGGTGGGTGTGTGCCGGTAATCTTTTCCCTCCCCTGTGTCGTAGGTGCAGTACTCACCGATGTCTTCCGCGCCGCCGGGCGTGCTCCTGGTATATGAGCAGGAATAGGAGTGCGGGGATGACCTGCAACTCTGGCTCCATACTGCCGGAATCTCGCGTGGAGTGCGTAGAGGTGAGCGTTTTCCCGTTCGTAGTCTGTTTCCGCCGTGTTCTTATCGGCGGTGCTCCCGCCCCGGAAAAGGTGGCAGATTGGTGGGTCGTAATAGGGTGGGCGGTACTTTGTCTGCCGCCGGGCTGTTGGCGGGAACCGCCGCGCTGTTTGTTTGTACCGCTGTGGCGGTCGGAGTGTTAAGTTGGCGGGCTGTGTTGGCGGTTCCCGCCAGGGTCAGAATTGCATATTTTAGACCGCCGGCCTGTTGGCGGCTTGGCCGCCGCTTTATCACCGACCGCCAGGGTCAGAATGAGGGCCTTAGTCTCTTTTTCGGAGATTTTCTTTACCGGGACGAACCAGCAAATCAGGCCAGGTCGCGGTTAAGGCAAGCCGGCTAGAGTTGCCGCTGCGGGTCGGTCCCTCTACGGAGCTTTTTTTCAAAAGTTCTCCAAACTTCTGGGGCTTCTCCCAGATGTCCTTTTAAGGTTCTTTTGAGGCCCACAGCTCACCCCAAGGGCCCAGAAGTTCTGAGATGGTCCTTGGTGGTGCAGACTACAATTCCCAGAATGCACCTGGCGCAAACTCCTTTTTGGCCACTGGGCAGTGGTCAGCTGGTTGATTTCTTCAGGAGTTGGTGCAGGGGACTCTGGTTAGCAATTTTTCACCTGTAGCAAACAGGGAGTCCCTCCTTGAACCAGTTGAAGCCAGGCAAAGTCCTTCTTGTGGTGAAGCCCAAGTGTGCAGCTGGTGCAGTCCTTCTGAGTGCAGGTTCCAGGTGCAGGCCGGGGGTCCAGCAGGGCAGTCCTTCTCCTTTGGTTCTTCCTTGTTGGAATCTGATGGGGATCTGAGGTGTGGGTGCAGGTCTGCCAGTTTTATCCTTGCTCCTGGGTGAAAAGCAGGGGGGTCCTGGTTCTCCAATCAGGTGCAGGGTCCTTCCCCCTGTGATGACCACTTCCTGGGAAGTGTGGCAAAAATCAATCCCAGGAGGCAACATTCTCCAAAAATCCATCATGGCTGAATCTGATTTTTGGAGGTTACATCTGGCTGAGCCCACCCACTGGTGTGGCTAAAAATCATAAACACACCCCTCTCCTGCCCTCTCCTAATCTAATCAAGGGGGCGCCTAGTTGTCTGGGGTTGCAGGATGTGGGGGTGTTGCTGGTTGCTCCAAATGTCCTTCTCTGCCTTTGAATACCAGTTTGGAAGCCCTCCCCCTTCCTGCCTCACCATCTGCTGAGGGGAGATTCCCTCCCACAGGCACATTCCTTTGTGTGAAGCCAGGCCTCTTCACACCTCATCAAGGCAGCCTGGCCAGGCTGCTAGAGGCTGGCCAGTCAGAGCACAGCAGCAAAAACAATGCAGGGCTGAAATTGGCAACTTTTCAGGTAAAGTTTAAAACTCTTTACCTGAACAAGTTATATTAAATCCAACAACTGGATGTTGTGGGGTTTATTACAACAATCAATTTGATACCAAACTCTTGGTATCCATCATTTAAGGGGACTTGAAAAATTAAAATAAAGTCTCCTCATTCTAGCCTATGAAGGCCATTTACTACAATGACGGAAAAATGAATGTGGCTGTTTTTACCTCACCAGGGCTTATAAAACTATTTTTATAAGGTCCCTGCTTATAGTTACATGGCACCCAGCCATAGGGGCACATAGGGCACACCTTAGGGGTGACTTATATGTAAAAATCAGGTAGTTTAAGACTTTGGAACTACTTTTAATTCCAAAGTCGAATTTGCATATAACTTTAATTTAAAAGCAGCCAGCAAGGCAGGCCTGCCTTTAAAATGATACTGGGCACCTCAGCAGTGCACCAACGGGTGCACTACCTATGCTGTGGTCCCTAAACCTACATGCCCTACCATATACTAGGGACTTGTAGGTAGGTTAACTTCGCCAATTATAATTAGCCTAATTTGTATATCCATTTTACACAGAGCACTGGCCCTGGGATTGGTAAGCAGTACCCAGGGCACAGCCAAGAGTCAGTAACCACCAGTACCTGTCCAAAAAGTGTGGGGGTGACCAGGGCAAAAAGGAGGACTTTCCTACAGCAGGCACCTGCGTTTTTGGTCCTAGGCTCAGCGGCCATATAGGAAAACCTACCAAACCCAGACATTTCTGGACACTAGACACCAAGGGGAGTCCAAAGAGGTGTGACATGTGTGGATTCTTACTCAGAATATCCTGCAAAGCTGAAATGTTGAATAAAAACTCTTTTTTCTTGCATTTCTGTCACACAAACTACAGGAATATGCAGGGATCCACAAAATTCCTAACACCCAGTGTTTCCCCACCTGTCCTGATAAAAACCCTACCCCACTTGAGTGCCTGTACCTAGTGCCTGCGTCAGGAATGGATCACCCCAGGGTCAACAGTTGCCCTCATGTAAGGACCAACATTGACCATTGTGTGATCTATTTCTGACACGGCCACTAGGCCTACCCACACAAGTGAGGTACCATTTTTATCGGGAGACTTGGGGGAGTGCTGGGTGGAAGGAAATTTGTGGCTCCTCTCAGATTCCAGAACTTTCCATCACCGAAATGTGAGGAAAAAGTGTTTTTTTGCCAGATTTTGAGGTTTCCAAAGGACTCTGGCTAACAGAACCTGGTGAGAGCCCACAAGTCACAACATCTTGGATTCCCCTAGGTCAGTGGTTCCCAACCTTTTGACTCTTGAGGACCCCCAATGAATCATTACTGGAAGCCGAGGACCCCCAGCAATTTGTACGATTTAATTTTCAAACATTAAAACAGTAATTCATAAAAAATATAACAAGTACAAACCCAACAAATACTCAAATTACTAAAGATAAAATTATTTTGTATTGGAAAAATATCCAAAAATCGAAACATTTTATTGGGAAGGTTGGCGCTGCATTTCGGCAACTACCTTTTCAATGTTTGGTTTTATTTAGGAAAGGTGAATCCTCAGGTCAGATTCTACATTTCCGGAGCGAGTTCTGTTTTTATTTTTTAGGTATGCAAGATCTGAGAAAGCTTTTTCACATAAATAAGTGAAGGGGAAAGGAAGTAAACCATAAGGGCCTCTCATCTCTCCCTAGCCTCTCTGTCACATGTACTTCATTTGTTTGATTGCACCTCTCATACCACTGTAGGGTGTCAGGGCACTTTACAGGGGAATACAAGGTGTAGGATTCTCATCTCATCCACACTGGTAGGCATTTTCTAAGACTGCTTGGTCCGGAGAAGCACAAACGTAGGATTCAGAACTCAGCACAGTGATTAGTGATGACATTAGCGCAGTGCTTAATTTTAAATAAAAACGTGCCAGTGCCCAAAGCCCTCCTTTTAAACATGCGGCTGCTGCAATTAAACGTGCAAACACGGAATACTGAGGCAGCGTAATCCTGAAGCCATCTCGGGCCTCTTTGATCCATTTAAAGCCACTCCCTGCCCCTTCAGTTCACTCTTGCAGCTCTCTACTTTCTCCCTTTGTGATGCTTTTTCGTATTTCCCTTCCTCCGTCTTTCCCATATGTGTCTTTTGCTCGCAGCAAATGCTTGAAGCGGAAGAATAAGCCCCCGCCCTCAAAAATAAGTGCCGGTGCTCAGCACCGGAAACAAGAAGCACAAATGAAGCACTGCCTTAGCAATAAGAATGTATTTCTACAAAGCAAACCTTTTTAGCAGCATAAGGAAAATGAAATACTACGAAAAAATCAACTTTCTAATTTGTGCCATGCGGTTTGCATGCAGCTCTTTAATGGCAGTTCACAGCTCACTGTGCTTGATTACAATTATGAACTGCACAGTAACAAAAGAATCTCTGTGACAAAAGCAGTAACACACTGTGCCATGCACATAAAATACTGTTCTTTGCATGATACATGTTCTTTGCAGTAGGCATATTAACCATCTGCGCTACCTTTGAGTCAAAACTCCCATCTCTCTCCAGCAGATACATTAATCACTTGAGTTAGCTTGACAGTTTTATTTTTGTAGTACAAGGAGCTTTGCAATGCTTTTAAAAATGCTCAACAAAGGAAGTAATAAATATGAAAACACGCACGCTTGTGTTTGTCAGAGGCCCCAGATAGAGAAGTGCCTTCCTCCCAGCCCAGGCCTGCGGACCCCCTGGGAATGGGTCACGGACCCCTGGGGGTCCGCGGACCACAGTTTGGGAACCACTGCCCTAGGTGTCTTGTTGTACAAAATGTATAGGTTTTATAGGTTTCTCTAGGTGCCGGCTGAGTTAGAGGCAAAAGACCACAGCTAGGCACTTTGCAAAAAACAGGTCAGTTTTCTTTGGGAAAATGTGATGTGTCCACGTTGCGCTTTGGGGCATTTCCTGTCGCGGGCACTAGATCTACCCACACCAGTGAGGTACCATTTTTATTGGGAGACTTGATGGAATGCTGGGTGGAAGGAAGTTTGTGGCTCCTCTCAGATTCCAGAACTTTGCAGCACCGAAATCCACGGGATCTGAGGGAAAAGTGTTTTTTTGCCAAATTTTGAGGCTTGCAAAGGATTCTGGACAACAGAACCTGGTGAGAATCCCACAAGTCATCCCATTCTGGATTTCCCTAGTTGTTTAGTTTCCCAAAATATGTAGGTTTGCTAGGTTTCCCTAGGTGCCGGCTGAGCTAGAGGCCAAAATCCACAGCTAGGCACTTTGCAAAAAACAGGTCAGTTTTCTTTGGGAAAATGTGATGTGTTCCTGTTGCGTTTTGGGGCATTTCCTGTCGCGGGCACTAGGCCTACCCACACAAGTGAGGTACCATTTTTATCAGGAGACTGGGGGGAATGCTGGGTGGAAGTAAGTGTGTGGCTCCTCTCAGATTCCAGAACTTTGCAGCATCTGTGGGAAAAGTGTTTATTTTGCCAAATTTTGAGGTTTGCAAAGGATTTTGGGTAACAGAGCCTGGTAAAAGCGACACAAGTCACCCCATCCTGGTTTCCCCTAGGTGTCTATTTTAAAAAAAAAATGCACAGGTTTGGTAGGTTTCCCTTGGTGCCAGCTGCGCTAGAGGCCAAATCCACAGCTGGGCACTTTCCAAAAAACACGTCAGATTTCAATGTAAAATGTGATGTGTCCATGTTGCGTTTCCTACCCACACAAGTGAGGTACCATTTTTATCAGGAGACTTGAGGGAACACAGAATAGCAGAACAAGTGTTATTGCCGCTTGTCTTTCTCTACATTTTGTCCTTCCAAACGTAAGACAGTGTGTAAAAAATAAGTCTATTTGAGAAATGCCCTATAATTCACATGCTAGTATGGAGACCCTGGATTTCAGAGATGTGCAAATAACCACTGCTTCTCAACACCTTAGCTTGTGCCCATTTTGGAAATACAAAGGTTTCCTTGATACCTATTTTTGACTCTTTATATTTCACCAAATGAATTGCTCTATACCCGGTATACAATAAAAACCCATTCCAAGGTGCAGCTCATTTATTGGCTCTGGGTACCTACGGTTTTTGATGAACCTACAAGCCCTATATATCCCCAGAACCAGAAGAGTCCAGCAGATGTAATGATATATTGCTTTAGAAATTCTGCCATAGCTGGAAAAAGTTATAGAAGAAAACGTGGACAGAAATGGCTCTTTTTTCACCTCAATTTCAATATTTTTTTTATTTTAGCTGTTACTTTCTGTGGGGAAACCTTGAATGATCTACACAAATGACCCCTTTCTAAATTCAGAATGTTGTCTACTTTTTAGAAATGTTTAGCTGTCCAGGGTCCAGCATTGGTTTCACACCTATTTCTGTCACTAACTGGCAGGAGGCTGAAAGCACAAAAATAGTAAAAATGGGTGATGTCCCAGGAAAATGCTGAAATTGTGGTGAAAAATGTGATTTCCTGATTCAGGTCTGCCTGTTCCTGAAAGCTGGAAAGATGGTGGTTTTAGCACTGCAAACCCTTTGTTGAATCAATTTTTAGGGAAAAAAACACATGCTTTCTTCTGCAGCCCTTTTTTCCAGTTTTGCAGGAAAAAACAACATTGTAGCTGTATTTTGGCTAATTTCTTGGTCTCCTCCAGGAGAACCCACAAACTCTGAGTACCTTTAGAATCCCTAGGATGTTGGGAAAAAAAAAGTATGCAAATTTGGCATGGATAGCTTATGTGGACAAAAATATATGAAGGCCTAAGCGAGAACTACCCCAAATAGCAAAATAAGGGCTCAGTACAGGGGGGGGGTGCATGTACAGTAAAGACTTTACTCCAACTGCAGATAAACACCCCTCTCATTTGATGCTAGCTGTCTGCAATAACAGTGCCCTCACAACTGTACAAAGTCCTGGACTGAGATCAAGGCCTTCACAACTCTTGATAATTGGTGATCAAGCTGATCTGAACCTTGATAACATTTTGTTGTGCTGTTGTAGATGTTTAGTATTGGAAGACACCTCTCGCAAGATTTCAACATTTTGATCTGTGCACCAGATAGGTACAGAGGGACTTGCAGGTAAGAGGAAATGTAAAAGAAAGACAATAGAGGAGAGTATGTATTTCTCTGTTGCAGGTTTTTATTTAGACAATGGTCTTTTGACCCATGACCTTTCCCCTCTGTCATTGTTAGGATAGCATTAATGTTGTTTTCATTGTATCATATCTTTGTGCTATGAAAGGTTGAAGATTTGGGGTGTTTTTATTGTGCTTTGATATTTTAAACATTAGTAGTGATGCTATGTTTAGACTGTATGGGAAACAAAATACCCATTATTAGTAGAATTTCCTAAATGTGGACAATTTTCACACCTCATTCTCAGGAAAATGTTGGAAACAAGCATGGACTGTTCAGTGTAACACAGTATGAAAAGCCCAAGTTTTGATTTGTAGCTAGAGAGGGGAGTCAATGTGGTGGGAGACACCCTAGGGACGATTGCTAGATTTCTTTTTGCCATGAATCTGCATTTGGTATAAACGTGAGGGCTGTAATCACAGAAGGCAGCTTAGGAAAACGTATGAGGGGCTGGGTACATTTCAACACATGGCAGAAAATAAGACAGAGCTCTTTTATATTAGTTCCATAAATTGTAGGTTATTTTACTTACATTCACATTTTGTATTATTCACGTATCCTAAAACTCTCATAATTTATTGCAATATTTTCTTGCCATTTTTGCTGCAATATGATAGTGTATAACATAGGTTTGTAAGTATTATATTGTCATGCTCCCTGACCTTTCAGTTCTGCAATTACCCTACCAGAAAGCCATAGCCTACACAATAATCAGTTCTTTTCACCTTTAGACTTCACATAAAATCTACACAGATCTGGGGGTCGAGCGAGATCGACCAGGACAGCTAAAATTCCCAGCATCATCTCCATGTCCATTATGGGAGTTATCAGCTACCAATCCCTAATATTGTTGTATAGCTCCTGGGATTCACATTTTTCATTGCTCACTCGAGAATTTCATGTAATTTCCAAGGACTCATGTGGTAGTTCTGCCTGATGGCTACTGCTTTGCTTCTGCACCCCTCCTAACCGTCCAATCAACACACACCTGAGCCGTCCCATCACAAAATCAACTTAAAAAGACCAATGATGTGATTGGAAAGATGCAACTCACCCTAGACACCCTAAGACACACACCTGATGTGCTCCAGCCACATACTCCATGCCCATAAACCACGCTCGCGTCATTCTTCTTCTGAGCTCTTTTTAGGGCGTCCCATCGCCCAGGTATCCGCAGCTAAGGAACGACAATGACACAGGCTTCATCTTTGTGGACCTGCTTGGGCCAAAAAGGGTCCAGAGTTAAAATCTCTGCACACCAGATAAGTCACTGCACCATGTGGCTCAGACACCCCTCACCACTTTTCCACCCAAACTCACAATCAGACCATGCAGTCACATGGACTGCCCCCAAATCCAAACATCAGCACACTATACCAGCTCTGCAGCCCTGTATTACACTAGGAACCTTCGCAAATATCTTGGCAACTCCATTTCATTCCACTGGATTGTTTACTCTTAGGTATACCTGCTTCATAGACTTTTGCCATGTGTGAGTATTTGCCTTTTAGGATATGTTCCACTGATGTCCAGCTAGGATAAGAGATTCTGGGCTGTTGCTTACACACATGTGCACATGTGCGCGGACTGAGTGTGTGAGACTACTGTCTAGTTCTGCCAGCTATCTGTGCACAGGGAGCCACTCATAATTAGGACCCTTCATGGACTGGTGATGACCTGGGCAGGTTTTATAATAGGAGTGGGACTTAACAGTGTGAATATGTACATCTGTAGTGATTACTGACAAGCCTGTGTGCTTCACTGTATTACACACTATGGGATACATTTGCACCAAACTACAGTTGAACCATAGTGAAGCCTAGAGACTTGGTTGACACAGCCATATTATGGTAAATTAAGATGCCCTGTACAGATCTGATATTAATTTCTACCCATCTGCACTCCTTGTGGAACTTCAAGATTTATAGTTTTTCTCTAACTCATCTCCTGAGTAGATTAAAGCATTTGGATCACCAAGCGGGTCCAGGTTCATTCATATAGTGGCCATCTGGAGAATCAAAGACCTCACCACACAATAGAGCCATTAAGCAGTAATAAGGCCTGCTTCTCGGAGAGGAGAGAGAGGGAGGACAGAATCCGCATGGACTAATTTCTTTTTACATTGCGTTTGACTTGGAAAAGCTCAACCCCGAAGAAACAAGGAAGGATAGCAAGACCTCCAAAGCCATTCGAAACAAGCCTTCCTCCCGCCCCAGTGTCTGGGGGGGGGTTTACCTGGCCACCGGCCTGTCCTGTCCGTAGCGGTACACACCGCCATTGAAAGGCCGGCGGTAAGGGGACTTGAGGTGCCCCTGGGGGCCCCTGCACTGCTCATGCACTTGGCATGGGCAGTGCAGGGGCCCCCAGGCATAGCCCCGTCGCGCATTTCACTGCCCATCCCACGTGACCCTCCACTTGTTTGAAATGTGCTGCTGAACACGCTTTGTCCACTTGGCGTGGACACATGGCCGGGTTTCTACATACTGAGGTCTTTACTGTCTTTGGCAGTGTTGGTTGCCCCGGACCCCCGATGGCTCTGCTGGGCCATGTGGAGTCCATCGGGACAAACATACATTGACACTCATTTCTAGTGCAAAAGGTCATTTATTTAGGACAGGATTTAACATAAACAACAACAACTTTGAACTGTATGAAATCCCTTCTCGCCCAACTTTCAACTTAAAAGCTTCCTCATGCCCTTCCTTCTTTTCTAATAGCTTTCTTCCAATCCCCTCCCCTAGACACTCCCCTCTTCCTTCCATGCCCTCCTTGTTTGTAAACAAACCTCCCCCCATTCTGATCCTTCACCTCATTTTTCCCCCTGGAAGGGGGGAACAAGCCCGCATCTGGCTCTCCCCCCTCCCCCATTTCCTGCCAACTCTTATGCACCGCACCTGTCCTAACTGACGTCAAACCTAACCCTACCTACCTAATCCCGCCTTTCCCTTGACAAACCCTCCCCTGCTGCCTACCTTCTATGCAGGGTGGGTGGGTGGTCCAAAACTTCCTCCCTGTAATGGTCGGCCTGGAAAGAGGCCGACCCCACCCCTCTACCCCCTTTTAACCCATCCCTAACGCCCACCCCCACTTACCTGTCCGCCAATCCTGGCGCACCCGTGCCACTTCCTGTCGTCCCGAAAAGACCCGCGGAGAGACTAGAGCGAGTCTCTCTCTCCGCGGGCCCCCCCATCGGGACAAACATACATTGACACTCATTTCTAGTGCAAAAGGTCATTTATTTAGGACAGGATTTAACATAAACAACAACAACTTTGAACTGTATGAAATCCCTTCTCGCCCAACTTTCAACTTAAAAGCTTCCTCATGCCCTTCCTTCTTTTCTAATAGCTTTCTTCCAATCCCCTCCCCTAGACACTCCCCTCTTCCTTCCATGCCCTCCTTGTTTGTAAACAAACCTCCCCCCATTCTGATCCTTCACCTCATTTTTCCCCCTGGAAGGGGGGAACAAGCCCGCATCTGGCTCTCCCCCCTCCCCCATTTCCTGCCACCCAGAAAAACCCATGTGGCGTTTTTCTGCCCCACCCGGCAAATCTTCGTTTGCCCCCTGAATTCTACTCATTTTGTAATCCACAGGTTCTCCCCGCATAACTTCTCTAGCATCGGCCTCAAACCCATCCAATAATACGCATTTCCCAATTGCGATAAATGTACTCCATCATCTCTGAACAATGTCCCCTCATGTTCCGTAATATCCTCGTGCCTCCGCACCTTAATCCCTTGTGCCCAGCAAAATCCCCTCATTGCCTTATTCAACTTTTTCCGAGCCCGCTCAATGGCTCCATGATTGATTGCCCCTCTCCATACCCGCCTGGGTATAAACTCTGTCCATACCAGACATGTCCCCGCACAGGTTTTGCTTCAATAGCACCAAATCTTTTTACATAAATTGTATCAATGTGGGCCCTGATTGCCTCACCAAATCATTTTCTCCCAAGTGTATCAGCAACAAATCCGGGCATCCCCACTGCAGCAAATTCCCTTTAATATATGGTAGTACACTCCCCCACCTCATTCCGCTCTTTCCCACCAACGCACTTGTCTGCTGGGCAGTCCCATTGATCTGCCGTATATCTGTTTCTCAGCGAATTTTGCCGCCCAATGTACGAATGAATGGCCGACCAGCCAAGTCACTGTCTTATCGTTCCTCTGTCCGGCCACACACCCTGTAAAGAAAAAACACTATAACAACTGTGATGTACTTCTAAACCCCCCCCACCCCTGGGTTTCATCATGGCCTAACATAGCGCTCGCAGCATCTGGATTTCCATCTACCTATTGCTTTAATCTTAGCCCAATCCCATCCTAAATGAGCTGCTGCTGTTGCTGCCCCGATCCTAAAGGAGTGCGTTCCAAAATCCCCTGCTTGCCGACCAGTCCTATCCAAAGCCGTCCTCAAAACCTGCAGGAACTGATAGCTAGTGGTTTTCTTCCCTGAAGCATGCACAACACCCCTGCTTCCCCCGCCTGTCCCCACTTTTGTTTGAAAACCATCCCCTCCTTCACTGGGCATGCTAGATCATCACCTCCTTTCTCCACCCATACCCACTTCCCTTTCCCTAACTGGTCCGTCTTGGACTTCCTGAGCCATATGCCCAATCTCCCTTGATGCATGCCGATCTCCCTCTCCTTCACACCGCGGTCCTTGCCTATACCCAACAATTCAGATACCCTAAAAACCCCGAAAAACATCCACACCATACACCACCTGAAGAGTCCTGCTTCGTGTTCATCTGTGCCACATACTGGCAAAACATGCAAAAGTATTTTTTTATTTTTTTTTTTATTTTTATTTTTTTATTATCCCACAGGTAATGGGCTCTCTTGCCTTACTTCCCTCCCCGGCCCTAAACCTGCCCCATCCTTTCAAAATTTTTTCAAGTAAATCATTCCGTGCTGGATCCGTACCGAAGAAAAGCTTCCCATAAAATGAGACACCTGTTAATTTCCCGCCTATCGTGGCCGGGGATAGCCCCTCCTTGATCAAATACAGCACAAAGCGTAAGGCCCTTGCTTCCAACGCTCAGACCCCTGAGCCCAGAAATTGCCCTCAAACTCTTCAAAAGATTGAAAGTCCAACCATGCCAGCCTGTAACTTTGCCGCGTAGAGACTGCCAAAGACATCTCCACCAACCCCGAGATCATCATGCCCCCCACTCCCAAATGTCTGCCGGGAACGTAATGTTGGACTGCTCCGCTCCTGGCGCCAGGTCGCGAAAACGCCGCCACTGCGAACGAGATAGGGAGTCTATAATCTCGTTGTATACCCCTGGTATGTGTGCAGCTTTAAAGATAACATTGAGAGATAAACATTGCAACATAAAATGACGCAAAAACCCAAAACTCTTAAATCCCTGGCTCTCTGTCTGTTTACCAATTCCTCTACTGTCATATTGTCCACCTGGAAAACTACCGTCCTGTTGGCCAGTTCCCATCCCCAGACTGCCAGTGCCACCAACAAAGGAAAAAACTCCAGAAACGCAATACTCCTCCCTTGTTGCAACCACTGCCGTGGCCATGTCTCCGCGCACCACCTACCGTCCCAGTAAATGCCAAAACCCGACGCGCGTGCTGCGTCTGAAAATATTTGAACTTGCCATACTGTGTCCGCATCTCCAAAACATTGGTACCCCATTAAATTTCTTCAGGAACATCTCCCATACCTTTATGTCCTCCCTCAGACCCAAAGAAACTCATCCTATGGTGAGGTAACACCGCCCCTGACATGGACAGTCCGAGTCTTCCACAAAAATACGTCTTCCCCTCCCTACTCTACAAGCACGGTTGAGATAACCTAGTAGTTTTTGTGTAGTCCGTAACTCCCTTTTGTGCCGAGTTCGCACAGATGCTAGGTATTCTAGTATTTCCTTCACTTTTGACGCTGGCAATCTTGCCACCATTAGCTCCGCATCTAGCTCAATGCCCAAAAAAGGTCATGATTGACAGCGGGCCCTCTGTCTTTTCCGGTGCCAATGGCACTCCTGTCTGCTGCATTAGACTCTGGAAAGGCTGCCAAAGCCCGTCCACATGCCCCATATGCCGCTTCCCCTACAAACAGAAAATCATCCATATAGTGTGTCACTGCTTCGTGGACGCTTGTTTTCACAACAAACCCACTGCAGAGAAGGTACTGAAAGTTTCAAATAGCACGCATGATATCGCGCAAACCATAGGTAGAACCCTGTCCACATATATGGCTCCATCTAACTGCATGCCTAGCAGGTCGAAATCTGCTGGATGAATTGGTAACAGACGGAAAGCAGACTGTATATCGCATTTCGCCATCTCCGCTTTTAAACCGCACCTCAATACTAATTTTACTGCATCCTCCACAGACGCATAAATTACCTTGGTATCTTCCTGTGCGATAAAATCATTTACCAACGCCCCCTCAAGCCATGACAGATGATGTATAAGCCGGAATTCGCCTGGCGCTTTCTTAGGTACTACCCCTAGTGGGGATATCATCAATTGATCCGATGGCCAGTTGAGGAATGGACCTGCTATTCTCCCAAGTGTCACCTCTTTATCTATTTTGTCGCGTATTACTTGCGGCTGCTCTTTTGCAGACCGCAAATTGTCTGCCCATCGCCTCTGCCGAGGACCTTGATAACCTACCCTACCACCTTCTCGAAAACCCCATTCCAATTGTCTGGCCCTATTCTTGTCCGGGTACCTGTGCTGCCACGGCAACAAAAAACTTCTAACCTAACTGGTGTAGGCCCCTTTTGACGCAGGAGCACCTTGTGAGCCTCTTCCTCTTGTCGCCCTCCATTGCTCTGCTGGGCTGTTGAGGGAGAAACATTGTATGACTGGATGACGACCCCCGCACTTGGAGCAGTCATGTTTGACCTACACTGAGCCCTTGAACAGCAACCCTTGTTGAAGTTCCAACAAGCCCCTGTGTTACCCACCTGCGTTCTTTTTTTTTTTTTTTTTGGTATTTCCCGCCCCTCCCAAGGCGGGGCGCGCCTGAAAGGGCTTATATGTTGCCGGCAAACCGCTCGCCGTATGAGTGGATGCCGCTGCCTGTGCTGACGCCATCCATTGCCTCCATCGCTCCGGATCCCCGTCCCCCATGGTTTCTCGGGGTTGATGCTCACCCGGGCCCTAAATTTCTCATCATAGTTTTGCCATGCAAAAACCCCCAAAATACATCTGGGCCTTTCTAATGATATCCATGTACTTGAATGGCGCTATGGCCCGGTCTGGGTATTTTTCGCAGTATATACTAGCAAAAATCAAAAAGTGCGGACATCCAGTTGTCCATGCGCGTCACCTTGCTAGCTACACCCCCGTCACCCCAGACTGACCACCATCTCCCCTTACCTCCAATTGGTTCATCCACGTACGCGGTGGTTGCCTTGTCATTCCGCCCCATGGCCTTGCTGGCCTCACACTTGACGGCCCTTCGGCCATGACGTCGTCCTGGAAAAGAAAAACAGAGGCAAGGGGTTGCGCCGCACTTGCGCCCCGCTCCCCCCCCCCTTTCTTCACCCCGATCACATTCTCATCACGCAATTCTCCATCCTCCCAATCTCCTTCCTCTTCGTCATAGACCAATTCCAACTCATCTTCCTCTTCCCAACCTCCTTTGTTTTCCCTATACCCTTGAGATTTGGTCGCCGGTGGTTCTGTTGTACTTTGCCCCACATGGCGTCCGCCAACCTGCTGCTGTCCCCGTTCCCACGGTGTAGAGAAGGCCGCCGTAGACCCCTCTATTGCTTCGTTCCAACGCGCTTGGGCCGTGTTGCGCCCCGTTGGTACCCCTTTTACCTTGCCAACCTCTGACGTTGACATTGTGCTGCCTTTCCCCACATGGCCGCCTGAACCACTGGGGCTTCCCAAGCCAACCTGTCCTTCGGCCGCACCAGCCTCTTGAACCCTACCTTCTCCTGCCTGCGGTACCCAGACCCAGCTTCCTGCTCCAGCCCCTGCTGCCTGTAACCCCTTCCTGTCTGTGACTTCTCGTGCCGCCTCCCCATCTCCTCCCTGTCCCTGCATAATTTTGCCCACCTGGCCTCCGTTTTCGCCACGGCCCTGCGCTGCTCGCGAATTCTAGCTTCCAGGTCCCATGTGGACGGGCCTGCGCAGCCCGTTCCTGTGTCACCTGTACCCGGGTCCTGTGTGCCCTGCGACTCCCCCACGAACATTAGTGGGCTAAATGTGTTAGGGAACTCTGGCCGTACCTCTGTAGCCTGTTCTTGCCTCACTGGGACTTCATCCTTGTCCCCTTCAGAAACCTGTGAGTCGCATGTTGCGATTGCCGTCGCTACGCTGCTTGATGCGGCCCGCGTAGGACGTGTCATGCCCACCCAGGCCTGATCTAATATCCCTGGCCTAAGCAAGTCCGCCCATCAGGCCTCCCCCAGGACCCGGAGCGCCGCCCTGGCCGCCTCTGCATCATGAATGTTGGCCATGTCCCCCACTACACTGCCCTTGACCCTTCCTTATTGAAAAAACCTAAAGAATGTATATATATATATGTTTTTTTTTTTTTTTTTTTTTTTAGGGGCCCCCAATGCTGTGACTCTAGTCCCTGTGGTGTGGCCCGTGTGTCCGTTACCTATATACATCTGCTGTGGGCTGCCGCGCCTCAGGCTCCCAGAAAATATACATATATATATATATATATATACATATACACATATATTTTTATTATTTTTTTTTTTTTTGTTTTTTTTTTTTAAAGGGCCCGCCCAGGCGCTGTGTTCTATGAGGGCCCTAGTGGCCTGGCCCTATTTAGGAACTTTGCGCCGCGTTTCTGATGCGCGCGCGTGTCGTTGTGGGCCCCCGGCGTCTAAAAGCCGGTAATTATACCTAATCTGGCCGGGGGGGGGGGGCCTTAAAACCCCCGGCGTTGCCCGAGGCCGTCTCGTGGCCTGGAGCGCGTCCTCTCGTGCACCGCGTTGATGTCCGCGGTCACTTGAAAACAGGCCTTCACGCCTGTATCTACAAAATTATTTGTCTCCCTGCCTGAGCAGGGAGCGCCCCCGCGTCCTCAGAGGGCGCGCACCGGGGCGCTGCTGCGGCCCGCGCCGACCGCAAAAACCTTGCACGCCGCCTCCGTGCCTTCCCTTGCACGGCCAGGGAAAAACCCCTGGCGTGCACACACTCCCGTCTCCCACCGAGGCCCCCCAAGGGGAAGGTGAAAGAGCCCGGGTGCCCTCCCCGATTCCCCCCGACACGCCTGACTAACCTGGCCTGGGCCCCGCCGCGAAATCCTCCCTACCAAAACTTCCTCCCTGTAATGGTCGGCCTGGAAAGAGGCCGACCCCACCCCTCTACCCCCTTTTAACCCATCCCTAACGCCCACCCCCACTTACCTGTCCGCCAATCCTGGCGCATCCGTGCCACTTCCTGTCGTCCCGAAAAGACCCGCGGAGAGACTAGAGCGAGTCTCTCTCTCCGCGGGCCCCCCCATTGCCAAGCCGTTGCGGCGCTACGTGGCCCCCCTCTCCTACTGGCTAAACGCGGCATTGCCCTACTTTGGGGCGTTAACGCTTCCCCCGCAACATGGGCTTGGCTTCGAGGTCTCGTATTTTACGACACAACCAGTGAGGCTTACACCTCTCTAGAGCCTCCTACATCATGCCCGAGAGACATCTGGCAGCTACTCCGTGCTTACAGGCTGACACTCGAGGGTTCGGAGCCGCGGGACACACAGGGACACCCCCATCCTTCGGCTCGCTCTTCACCCTCCCCTGTGTCCAGCGCACCATTCATGCTTCCTCCCTGACCCCAGAGGACTGACCAACTGCAGATGCTCTCTGTTGTGCCGTAAACAGCCTACTGATGTTAAATACTATATAGTATGTTTGTACACCCTAACGTATTAATGTTTTAGATATATCACACTTAAAGTTCCACGTGGATAGCGTCGCTGTCATGGTAATGTGCTCACTTGTCTTATGTTTAAAAAGATTAATTGAAAAAATTTAAAAAAAGAAAACGATCCAAGTTTTTCTCTGTTGAAAGGGCTCATAGGGCGCTGATCCCCCGGCCGAAACCGGGGGTCCCCCACCTGCCATCATCCCCTGCTTACTCAACTTTCATGATCGAGATGCCATTTTGCAGTGCACCCAAGAGGGGGACCCTCTGCTCTAACAGGGATAGCCCATTTCCATATTCCCTGATTATACTCAGCGGTTGCAGGAAAAAAGAGAAACTTTTATGGCTGGTAAGAAACGAATGCATGACCTTCACTAGAAGTATAGGCTTCTTTTACCCTGCGAGCTACGCGTCCAACACGAAGGGTCCGCCCTCTTCTGTAGCCCTACCAATGGCAACGACGGGCTAGACACTCTCCCTCAGGCTCCTGGACAGGTGACACCCACCGGACTCCTGACACGAGGAGTCGACATCCTCGTTCTGGGCACAAGAAGCCCAATCGCCGACACAGAAACTATGGACCACCTGGAAAAGATCTCGGTCTGCCCAGATGGACGCTCCGCTCCACAGCTGTGGTCCCCTCCTCGGGAGAGTCCATTCAATGACGACGCAGTGTGTCAGGCACTGCCAGTGATGGTACTGTCATGCACTGATTTTATTTTTAATTTTTTGGGGTGGGGGGGTTCCCTATGGCTCAGGAAGTTCTTTATGTGCCTGAGACTGAGCCCTGGCTGTCTTTTACACTGACTCTCATGTGGCCAGACAAGCTGTGATCACCTCAAAGAGATATTCATTCACCTGGTTGCACAGTTCACCATTGAACTAAACCTGGAGAGGTGGTGTGGATGGTCACTCCCTTCGTTAACAAGATGTTTGTTCAGCTGTTTCTTCCTGGTGGCGGGATGCTTTAGGAGAGAGATGTGAGATGCAGGAAGGGTAGTTTGAGTGTAGCTGGGCTCACCTCCTCTCTTTTGTCCATGCCTCTAGCATAGCCACCTTACTACAGTGTTGATACTGTTTGTGAATTGCTTTAGATTTATTCTTTTGTTTGTTTGGTTGTGATATGGGCTGGCTACTGCTACCCCCCCAGCTGCCACATTGTCAGTCGATCCTGTGCTGCTGCCTATGGGGAGGGGGGAGTTGGGTATCACCAATGTGTTATGGGGTTTGTTGTTACACAATGTTACTTTTTGCTCTTGTGCACCACAGATAATACCACTATTTCACACATGAAACCCCACTGGGACATCACGGACGTGTTGCCCCCCCATATTGGCTGGGGGGGAGAAGTTTTCCTACACACACATGGCGGACATCACATTTAAACTTATTACGTGGAATGTCCCTGGTATCGCCCCATTGGAAGAATGTCAGCGAGTCTACGCCTACTAGCCACGTTACAAGGTGTCTATCACCTTGCAGGAAACCCTTATGTGGGGCATCTTCTTTCCCACTCACCGGAAGCGCTGGAGAGGTCAGCTTTGTGCTACATCCTACTCCGGCTATGCCCGAGGTGCTTTGAGTTGGGTGACTCCGGGGGTGCCCTTCCTATATTGAAATCATACCCTGGACTCGGAAGGCCACTATGTAAACCTACATGGTACTCTAGATGGTAAAGAACTTTGCCTTATCAACATATATGCCCCAATAGTGACTGTGTGGTCTTCTATCCTGCCATGGCTCGTGTCGCCTCTCCTTATTTAGCGGCTGAAGTCATCCTGGTGGGGATTGTAATTATGGTCTCAGTGGTACCCTTGACCACACTCCGCCTTGAAGTGGCACTAAACCTCACATGACAGGGGAGCTTCAGGACGGTATGTGTGAACTTCACCTTAATGATATTTGGCGAACACAACAGCATGCTACACAATTCTCCTGCTATACACCGGCCACTTGCCGCCTTGATTACTGCCTGATCTCGGACCCCTGACACCACTAGCCTCCAACATATCCTACTTGCCCAGATACCTGTTGGATCATTCTCCAGTTCTCTTAACACTTATTAAACCGGCCAGTCGCCCCGCAATACCACTGTGGCAGCTCTGTGCAGAGGCACTCACTATCCCTCCCTGTGCAGCTACCATCACAGACACACTAATGTATTACTCATGGGAAAACTGGAGCACCTCAAGTAGTAAAGCTACAGACTGGGAGGTGATGAAAATTGTCCTTCAGGAGTCTGCTTAAGACGACTTATGGAGTTTGACTGCAGATTGAAAGGGATAAACAGGCACACGAGCGGACCTTGGGTTACTAAGGGAGAGCACCCCAACTTCATCCAGAGCACATGACGGACTGGACAGACGCACAGAAAATCCTGTTAGATGACTGGTTTAGGTTAGAATAACACACTTTCACTGCACACTGACAGCGGTCACAGGAGGAGGGGAACTAGACTGGGGCAATGTTGGCTCGCCTGGTGAAGTAGGACACGTCGCGCGCCCCAATTCTGCTTCTCCATGACAGCGCGGGCACCCTGTATGTACACAAAAACCCATCCGTGCTGTTTTTCATGCCCATTTAAGCACCACATATGCGAGGTAGACGTCACCCCCGACGGAGGCTCTTGTAGACTACCTGTGGAACTCCTACTCCCTAACCTTTCCGGGAGAACCGCAGTAACCTAGACTGACCCCTCACACGTGAGGAAGTGCTCATGGCTGTTCGGGCATTGAAGACAGCCACGACACCTGGCAAGGAAGGGCTTCCCGCAGAGTACCACCATCAATATATACACGTTCTAATAAACTGTTGGAGGTTTACAAAGAGGCCTTCCAGAGGGGCACCCTTCCCCCTACCCTTATAGTGATGATAAACAAACCCAGCAAGGACCCTAGCCTGGTCTCAGCATATAGGCCCATTTCCCTCCTGAATATAGATATTAAACTCTTCAGCAGTACTTTGTCAGCCCGTCTTCTCCCACATCTTCCTTCCTTCATGCACACCGATCAGTTAGGTTTCATGCCCGGGCGAATCACGTTACACAATCTGCGATGACTCTCCCATGTGTATCACGCTCCACGAGAACAGGATGATGAGTTTACGCTGGCCCTCTTAGATGTCGAACAGGTGTTTGACTCCCTGAACTGGACGTATCTCTGGCAGGTCCTAAAGAAAATCAGATTGAGACCCCAATTAATACAATGGCTCCAACTTCTATAGATGCACCCCTGTGCCCGGGTGTTGAGGTGTCCGGCTTTATTAATCTGTATAGGAGTACCCAGCAGGGGTGCCCTCTATTGCCACTCCTACTCGCGATCACAGTGGAGCCTCTGCCCATCAGGCTTCAAACAATGCTGGGTCCCTTGGGGATTCCTGTAGGAGGGACAACCTACGTGGTATCCCTCTATGCAGACAACGCCCTGATATATCTTCGCCAACCCACCGATTCCCTACCCATACTTCTGCAGGTGATGCTGGAGTTTGTGGAAATCTCTGGGCTTTGGGTTAATCCCACTAAATCCTGACTCTATCTGATGGGCTCCTTGGTGGGTGTTTCTCTGGAGGACTCCCCCTTTGGTGGGTATCCCCTGGCAGCTCCAAGATGTTTGATATTTGGGGATCTGCCTGGGCCCTATGGGGGAGACCTTTCTGGACCTTAACATGGGACGGGTAATCCAGGACCTCCAAGCCTCCGTAAGCTTCTCGAGGGACCTACCTCTGTTCCTTATGGGGAAAATAGCTATTGCCAAAATGATAATGCTCCCTAGATGTTTATGTACCCTACAGGGTACCTTTTTCTCGATACAGCACTGATACTTCAAGATGCTTGACAGCCTATTAATCGATCTTCTATGGGCAGGCAAACACCTGAGCCTCTCTACATTACAGAGGCCATGGTCCCAGGAAGGGATCGAGATTCTTTGTCTGGACCACTATTATTTGGCAGGACACCTGCAACGTACCATCCCTTGGCTGGACTCGGAGGACTCCTGGGACAAGACCCTCCTGAGAGTTCCCATGAAGAAGGAACTCTCCCAGCATTGCTGATGAAAGGCTTGCGGGTCCCCACAGCCACGCCATCCCTGATACGTCAGGTGGCCGATTTATGGGAGAGAGCTATTAAGATGATGCTGGGACCAGCTCCATTTGCTCTGGACTTACCTGTTTGGATACTTCAGCCATTCCACACGATAGAGGAGACTATGGGGGTTATTCTAACTTTGGAGGAGTGTTAATCCATCCCAAAAGTGACGGTAAAGTGACGGATATACCACCAGCCGTATTACGAGTTCCATAGGATATAATGGACTCGTAATACGGCTGGTGGTAAATCCGTCACTTTTCCGTCACTTTTGGGACGGATTAACACCTCCTCCAAAGTTAGAATAACCCCTATGTCACTCCAGAGGTGGAGGGATGGGGATTGTCAAACGCTGGGAGATCTTTACCCTGGAGGGCACTTCATTTCAATCGAAAGGCGATGGAGTCCTTTAACCTGGGCCCAGGCCAATTCTTGCAATATCAGAAAATTTCTGCCATGGCGAGGGAAATATGGCCCATGTTCTCTGACGCCCCACCTAGCTCCCTTTCTCTTATTACGCTGCTTACAGTGGCTGGGGGTCAAACCTTAATATCCCACCTTTATAGAGCTCTCTGGGAAGATCTTCTGAGGAAACCTCTCCCGATTCAGGCAAAATGGGAAAACTTCCTGTCAGACCCTATGATGGAAGGGGACTGGAGGTGTGTGCATGAGGGGACCCGCCGAGCCACCTCAAACGCTAGATTTAAACTTACACATTACAACTTCAGCCACCAAACTTATCTGACTCCCAAAACACAATATATAATTTACCCCACAGCTTGGACACGTGTTCCTGATGCCAACACAACACGGTTGATTTCATACATATGATCTGGACTTGTGCGGCCCTATTTTTGTATTTGCGTATTATATAATCTCAATAGAGCTACTGGATGGAAGATCCCCCTAGAACTCCGACAAGTAGTCGCTGGCTTGATTCCCTCCCCATCCAGTAGAAACTTAAGCAGGAGATTTGTCCTCCTGGGCCTCATCCTGGTGAAACATCACATAGCTCTACAATGGACGAGTGCTTCGCCCCCACGTATGCCAATTGGCACAGATAGACATAACGGAATGGGCCACGGTGGAAGAAGTCTGTATGAAACACGTCCGCGCTGATGACAAACTACAGGCTTGGGTGGTTATGCTTACGGCACTACAAGATTCCGATACAGAGGAACCCTCTGACCACGCATCTACCACTGTCCCTGTCCTAAGCAGGGAATAGTTTAGATGTAGTTTATATTGTCTGTGTGTTCCTAATTGTTACTCAGTGGTATGGTTGCACGAGAGCTAGTGGGGGGTGGGTTGGGACTAATGTTTCACAACTTTTGCTCTGATCTTTTCGAGTGAGTTTTCTACCCCCTTTTTTCCCTTGTGTCTCTGCATGTAGTAATGAAACTGCTTCCTTCCTGGGAAAGAAGCTCTATAAAGATCATTTTAAAAAAAGAAGGCGTATGCCACAATTGCTGTCAGCCTACTTTGTATACAACCATTTAAAAATAAAATTAGACCTCAGACCTTGTGGTCAGAGGCACATCAAACAAAACAAAATTAAATGTTAAAGCAATGATTTTGTTTGTAGTAAGAAATAATTCAGATTAAAGATAGTTCATTTTGAGAAGGCTTTAATGTACCATTTTCAACAAATTATAAGAAATGAGGCCTTAAACTGTAGATTGATATTCACCTGCATCTCGCTATCATTACATTTTTTTCTATTGGGTCATGGCAGTTCTAACATGGTCCTCCCAAGACAAGTGAACCAATCCACCATTTGCTCAATCATCTCATCACAATAAAACAATTAATGCAAAAAGTTTGCATTTTCATTATAGACGTCTGAAAGGTCATTTTTAGAAAAGTTGTTCATATCTGCCTGAGCACCATACACTGGTCCTACCAGGCCCTCCCCTTCTGCACTGACTCCTATATGATTGCCCTAGAGCAGAGCTACATGACCCCCATCACAGCTGCCAGGAGGGATTGTGGATTGCCTCACCCAGAAGAGCTCCTGAAAGTTTAGAGCATTGATAAAGACTTATTGAACATTTGGAGAAGTTTCAGCTTGGATATTGTCAAACTCCAGAAGGCTGGAGCTAGGTGTTGGGGGAACCAGTTAAAGGTGCAACCTTGCTGGATCATCCTTTTTGGAACACGTTTCTGTGAAGTTTGAGGCCCCTGTAGGGCTATGGACAGGTATCGGACCTTGTAGAGTCCTACTCTGTCACGGCTCCGTGCCTTGCCCCACTGAAGGACACTAAGTTCCAAAAAATTTACTAAGCACGAACATAAATATTGGAGTGAAAAAAGGTGTCACTGTGACCCCAGCACTAGAAGTGGGCATAATATGCATATTTCTGTGTATTCTAATCATGAGGAATTACCTACTGATTCTGCTAGATTATCCAGAATTACTCCAGAAAATTAATTTTGCATTTATAGCTATTTCCTTAGTGCAAAAATGCCCTGTTGCTTCCACCTGTCCCCTCCTGCCATGTTGAAGGATATTTATTTTCAGGAAAACAACTGTCAAAATCTAAAATCATTGATGATAGTGAAGCATAACGCTTTACTTTACCCAGGCTCCATGGTGGTCACTCTGAAAATGTGCCTAAACCTATGACGTGGTCATCCACACCCCCTACACTGTGGATGTCAATTCACCAGAATGTCAAGGGTATCAGAAGTGACATCATATTCCTCTTGACCTTAATGATGTGACAGGAAGTTACATCATATGACCTTTGAGCCTGAATCTTCCTAGGAAGATTCAGGCCTTAATCCCAATGACACCATAACATTTAACAATGCTGAATTTACATAATTAATATAACACAACACAAATGTCTTTTTTAGATATCTATATAACGGTGCAAACATGATCAAGTGAACAGTCAGCTGAAATGTAGTATGCAAGCAAAGTGAGTCTGATGTCTTCTGGTGGAAAAAGAAGGTTTGGGGTTTCTCTCCCCTGTGCAAAGTTTTGAAAAAATAGTGCATTTTAACTCACATTTTTCACATGGATTTGCTAAAAAGTCATAGACTCTGAAAAGACACTTATTAAATATTCAAGACCTTCCTTAGTGTGCCAGCCTAATGAAACCCTACAGTCCCCATGAGTAGACCATACTATGGGGCATATTTACAAGAAACTGCCGCATTAGTGCTGATTCACCAGTTTTCCTGCGTCACCCCTGCCCCACCTAATGACACCATGGGTGCAGCGTATTTACAATGTGGCGCACCATGGCGCACTTTAGGCAAGAGCGAGAAAAGTTTTGATGCTATTGTGGTGACTCTAGTGCAGCAAAGTGGAACAAGGCCTATCGATTAAAGTGGGTGCGTCACTTTAACGCCTGCTTTGAGCAGGCGTTAAAAATGATGCCAAAAATGGCACAGTGAAATCCTGTAGATTTCACTGCACCATTTTTGCAGACCTCCTAATGCCGGAACGCCCCCCCTTGCATACATTGTGCCTGACATACCCATAATGTGGTGCAAAGGGTCGCAAACTGGCGCAATGCATGCATTGCGCCACTTTGTAAATATGGTGCTGCAAAGTTGCCTCCATGAGCCACATTAGTGTAAAAAAATGACACGAGCACCATGGGCACCCCTTTTGCCCAAACATTATAGACAATATGCCAGTGCCAGAATTTTGTTACTAATGCTGTTCGTATACTATGAAGGACCCTTGTGTCAAAAGTTACACCTACTGTGTTAAGGACCACAGTTTGTCGTGGATAGCCTCAAGACAGTGCCACTGTCGCCCTCCCATATGCCAATAATTTCCTCCAGTATACCATGACCACCGATTTGCCACACATGCTACCTATACCAAGATTTTTTCTTCACTATGTCAGCAATGGCATATTTTAGCAGGTACCACATGCCAAAATGTACCTGCAGTGTGACAGCACTAGCGTATTGCCGTTGGTATCCCATATGCAAGGACTGCCTCCAGTATGCCGGTGCCAGCATTTTGCCAAGGGTGCTTCTATACGCCAAGACACATGCCAGCTCCAACAGCAAATTTGCAAGCATAACAACAAATTCTCACTCATTCTCTCTTACATTTACTTACTCACACTCATTCATTCATTTTCACTCAGTCTCTTGCATTCACTCTTACCTTGAATCACTCATTTGCACACTCACTCATTCTTACTCTAACCCAGTTATACTTACTCACTCATTTCACAAACACACACACCACACAATCCCACATACAAATATACATGTTCACACTTACAAGCGAAATCTCACACAAACTCACTCGCCCACATGCACCCACAGAACACACATTCAAAGCCGTTTTATTTTTTCTCACCTAAGATGCTAGTGAAGGTCCCGTTCCAGATCTTGCTGCTCTACGTTTTATTACTCTAACAGTGAATAATACGCTATTATTCACAATTAATGTAGTAAAAAAAAGCAGAAAACGAGATTAACCTGGCTCTGATAATGCAAGTCACCCCTAAATTCTTGGCAATGATTTTGCTACCTTTGAGGTCAGGGGTGGTAAAGTCAATTCCCAGCTGCTGCGACCCCTGGTGGCTCCTAAATGACAATATTTACATGCATTTAAGTGAACTCTTAAATAAAATCTACCTTTTTAGGTGAGCGCAAGGCTCTCTGTCCCCTGCAGTAATTTCTCTTTGGGCTTCTAACCACACCCATGTCACGTCTGTCACTTTCATTGGTTTGTAGGCTTGCCTTTTAAAATCCGCTTGCTTTCATTTGTGAAAGGCATGCATATGTCTTGCCTTTTCCGGTGTTTAGCCCACCTACACAGCACCAGTAAACTACTGAAAACATACGAGGCTCCATGTTTTCAGCATGGTTTCCGCACTACTTTATCCTTTTATTTTCCACACAGCATGATTGCGCTGGGGTTTACATAGCGCGATCGCGCTCTGTTTTTCCGTTTTCAATTTCAGCGCGATCGTGGTGCATTTTACATAGCGCAATCACGCTTTGGTTTTTTCTTTTAATTTGTGTGGCAAGAAACGTCCGGTTAGGAATTTACAATGCTAAAAGCTCTAACTCGAGCAAATGCGAGACCCGTTGCATTGCAAATGCTCGTTACTTCTTTGGTGCTGGGTTACTTAACTGTTATGGAACTCGCCATCCTGGTTGACTGTCTAGTTTCTCGCAGCACTCATCAGAAGTATTGATATGGAGAGCTCGACTGGATAGTCCTCTTACTATTTCTAGTCAGACTAGCACAGTTGTTTTTTTACTTCCATCTACATGGGCTTAGTCCTGTGTTTATGTTTATTTACTAAGGCCTAGTCAACTAAAAGGCAAAATGTTGTCAGCAGTTACAGGAGCAGGGACAGTACCAGAGGAAAGAGAAGTGGGAACAACAGACAACCAAACGATATGTTGGAATAGTTGAGTTTCTTTATTTAAAATTTTTTGAATTCTCATTCGCAAATAACAAATCTATGATAGTGAATCAGAAGTAGTTGCAAACAGAGAATCACTCATTTCGAATGTCTCACAAACTGCATTTGATGACCTCATGACCAGGAATGGACTTAACTGCCTCACAGTGCTTGTGTAGGACATGGAAGGCACACATCTCTGAGGAGCAGGAGAGGATTGGAGAACACTGAAAATGTGCAGCCAGGATACAGGCAAGGATGATGGTGGGAGAAAAAAAGGAGACAGAAGTTTTCAGATATTGAACTGGAGACTATGGCTGAAGATTGTGTCTGTAATAATGATAGACTTCTTGAAAAAACATCTTTGAATGTGCGAGAGTCCACCAAAGAAATTTCTGGTTGACAACACAAGAACAAATAAATGCTGGTGGTGTCACCAAGGACACCATGAATGAAGTACATGCGTGCTGGAATGACACAGTCTCGCACAACAGAAGAGTTGGCCCAAAGAATGTCTGATGTTCAGCCTGGGGGTGGTTCTTCCTCTGTTCCCCCTGCAAATCCGATGGAGGAAATAACACAAAACATTTTTGCACTAGAAGCAAAGTCTCCAATTTCAGACATGGACACTTCAAGTGTTCTTCCATCCAACACAGGTGAAAAAGTAAAATTTTAAAATTACAACAAAGAAGTTGTTAGTTTAATCGTAATATTGTTTATTTAATTGCCCCAACATGTATAAACAATATGAACTTAGTAAATGTTTTATTTAGGTATATGGATCATTATTTGTATATTCTGATCTACACATCCCAAAATCCTATATAAAAGTAATTTGTTTTCATAAAGAAGCATATATTCATTCTATTCAAAACTATAAATGTGTGCTCTGATGTTCTAAAGTATGGTACTCATCATCAGCCTTCATCTTCATTCGATTCAAAAAATGCAAACCATAAACGATAAATTAACCAATCGATAAAGTTTCGTAGATTTCCCAATGAACTCCTAACCTGTTTAGGATTCAATTCCTTAAAATGCTATACATGAGACAAAACACAGTAAAGTGCATTGGGGCATATTTACAAGCCCTTTGCGCCTCCTTGCGCTGCCGTAGCACCACTTGTTTTACAGTAAAGCGGCGTCAAGGACACCTTTTCCCCACACCAGATTTACAAAGTGGCACATTATGCCTGCGTCAGGCATAATGTATGCAGGGGTGGGGGGCATTCCCCGTTAGGAGGCCCAGAAAAATGGTGCAGCGAAATTTATGAGATTTCACTGCGCTATTTCTCCCGTCCATTTTATCTCCTGCCCAGGCAGGCGTTAAAATGACGCTCCCATAGTTTCCAATGGGCCTCTCCGCGCTTAGCAGGACTAGCGCCACGATTTTTGGCGCCAGTTGACCAACGTGCCACAATAGCGTCAAATCAAAAATGTTGACGATATTGTGCTAACATGCGTCATGGTGCACCGTATTGTTGCGTTGGTGACATTGAGTGCGCAGGGGAAGCAAGAAATGTGACGCATCATAGCTGATGAGCCAGTTTCTTGTAAATATGCCCCTATGTGTCTTGGCGGGAAACCTTATCACACGAGCATTTGCCACTATTAGATTCCTTTACCCAGACCATCAGTATTGCTAGCGGGTGGTGGACATGGTACATCCTAAACAGTGTCAATAAGCATTGACAGTGATCAGACATTGTGTGCCAGAAATATGGTTCAATTGATAGAGTAGTTCTTACCATGATAATTTGTCTGACCAAAGGTTTAGCCATCCCCTATCCTTCTCTTTTAGATTGTTTCCAAAGACAAAAGGCATGTTGTGTCCGTTCAGCATCGCCCTTGATAATACGGCAGAGAGGATAAACCTTCTCCCACACTCCTGGTTCTTTCAATTCCTTCAAATCTGCACTCTCTTTTGTTAGATTAGCAAGCATAGTTTTAATTTTCACACTGTTATCTGGAATATACGTGCAACAGTGTCATGCACCAAGCATTTTGCAAACGCCGCCATCCTTTGCTAAAAGAATGTCTAAAGCAAGCCTGTTTTGAAGAGTCATAGCTCTTTCCGCTGCAAGTTCAGCATCTATCAGGATTATAGCACCTGAAAACTTTGTCAACATGTTATCCACTATAGTAGACAACTTTCTTATTTTGATGGAATTCAACACGACTCCCAATGAAGGAATCATGGCTCCAAATATATCTCCCACCACAGCAGCTGCGGTCTCTCTTTTCTGGATACGATGGGATCCAGATGTCTTTTGAATCATCGATAGGTCATCCAGTTGATAAACCTTTGGGAACACTATACCCAAATAACATCTCCCCCACCATCCCTTTGGAAGACGATAATAGGCATTATACCCACAAATGTAATATACACCTGGTATGACAGGGTCAAATCCGTTCATCATGAATGTCCATTTGGCCTTAAAGATAAACGTATGTTTACACTCACTCGCTCCTACAAAAATGTTGTCATAATAAGATTCACCTCGATATATACAAAATTTCCCTACATGCCAAGCATCTAAAGCTATTCTCCCTTGCGTTTTTATTGCAGCAAAATCATAATTATCTACTGAAGTCCTCTTATGTAGCTCTTTTTCTAATTTCACATTCATTTGTGCCCTTCTATCATCTGTGCGATCTAAAAAGCTTATTTCTATTGCAGAGAGCGAGCAGGTAAGGTTTTCCCTATGAGCGTGAGCCGTTTCAAAAGGTTGCATTGGCTCGAAAAATTCCCTCATTATTTTAGCATCCCAATCTTTAGCAATCTGGCTTAGCTGCGCTATTATAGGAACATATGCAAAGGTAACATCATAATTTGAGTAAAAATACTGTATGTTAGTTTGACCATAAAATCTAGACATTACTATACTACATGTAATCCGCGATGTAAGAGGCATGTGGTGATATGTCACCCCTTCTTTCACTGATGTCGGTATCTGGGTACACACATAACAATCTTTCGCATCCATAGTCTCAACATATTCTGTTAGCAAGCGATAGAAACCGTTATACGAAAGCTCCTTCTCATCATGCAAGTGTCTCTCATCTAATTCTAGTCTTTTCAATGCAGTTAGTTCGGTGACAGTAACAGGAGCAAAAGTAGAAGCATCTATTTTCTCATTCTCACCCTTTCCATGCATTGCAAGCACTATTGCCCTTATTATTAGTACACATGCAATTATCAAGCCTATACACGCATATTTACAATATTTCTTTCTACTATTTTGCGTCATGATCTGTATAGAATCAGAGAGCTAGAAGCACCTATAAGGAAACTATTTGGCAATTAAGTTACAAAGCTGAACGAGCGCAATGTTCACACAGTTTTCTTCAAGAGGCCAGTCACTTATCGGTTAGCAGCATTTGTCTCAATTCGGCAATAACTCAGTCTTTATCAGTTCAGCAAGTGTCTTATCCGATTTAGCAATGTCTCAGCTGGTTGTTTGTATCACGTTGGATTGTAGCAAGCAATATAATTTATTACCCTTTCAATCGACAGAGTCCATAAAACTTTTCTTTTCTATTGGTATCTCTTCTTCTTCGTTCTCGAGGCTTAGAGATACAAATTCGTCAGTCCAATCGTCATTGACTGCATATGCCCATTCTGGACCGGAATATCTCCTATTCGGTATCCTTTTCCTTTTCAATTTTGCTTCTCTTTTTGATTCTGCCTCGCTGGTACTTTCCTCTTTGGCCAAGTCTTGTCCTTCTCTTGAGGATGATACCACGACAGACACTTCCTTTCTTTTCTCTTTCACTTTTGGCCTTTCTCCGTCGTTCAAATTTTCTCTAGTTCTTAGTTTTACTGGTGATATACTTAGTCTCCTCTTTGCACCATGTCCATTTGATGGACCTGCGATCTTTTCTGTGGAAGCTTGAACTGCTTCGTTCTGTTCTACCTTGTCCCCTCCTTCTGGGGCATCAATCACGTTCTCTTTTCCTTTTTCTGTATCGTCTGCTTCTGGGAAAGCCCTCCTCTGATCAGGCTCTCCTGCTTTTTCACCTCTTTCGAGCCCTTCGTCACCGTTACTTTCGTCAGGCTCTTTATCACTTTCAGCTGCTTCAGGTTCTTTGTCACCTTCAGCTGCTTCAGGCTCTTTGCTACCCTCAGCTGCTTCAGGTTCTTTGTCACCTTCGGCTGCTTCGTCGCTGTCTGAGGTCTCTCCTTGGTCTTCCCCAAGTGAGTCGGTTGCTTCGTCCTCAGAGAATATTTCTCTCTCTTCTGTTCCTGCCTGTTTGCTTTCGGTTCTGTTTTGCTCTGTCTCAGCACTCAGCACTGTTTTATCAGGCACTGGCAATTTCAGCGCTTCAACTTCCTCATCTGTGGGACACAACACTTTCTTTGTGTGACTGGCGTGAATCCAGTTGGGAACCCCCACACACTTCACAGCGGTAGTGGTCGTCAGGATCACTTGGAAAAGGCCTTTCCAACGGGGTTCCAGACACGACTTCCTCACGTGCTTCTTTACCACGACCCAGTCACCTGCTTTCAGTGCGTGTCCTGGACCTTGGATCGGTGGCAAGGTGGTTGCTTCCACCTGGTGAGAGAAAGAGCGAACCACGTCAGCCAGACCCTTGCAGTAGTCTAACACCATATCATCTGTAATATTCAAAAGCGCGTTTGCGGGAACTGCAGGAAGTCTCATAGCCCTGCCCATGAGAATTTTGTGCGGAGACAATCCAGTCTTTCTATCAGGGGTGTTTCTCATTGACATTAGCACCAAGGGCAATGCGTCAGGCCATTTCAAATTTGTCGATGCACATATTTTCGCCATTCTTGATTTCAGTGTACCATTCATCTGCTCCACCAGTCCTGATGCTTCAGGGCGATAGCTACAATGCAGTTTTTGCTCAATGTTCAGCGCTTCGCAAAGTAACTTTATCACCTCGCTATTGAAGTGACTTCCCCTATCTGATTCTAAAGAGATCGGGAATCCGAAACGTGGTATCAACTCTCTCAACAATAGCTTTGCAACTGTAAGGCTGTCATTTCTACGTGTGGGGTATGCCTCAATCCAGTGACTAAAAATGCACACAATCACCAACACATACTTTAGACCTCCATGCACAGGCATCTCAATGAAGTCCATCTGCATCCTACTAAATGGGCCACTGGCCCTGCCAATGTGGCTCGCGTTCACAACTGTTCCCTTTCCTGGGTTCATTTGCTGGCAAGTGACACATCGATGGCAAACTGCTTCTGCAGCTTGACGAAATCTGGGGTTAAACCAATCAGTTTTGAACAATCTTATCATGGCATCTCTCCCTAGGTGAGCTTGCCCATGATAGAACCGCGCAAGCTGTGATAAGAGACTATTTGGCAAAAAAATTTTCCCTCATTTGAAACCCATAACTCGTCTGGTCTCTTTATACATTGTGATTTAATCCAGGAATCTCTTTCATCCTCCCTAACGTTATTCTGTAATGCTTTTAATTCATCTATTGTATCTACGACCTTCAAGGCAAATGCTTCAGCTGGTTCGAGTTCTGGTTTACTTATCGAATTCCATTCATCTCTGAGTAATATACAGTTCAACGCACAAAATCTTGCGACTTGATCCGCATATGCATTTCCCAGAGAGACATAGTCCTGTACTTTTGTATGAGCACTACACTTTACCACTGCAACTTCGGCTGGCATTTGAATGGCGTGTAACAATTCCCTTATTCTTTCCCCGTTTTTCACTGGGGATCCTGAAGAAGTCAGGAAACCTCTCTGTGACCATAGTTGTCCAAAGTCGTGCACAATCCCAAACCCGTACTGACTATCAGTGTAAATGGTGACTTTCATCAATGCAGACAGTTGACATGCTCTTGTAAGGGCTACAAGTTCTGCTACTTGTGCAGAATAGACTCCTTGAAGCCAGGACGCTTCCAAGACACCTGTTACAGTACATACAGCATATCCTGCTTTCAAAATTCCCATCCCATCTCTTAGACATGAACCATCAACGAAAACAATTTGGTCATTTTCATCAAGCTTAGTATCCTTAATGTCAGGTCGAGGTTTTGTGCAAAATTCAGTCACCTGAAGGCAGTCATGCTCGACGTCCTCAGCGTTCTCAATTTCAGCATTTTCACCAGGAAGCAAGGTTGCTGGATTCAACGTAGTGCACCTTTTCAGCTGCACATTCGGTGAGCCCAGAATTATCGTTTCATACCTTGTGAGTCTTGCTCCAGTCATGTGTTGCGTTCGGGAGCGGGTCAAAAGTATCTCAACTGAGTGAGGGACCATGACTGTTACTGGGTGTCCCATCACTATTCCTTCACTCTGAGTGAGGCTGATACCAACTGCTGCTACGGCGCGCAAACACCCAGGAAGTGCTGCTGCGACCGGATCCAAAGTGGCTGAAAAATACGCTACTGGTCTGTTTATGCCACCATGGTCTTGAGTCAAGACAGACAAAGAACATGCATCACGTTCATGACAAAACAATGTGAAAGGCTTTGTGTAATCAGGCATACCTAAAGCTGGAGCCCTACACATGCATTCTTTCAACTCAATGAAAGCATCCATCTCATCTCCTTTCAACTCAATTTGATCCAAGGCATCCTTCTGGGTCAGCTTCAGTAAAGGCTTTGCTAGAGTCGAGAAGTTGGGAATCCACTGGCGACAGTAGCTCACCATCCCCAAAAACTTCCTCACCTCCTTCCTCGTCTTTGGTGGACTCATTTGAAGTACGCTTGTTATTCTTTCCTTCATTATTCTCCGTGACCCTTTCTCTATCTGGTGACCCAAGTATTTCACTTTCTTCTGACAGAACTGCAATTTGGAAGGAGACACCTTATGTCCATTCCTTCCCAAATGGTTCAACAGAGCAATGGTATCGGCTGTGCAGCCACTTTCTGTCTTTGATGCAATCAGTAAGTCATCAATGTACTGTACTAGGGTTGACTCGAATGGCAATTCTAATGCTTCCAAATCTTTCTTTAGAATCTGATTGAAGATTGACGGTGACTCAGAAAACCCTTGAGGAATTCGACACCAACTGTACACTCTGTCTAAGAATTTGAAACAAAAGAGAAATTGGCTGTCCTCATGAAGAGGCACCGAAAAGAATGCTTGTGACAAGTCGATGACTGAGAACCACTCGGCATCGCAAGGGACTTGAAACATTATCACAGCTGGATTTGGTACGACAGGGCAACACTTGACTATGATGTCATTTATTTTCCTCAAGTCCTGCACAATTCGGACCTTTCCACTTGGCTTTATTAGTCCCATGATTGGTGAATTACATGGACTGCTTAACACTTCTTTCAGTACTCCCTGCTTTACGAATTCGTCAATGAGTTGGGCAACTTTCATGAGGGTGTCTTGTGCCATGTGGTATTGTGGGGTCTGGGGAAAGGTTGCATTGGGTTTTACAGTCACTTTCACTGGTTCCACTCCTTTCATCAATCCCACCTCTTTCCCTGTCATATCCCACACTTCCTTTCCGACTGTTTCCCGTAATTCAGCTGGAATATCTTCTTCAGTGATCCTCGGGAAAAGACAAATCAGAGGATACTCTTCATCAACAGTTTCCATCTCATCCCCCTCTACACTGTCCTCTTCTTCCCCATCACTGCTCGTCTGAATTTTAATTCCCTCGTTCGAACACATAATCGAACATCCCAACTTGCACAATAAGTCTCTCCCTAACAGTGCTATCGGGCTTGAGTCACATACCACAAATTTATGTAACCCTTGATAGTTACCGATGCTGACTGGTACCGGATCTGTAATTGGGTTTGTCAGGTGCCTGTTTGCTACTCCCACCACTTGAACTGTTCTCCCTGAGAGTGGCAAATTTGGTACTTCAATGCTCTTAACAGTTGAACGTGTGGCTCCTGTGTCAACCAAGAATGAGACACGATGTCCCATTACTCTTCCCTCCACGTACGGACCCTTTTGATCAACTTCCAAGGATGCTGCAAGCACACAATCTCCTTCCTCTCCTGAACTTTCACTCTCCCACACATTGTTTATTCCACTCTCACTGTGTAATGGGAACTGTTGTACGGTGCCATTTGTATTTATTACCTGACCCGAGACCTGTGGAGGAACCATCACTTGCTGCTGACTCATTGGTGCCAAAGGTATTTGCATTTGCTGATTAGGTACCATGGGAAACTGCTGTTGCATTGGCTGCATTTGCGTCATCTGCATACGGGGCATCTGCATCTGCTGCGGCTGCATAGGCTGTAATCCCTGCAGCTGATTTATGGTCTGGAAATTTGGGTTTGGACCTCTCATTTTCGGTCCCCTCATTGTCTGAAATGCATTGACATCATTGTTTTGCTGACCAATACCTGCACCTTCCTGCACCACCATCGGGCACTCGCGTTTCCAATGTCCGACAATTCCGCACACATGACACGGCATCACCTTTTTCAATGCCTGCACACCATTCGGAGTCACAACAGTGTTCAAATCCGGACCATTATTCCCAAAACCTCCTCTGCCTCTGCCTCTCGCCTGTGGCTGAAACATCATATTTCCCTGCAACTGCGGCTGCGGTTGCGGTACCTGCTGTTGGAACCCTTGCAACCCTTGCAAACCTTGCAGACCTGTCTGAGCTGCTTTAAGTTGCATCATCATCACTTTCTCCTTCAACTTTTTCTGTTTCACTTCAATTTCGTCGCTACAGTATTTCGCATAATTCAACACCTCATCAATCGGTTTCGATTGCCAGCAAATCAAATGCGACTTTATCATCTGACTTATCTCTGGTCTCAGCCCTTCCACAAATCTAAACACAAAATGAAGCATGTCCTTCGCCTCTATTGTTTCCGTGCCACTGTAGTTCTTGAACGCCTTCAACAACCTCTCATAGTAACTATGAATCGACTCTTTAGCCTCTTGGGCAGTTCGATCTATCTTCTGCCAATCCACGTTTTTCGCGGCCACCTTCGTCTTCAAATGCTCAATCACCTTATAGTACAGGCTCATCACCATAGGTGATGGTGCACCCGTATCCCTGTCTCTCTCTGGTTCACTTGTCGGCCAACCTACAGCTCTTTTGCAATCCTCCCACAAATCTGCCGGAACCACAATCTCAAAGAGAGTGTTCAGGTCTTCCCAGAGACATTTTGCAAGCTTCACAAACCTATCAGTCTGTTGATACCATTCAATCGGTTTCTCTCTCAGTTTGGGAAAATCATCCGTAAAAGACTGAGGCCCTCATTCTGACCCTGGCGGTCGGCGGAGAAACGGCGGTCGGACCGCGAATAGACCGGCGGTATTAAAAATGGCATTCTGACCGCGGCGGTCCCCGCCGCGACCGACCGCCACTTCTCCACTCCGACCGCCACGGCGGTCATGACCGCCGGGCTGGAGTTTGCGCATTCCGGCCCGGCGGTCGTCCCAAGACCGCCAAGGGTATTATGACCCTGCCTACCGCCGCGGTTTCTTGCGGGCGGGAACCGCCGTGCGAACCATGGCGGTAAGCACTATCGGGGCCAGGGAATTCCTTCCCTGGCACTGATAGGGGTCTCCCCCACCCCCCACTACCCACCCGAGTCCTCCCCCCACACCCTCCACCCCCCTGCCACCCCCCAGAGGTGGTACGAACCCCCTCCCCACCCCCACCCCGACATGCACATACATGCACCCCGACATGCACACACCCCCAACATGCACATATACACACCCCCTACACACACATACACAACGGGGACACATACCCGCACACATACATGCAGACACGCGCACCTGCCGAACAGCACACATTACCCATAGACACAGCAGCACCCCCCGCCCGCATACACGCACTCACACACCCCCTCTACACACTCACACGCACACCCCCATGCACGCCCACATCACACAACACCCCCCCACCCCCTCCCCTCACGGACGATCAACTTACCTTGTGCGTTGGTCCTCCGGGAGGCGACGGGAGCCATGGGGAGGTGACCGCCAACAGAAGACCGCCAACAGAAGACCGCCACACAGAAATGTGGGTCGTAATTCTGTGGGCGGTGTTCTGCTGGCGTGGCGGTGGAGGTTGACCAGTCTCCACTTTCCCGCCGACCGCCAGTGTGGCTGCTGGCGGTTTTCCGGCGGAACGCTCCCAGCGGTCAGAATGCGCACAGCGGCATACCGCCGCGGTCGGCGGTCTTCACCGCGGCGGTAACTCGGCGGTCTTGCGAAAAGACCGCCAAGGTCAGAATGAGGGCCTGAATGTCGCTTCTGTGCCATGGTACATGTATTAATTTTCCCCCTGCTGTCTCCCTCATTGGTAACATGGTTACTGCATCACTACTCTGTGGTCTTTTCTCGTTGAGCTCTGGGACACTGTCTTTCCTCTTTTCCTTTCTCTTTACCCATCTGCTTTCCCATTTGTCTAAGCACCTCCACACTTGTGCACTCTGCAACAATTCTCTAAGGTGCGCCTTCATGCCTGCTGACCTCATGTGTTCAAAATCTGTGGTCCCGAAATCCAACCTATAGCTCCTGCTCAAGTGTTTTGTCTTGTCTATATCAACCCTGTTTTTGTCAGCTATTTCCTGCAAGCTTTTATGTACCTTATTCACTTCTCTCGTAATCCTGGGACATAGATATCTCAGCTCTTCTTCCGAGTAGGACTCTAACCTATTCACACCCATAGTCCCTTCCACCAATTCTTGTGCTTCCATATTCAACCTGACCCTATTCAGATAGTCTTCTCCCTTCCCACTGGCTGAGCTTTGTGTGGAATTCAGACTGTTGAACCACTGTGTCAGCTGTTGCGCATTCAACCCCATCAGTGTAGCATTCACATCGACTGCCATTGATGGTTGCGGCAACTTTTCAGTATTCGATGACAGCGGTATCACCAGTGGGGGACTCGACCTCACCACTGTTGACTGAGCACATATGGGACTAAACTCCATCAAGGACCCAGATCCATTTGGCTGAGCCGCTATCGGAGTTATCCCTGGAGTGTTTTCTATGCACCTCCTTTCTGTCCCATTCTGCAGCATTGATCCCTGACCGCTCATACCTAAGTTAGACTGACTATACAAAGGTACCGGTGGACCTACAGTAATGGGTAGCGATATCGCATCTGGGTTCTGTCCATTTCCCATGTTCTGAGACATGTTCATTCCCACACTATGGGTCATCATTGCCGGCATGCCCATCTGGCTCCCCGTCATCTGAGCATGTGCTGTCCCCCCCTGCATCTGCTTTTGAGGCATCAAAAACTGTGTTGATTCGGCTTGTGCCAATGTCGGGTTGTGACCATTCTGTACTCCCCTTACGGTTGGATCTAGAATCATTCCTGCACTGTTGTCACTGCTGTAGTACCCTGGGATCTGCGGCTGATAATTTTCTGCTGGTTTCAACATGGGCACATCTGGATATATTCTCCTAACCTGCGGTATCTGCGGGGTGAACAGTAAACTCGGGTCCTTAGACCCCGATGATGCTCCTGACTGAGTTTCACTGTTCTGTACCGGTGCCGGAGGGGCAGAACTGGTACTTGGACCTTGTCCACTCTCTGCATAAGGTGGTGGACGGTCGTTCAGCAATTGCATTATTAACTCCTCATCCTCTAACTCCTCTTCTCTTCTCAACTTTTCCTCGTCCTCTCTATCCTTGGAACACCTCCTGTTTGTCTTACAGGTAGCTTTCTTACCTGTCTCCTCTTCTTCCTTAGTAATTGCGGGGAACAATTTTATCCCCTGCAATACATCTGACCTCCACACCTTCTGTGCATTATCCCACCTAGCGTCCGCTAGTGTCTTTTCTACCTTTCTTATCCTGGCCTCGAACTTATTTTGCTGTTGCTGTCTAGCCATCAGTTCCCAAATCGCTAGAGCCTCAAACTGTGCTGGCCTTGGAGGTACCTTCATGTCGTACATCGCGAATCTCAAATTCTCTAGGATCCTTATATTGAATGTCCCATGGATCGGGAATGCTACGCTCCCATGTTTCTCTGTCAGCTTGTGCCATTGCTTTAGCCAAAGGCACGGAGCTACCCCCTTTTCTCCATTACAATGTAAGCTGGTGTGCCTTCGGGCGGCGTCTCCTCTCCTACGCTCGCTTTAATGTAAGACTCCCCCTTCATCGCACTCCTTAATGCTTTAAAAAATTTCATTTTTTCTCGTCTTTTATTTCACAAAGGTTGTAATCAATAGGTGACTTTAATTCCCGGAATACTCTTCGCTTGCCTTTCCCCTTCCAATCGAGCCCCACGGACTGCGTCCAATCCGTGCGCGACCCTTCTCACCAACCAACCTATCCCAGCGCGGCTCCTAGTGACGTCACACTCACACACACTGCGGCTGACAAAGCCTCGCGGCTAGTCCTCCTTCACTCAGCTCCTCTCGTAACAACTTCTGGCATGTATCGCGAGCTACCAAAAAAAATTATAATAAAACAGATCTGTCGGTTTACTACAGGAAGGGTAACACAATCGCTTCAGGACCTTAGGGATTTTTCAGTAGCCTCGGCAGTTATTCCATCTTTCTCGGTCCCCACTTTCGCAAGCAAATCTGACCCGCAGACCTACTCTCAACTTGTCAATGATCTATTCTAGTGCACTAAGAATTTTGTCAAAGCCCGAAGTCGAAGTTTCTTTCACTCCCTTAACACACGTACCGACTCGTTGACCACGCCCGATCAACCTACTAAACCGCCCAGACCACAACATAAAACAACATACTCCGGAGTCTCTTGACCTCGCAGGGCCCGTCTCAACAACAACAACCACGTGGACCTTTTTATGCACAAAGCGCCACACGCACATGAAGTTCGACGACTTCCCTACTCTCACACTCGGAGTCGCACCTCCGCTATTTCTATGGAGTTCGACGACTTCCCTACTTCTACACTCGGAGTCGCACCTCCGCTATTCTCTAAAATCCTCGCAACCTTTTCACACAATCTGCGGCAATAAGCTGTGCAAGCGCAAAACCCTAACTTCACTCATACCGTCACCAGTACCGCCAACGCCGATCTCACATCTCCGTTCTCTCCATTCGCAAGCTCCGAGATCCCGGGAAAGTCGCGGTGGACTTAGCCCATCATCATTCTGTCAATCTATTTTACCCAAGAAAAATCTAATTCAACTTCTCGAGTGGGATCTCAAAAGTCGAAACCGTTAATTCAACACCATGTACTTTAACGGTACGGAGTCCCAAAAGGCGAAACCGTCCTCTGCTACCATCTACTGATAGAGCGTTCCGTACAGATAATTTTACTTGTATCTTGGACGCTCTTTAGGCCGATGAATCTTTTGGCTAAATGGGACTCTCTTCACTCGAGACCAACCAGCTTAATGTAATCGATAATCAATAACGAACATAAGCAATACCCTGATCAACATAACACTTAACGATTAATCCAGAATACATTTCGGCGAACCCTGACCTTTCAGTCAGGAATAACCACACCAGTTTATTCAAAGTTAGTGAATTTATTTCCCTATATTAACAAAGCTAGCACAATATAGATGTGTCTCAACACCAAATGATATACGTAAATGAACATTAATAGCTGTCCATAACGGCGAAACAGGTGCAATCTATGCAGCATTTGAATAACAAGGCATTCGATAATAGCAATGCAAATCACTAAAACTATTATCTGTAATGAGCTAATTGCATACATTTAGTCAGCATAACAAGGTCTCAAATTGCATCGTGCAACAAAAGAATCCTCATCTAACCACAAATTAGCATCGGCATGTGGGACTTCATGCAAAAACAATTTAGCAACATTAATTTTGAAAACTCCTAGCTAGGGATCTTATCAAAATCAGCAGTTGGTTACCTAAAAGAAACACAATGCAATTTTACAATTTCCTTTCATATTTACCAATTACGATCAGCATACAAGGAAGTCTTCGTCTCACAGGTACCGTTTCTCGATCAGCATGGGACGGGGCAAGGGGCAAGGTGGACGGGGCAATTGCCTCACGGCAGCAAGATAAAACTACTATTTCATGCAAGGGATCAAAGTTAAAGTCTCTAGGGCAAGAATCATTTAAAGTCTCTTTCTCTCGATTAGAGAAAGCATCAAAGTCGCTTTCAAAATGGCGTCGCAGCAAGGTGGGCCATAATAGCTACAGAATGGCGCAATGTCGGGCAATAGCTGATAATGGCTGTAATGGCTGTAATGGCTACTTTCTTCTCGTGCACCTGGTTTAAATAGACAACAGTTCAAATCCAGTAGGGTCTTCCATTGGAGGGTTCATAGGTTGGCTTCAAATTGTCCAATCAAAAACAACAGTTCTCAAGCTTTTACTTAAGCATACATTATCCTTGGAGACGGGTACGCAAGTTGCAACATTTTATACCAATTAACTCACTTTCAGAGCTTCCATTGTCCGCACCTGCAGATTGACCTTGGAGCAAAGAGAAAAATGCCAGGCTGGCACGAAACCTTAAGATAAGCATGTGAACGATCTCAGTGGAAAAGTACAGCTTCAAGCAAAAATACACGTTTATTAGCACATTGGAAAAATACGAGCATCTAAACCGTGAGACCAGGCAACTAGGCCAAAGCCTGCACTAAAGTAATGCTAAGCTAAAACATTTCAAACAAGCAAATCATAGCACACGTTTATGATTATGTCGGATTAGTGCACTTCTAATACATCACGTTATATAAAGCACGCTTATAAATGTTGGCAAACTACTCTGAGGGCACATTTTGTCCCCGTACAATCTTTATTAGTTCGGTTAAAGTCACACATGATATTTCACACTACGTTTATGCGCTAATAAATGTAAAACCTTCATTTCAGCTTCATCAGAGGCCTAAAGCTAAACTCTGAAGAACACAGCCAAGGTATCGTCAAAGCAAAGTCAAGGCCACGACAGTCTTCCAAAATAAGTGATTCAAGTTGATTTCAGGTTTAAGCCACACATTGAGCCATACACTAATGGTCGCAGCTTTAACACGTCGGGAATGTAACTCACACCCAGCTCTTCCTGTACCATAACCGAGGCAGCCATAAGAGGTAAGGACAACAATCTTTCCATGATTCATTTTCCTCCATTTGAAGTGGTGGAGCAGCGGCATAGCCCCAGATGTCACGGTGTGCTCATAATTTAAGCTGTGATTCATTGCCCACACAGCAGTGCATTGAAGGTCATGTACTTGACTACAGAGAACTCTGTTACACTGATATAAATTTAGTTTATTTAAAAAAACACATATGTCTTTTCTCCACAGAAAACACTGCAGAACCAGAGGGTTTAGAAAATGAAGGTGACACTGGGGAACTTATTGATGAAGTTTAAAAGGGCGAAACATCTGATGGCCAACGTTTGAGCTCCAATTTAGAAAGTGAAGAACCTTCTGAGCTGAGAGATGACTTCTGTGCACATGCACCAACTGTAAGATGTACACCATAACATACATCTAGGCCCATACGGCAGCTCTGTCACTTAGGGGCATGTTTACGAGATTGTCACGCAGCGCAGCAAGTCATGTTGCTGCACTCTACTGAGTGTCAAGGAAAGGGCGGGAATGCACCACATTTAATTCAATACAGTGCAATCCTGCCTTTTACCCTGCCCTGTACCCTTTTGGCAGCCTAGCACCACCACATTCACCCTTACACCCTAGTGCAAGGGTGCCTCCGTTGCATGCAGGATTGTTTTTGTGCAGGAAGGGGCAATTTCCTGAAGAAAAAAAAACCCTGAGATTTTTTCGTCTGACTATGTGTGCTGCAGAATGTGTGGGAACACCCATGCAACACCCATAGAAATGCCATCTGTGGTGCAGAGTATTGCAATGCATTGATTTGCAATACATTGCATCACTCAAGATTTATGAAGCCACTCAGGGCCATGCAAAGTGGCCTTATGTGGCTTCATAAATCTCATTTTTCAGTTGTGTAGCTCTTGCACCACATTGCATGGCGCAAGAGCGACTCAAACAGGCTCGTAAATATATCCCTTAGTTTAGAGGCAGAATCTGCTTGAGCCTTTCAAAATAGTCTGTGTTGCAAGTTCAGAAACAGCGGCTAAGGGAAATATATAAATTGAGTACAAAAATCAGTTGTCTGGAGGAAGCCATAACACCAGTTTTCAATAGCATTCATGATTCTCATGAATCTATGTGCACATAAATCAGTGCACTAACAGAGGCAGCATCCACATTATATGGATTAATGAAAGCTGGTAGATTATGGCCCTCATTACAACCCTAGCGGTCGAAGTAAAAGTGGCGGTAATACCGCCAACAGGCCGGCGAAAAAAAAATGGAATTACGGCCATGGCGGTAACCGCCATGGCAAACCGCCACTTTTACACTCCAACCGCCAGGGTGGTAACAACCGCTGGGATGGAGACTTCGGTCTTCAGCCCAGCAGCCGTCACTATACCGCCGGCAGTATCAGGACCCTGCATACCGCCATGGATTTCATGGGGTTTTGTACCGCCATGAAATCCATGGCGGTAGTCCCTGGCACTGATTGGGGTATCCCCCTTCCTTCTGCCCCTCCCCAGAGCCCTCCCCAACACCCACAACCCCCCTACCACCCTGCAAAGGTGGTAGGACCCCCTCCCCAGATACACACACACACACCCCCCACAGGTACGCTCACACCACTCATACACATACACGCATACATACATGCAAACAGACATTCATCACATGTCCCATACACACAATACACCCACTGCATGCATACACGCACTCACACAACCCCTCTACACACTCACACTCACACCCCAATGCACGCACACAACACACAACACTCCCCCATCCCCCTCCCCTAACGGACAATCACCTTACCTGGTCCGGTGATCCTACGGGAGGGAAAGGGATCCATGGAGGCTGCTCCGCCGCCAGCTCCCGTCACCAGAACACCGCCACGCCGAATCCTGGGTTGTGATTCGGTGGGTGGTGTTCTGATGACGTGGCGTGGAGGTGGAGCAGCCTCCACTTCACCGCTGACTGCCAGTGTGGCTGCTGACGGCTCTCCGTCCGAAAAAAGGAGGAGGGCTGCTAGCAGTCATAATATGCTGGGAGGGAGACCGCCGAGGTCCAAATGAGGGCCTATATGTCCAACGTCGCTATAAACATTTTACTAATGGAGTACAAGGATTTAGTACGTTTAGCGGGGATGTTGCCAAGGGGCTTGCAAAAATAACCAATGTGTTAGATGAGATAGAAAATACTCAAACAAGAAGGGCTCAGGGAGATAGTATAGAAGAGATGGAAGAAGCATAAAAGCCTAAGCAGTTTGCATGTACAACAGAATAGTATTTTAAGACTTAGGGGGTCATTACAACATTACCGGTAAAAGCCGCTTACCGCCGTGCAGAAGACCGCCAACACACCGCCGAGGCCGCGGAATTCCGCCACAGCTATTATGACCCACAGCTCGGAATCCGCCAAAATCTAGACACCCACCCAAGTCTGCCACACCAAAGGTCAGTGATAAACTGGCGATAACAAAACCTCCACCGTCACACCAACAGGAATACGCCCACACTATCACGACCAACGAATCCACACAGCGGTCTTTCAACCGCGGTATTCCATTGGCGGAACACACCGCCGCGCTCAAAATACACACACATTTACAAAACACTACCACATTGGACAAATCGAAATACACACACCTGATACACATACACACACCACTCCCACACACCCAATACAATATAAAACACACACCCACATCACCCACAAACCCTTACTACCACAAATTTTCACGAAGGACAGAGAAACAGCACAGCAAAGACAACACCAGCATACAGAGGCACTCAACACCATCACTCACACAACATCCACGCACCTCACACAACACACCTCTAAATATCACCCCACACATCACAACACACACCACCCCACACATCACCCACACCACCCCATGGCACCGCAAAGACACCACAGGTTTTCTGAAGAGGAGCTCAGGGTCATGGTGGAGGAAATCATCCGGGTAGAGCCACAGCTATTCGGATCACAGGTGCAGCACACCACCATAGCTAGGAAGATGGAGCTATGGTACAGAATTGTGGACAGGGTCAACGCAGTGGGACAGCACCCAAGAACTAGGGATGACATCAGGAAGAGGTGGAACGACCTACGGGGGAAGGTGCGTTCCATGGTCTCAAGACACCAGATTGCTGTTCATAGCACCCCCACCTCCTCCCCCAGAACTAACAACATGGGAGGAGCAGGTCTTGGCTATACTGCATCCTGAGGGCCTCGCAGGAGCAGCTGAAGGAATGGACTCTGGTAACTCAAACCTTTAACTACCATATCCCCCACCCTACCTACATGCTATCACATACTCCCACACTCGCCCTCACCCCCATCACTCCAACTCCTCACACATGTCCCACTATCAGAAACCACACATCCCAAGCCCTGCATGCAACACCAAAGCATGGACACCCATCACCAAAGCATGTCCACTGCACATACCCATAACCCCCCTAAACCATTATCACAGAAGGTCCCACACAAGAATGGAAGCACTGGGGTACAGGGTCACCCACCCATTGCACACCATGGCACACACAGATGCAATAATCATGCCTTTACACCCCTGCAGGACCCCTACCCAACGTCACCGGACAGGAGGGTCCAGACATGTCCACTCCACCCACAGAAGAGGCCCACAGTGATGACAGCAGCTCTGTCCAACTGGATCAAGATGACTAGCCCGGCCCATCTGGGACCTTGGGACAGTCGGTTCCCCTCACACTGGCACAGGCCACTACAGAGCTTCCCCCCTCTGGAAACACCAGCACAGCACCCACCCAGCAGGCCCATATCACTGTCCCCAGGACACGTCAAGCAGCAGTGTGTCCACCACTACAGGGAACCCAGGCTAACCCACCACCCCAACAACACCAGGGACCTGGGGGCAGTGGCAGTGGGCACACGGTTCAGGGGACAGAGGCCCAGGAACACAGGGAAACTGGGAGGGCTGCTGTGCGACAGGGGGAGGACAGGCCCAGGGACCCACTCTCCACGAGGCCCTCTCCAACATCATGGGAGCCTACCACCATTTCCAGGAGACAATGGCAACGGTACTGGCCAAGTTTCAGGAGACCCAGCGGCTGCAGGAGGAACAGTATTTGGGGTTCAGGGAGGAATTCAAATCTATCAATTTCACCCTGGGCACCATTGTAGGGGTGCTGAAGGAACTCGTCAACACCAGGAGGGACACTGTGGCACAACAAAGGGCCCCTGACACTAGCCTGCACAATGAACTGCCCACCACCTCCGCCTGCGCTAGTGGACAGGAGGCACCGCCACAGGACCACAACACCAGCACCCCTCCCCCTGCAAATGGAGAACCACCCGCAAGCGTTCCCTGAGATCCAGGATAAAGACAGAGAACAATGCCAAGACCCCCGCCAAGAAATGAGACCATCCTGATTGTCATCCTTCTGTCCCACTTTGTCACCCTGTCCATACTTAAACTGCCCTAGCTCCACTTCCTAAGCCCCTTTGGACAATGCACCTGTGAGACTAATAGACTGGACTCTGCCATGGACATTCCTCCACCATCACCCCTGACCATTTTACAACCCCCTCCACTATTTAGCACTTAAATAAACACCCTTAAATCACAAAATTATCTGGAGTCAGTCCGTGCTTTCAAAAATGTGTATTTGCAATAACTGTGGAAAAATGCTATATCCAATGTAATGTCAACATACCTATGTCACACAGATCTAGTCCATGCGTAAACAAAGCAGAGGTCACACAGTGGGACCCACATCTGTGAAATCGAAAGGGAAAGTGACAACTCAGTGTCCATACACTGGGTGAAAATGACAGACAGATGAGAGGTAGAAGAATTAAATCAGATGTAGCAGGCAGTGTTGTCTTCTGATCTGTGTCTCACTGGAAGTATTGCTGGATCACCGTGTTCCTGTTGTCTATGTCCTCTTCTTCTGCTTCCTCGTCTTCACTATCCACAAGCTCCACAGCTGCCACAACACCTCCATCTGGACCATCCTCCTACAGAAAAGGCACCTGTCGTCGCAAAGCCAAGTTGTGAAGCATACAGCAGGCCACGATGATCTGGCACACCTTCTTTGGTGAGTAGAATAGGGAACCACCTGTCATATGGAGGCACCGGAACATGGCCTTCAGGAGGCCGAAGGTCCTCTCTATAATCCTCCCCCATGTGCCTCATTTTAGTGTTCCTCTGCCCTTGTCCTGGGATTCCTCACTGGGGTCAGTAGCCATGACAGGTTGGGGTAGCCAGAGTCACCTGCAAATGGCGAGGGACAACTGTTAGACACACACTAACTCTTAGGGACATCCCCAGACCCAGACACCTAGTCACACTGTATTGGGTCCATGTCCTCACCTAATAGCCACACATGGTGTCTCTGGAGTTGCCCCATCACATAAGGGATGCAGCTATTCCGCAGAATGTAAGCGTCATGCACTGACCCAGGAAATTTGGCATTTACATGGGAGATGTACTGGTAGGCCAAACACACCATCTGCACATTCATAGAATGGTAACTCTTCCGGTTTCTGTACACTTGTTCACTCCTGCGGGAGGTACCAAGGCCACATGTGGCCCATCAATGGCACCTATGATGTTGGGGATATGTCCCAGGGCATAGAAGTCACCTTTCACTGTGGGCAAATCCTCCACCTGAGGGAACACGATGTAGCTGCGCATGAGTTTCAGCAGGACAGACAACACTCTGGACAACACGTTGGAGAACATAGGCTGGGACATCCCTGATGCAATGGCCACTGTTGTTTGGAAAGACCCACTTGCTAGGAAATGGAGTATTGACAGGACCTGCACTAGAGGGGGGATTCCTGTGGGATGGCGGATAGCTGACATCAGGTCTGGCTCCAACTAGGCACAAAGTTCCAGGACTGTGGTACGATCAAGTCTGTATGTGACAATTACATGTCATTCCTCCATTGTCGACAGGTCCACCAGCGGTCTGTACACCGGAGGATGCCACCATCTCCTCATCTGCCCCAGCGGACGTGCTCTATGGAGGAGAACAGCGAGCAGAGAGTCAACCAACACTGAGGTACGTAAACACAACTTTATAGCAAAATGTTTGAAAATCGATATATGGCTGTATTAGTGTTTAAGCAAGGCCTAGATATGTGTGACACAGTCAAAATTAATGCCATGTGGCCCCCTGAAATGGCGGCTGCCTGACCTGTAATGTGGGACAAGGGGATATGAGGTAACTGCGCTGGCGTCGCGGTAGGCGGCTGAAGACCGCGGCGCAATCCTGCATTGGTTAACACCCTATGGGTCCCAGGAGCCAATGACGATGTACCCTGGGGGTGATGGTACGCACCGCCGCGGACGTCACCGCCATTTTCTCTCTGTTCAATCACTTGATACCTGATCTTCGACAGGAGAGGACGTACACTGCAAGTGCTGCTGTGACCTCAGTCTGGAAGAGACAATGGCTCATGTGTCCGGGGAAAGGGCCCCTGCCTTCAGCACGGAGGAGTTGGAGAAACTAGTGGATGGGGTTCTCCCCCAGTACACGCTACTCTACGGTCCTCCAGACAAACAGGTAAGTACACTGTGAGCATGCTGAATGGGCAATGCCTATGTGGAGTGGTGTTGATGAAAGATGGGGGGGGGGGAGAATGAGGCGTGCATGATACGACAGTCAGTACATGTGCGTCATGGCAAGGGTAGGGATGCGGGCCAATGACTGTGACGGTGAGGACGGTTATATCTTCTCCTTTTCCCCTGTACTATTCCTGTAGGTCAGCGACCACCAGAAGAAGGATATTTGGCGTGCCATCGCAAAGGAAGTCCGGACCCTGGGGGTTCACCACAGACGGAGCACCCACTGCCGGAAAAGATGGGAGGACATTCGTCGCTGGAGCAAGAAGATGGCGGAGGCCCAGCTGGGGATGGCCTCCCAACGTGGGAGGGTTGCCCATCGCACCATGACCCCCCTGATGTTCCGGATCCTGGTGGTGGCGTATCCGGAGTTGGATGGGCGCTTGAGGACATCACAGCAGCCACAAGGGGGTGAGTACACTCTCATTCTGCTGATTCAGCACGCATTGTAGATGTCGGGGCCGGGGCTGTCGGTTCCCCTAGGCCAGGGCGAGTTTAGTAGGCAAGGTCCCTTCTTAAGGCAGGCCCTGTGGCACCCCACCCCATCTGTGTTCAGAGCCAACTACACCTAGTCAGGCTCCTGTGACTTCCATGTGTGCAGCAATCGGGCATAGGCCTTGTAACCCATGTCCCTGTGATTAATTAGGGAACTCTAAGTGCATGGCGTAGTGCAGGGGGCTTCTGTGTCTGTAGTGTCCACCAACGGTAGCAGTATTGGATGCACTCAACATGTCTTTCTTCTGTCTTCCGAACCCCCCTTTTTGTGGTCTCCCTGTTCTTGTGTGCATTAGCATCATCAGGCGGAGGAGCAGTGCCACCGGAGCAGGAGGGAGGTGCATCCCACATGGCCCTGGAGGGCGACACAACAGATTCAGAAGCCACCAGTGGGACGGAGGGCGAGGGGAGCTCCGCGATGGGGACAGGAGCTGAGACCAGCGACACGGACTCCTCCTCTGATGGGAGCTCCCTTGCGGTGGTGGGCCCCTCTTTGCCCACCGTATCTACAGGTGCAGCTGCCACCCCCCCTACCAGCACCGCCCTCCCAGCAGCCTCTCAGCGTGTGCCTCGTGGCCCAGGAGGGTGGGCATCTCCTTCGCCCCAGACACCTCAGGCCCTGCCCCAGTCAGCCCTGCTGCCCTCATTGAGGAGGCCATTGACCTCCTCAGGTCCCTAACTGTTGGGCAGTCTACCATTTTGAATGCCATCCAGGGTGTAGAGAGGCAGTTGCAACAGACCAATGCATACCTGGAGGGCATTCATTCTGGTCAGGCAGCCCAACAGTGAGCTTTTCAGACTCTGGCCTCAGCACTGATGGCAGCCATTGTCCCTGTCTCTAGCCTCTCCCCTCCAACTTCCTCCACCCAGACCCAAACCCCTGTACCTCAGCCTATCCCAAGCACACCATCAGACCAGCATGCACACACGTCAACACACAAGGGAAGCTCAGGCAAGCATAAGCACCACACATCCCACAGGCACTCACGCAAGCATCATATACATGCGGACATACCAACATCCACTGCCTCCACTGTGTCCCTCTCCTCCTCGTCTCCCTCCTCCTTCCCAGTCTCGCCTCCACTCACACCTGCATGCACTACATCTTCAGCCACTACGTCCATCACCAGCACACCCACCAGCACACCCCGCTCACGTGCAGTCACCACCCCCACTACCATTCACATATCCCCTGTGTCCTCTACCAGTGTGTCTGTGAGCCCACCTCCCAAGGTACACAAACGCAGCCACACACCCACCCAACAGCCATCCACCTCACAACAGCCTCCAGCCCATGCACCTTCACCCAAAGTCAGCAAACGTACACCTCCTACAACCAGTACCTCTTCCTCCACTCCCAAACCCCCTCCATCTACCCGTCCCAGTGTGTTCCAAAAACTTTTTCTGTCCAACCTTGACCTCTTCCCCTCACCTCCCCCACCCCTTCAGTCTCCTGTGGTAAATAATTTAGTTTACCTTATCTTATTTCATAATTTTCTAGTAATAGGTAAATGAGGAAGGAGACAGAGTCCGGGACGTGGAGTATAATCAGGGTTTATTTCAATAACTCGAGTTAAGGGAGAGCTCCCTCACCAAGCGGGTTAGGGAGTGGTTTGCCCAACATTGCGCAGCTTGCAGCTTTTATACATTTCTTGCACAACACAAGCAAATGGCAGTATTCGGTAATTTTCCATCAAGCAAACTTTAAAAAGAGAAAAAAACAAAACAGTCTATATGCGTCAGTGGAAATATGTGAAGCTGGAACACTCCGATGTGCGTCAGTGGAAATATGTGAAGCTAGCATGCAGACGGAGAAATGTCAGAAGCGTGGGGTAAAAAATAGAGTACAAGGGAAAACAAGCGTGACTTTCTTCCAACCACAGGTTATTCTGTCGAAGCGAGCTTTTTCTTAGAAATGGAAGAATCGGCTTAACCACAGCTATGTGGGTGGCTAACATCCTGCCTGAAGCACATCACACGTTGCAATTTATCTTCTGCTGCATTCTCCAAAATGTCAACACATTCTCAAAATGGATGCTTACTCTCAAAATGGATGTCCAGATGTCAAGGCACAGTGATTGCATGAGGGTGCGATATTTTATTTTTCCACATCCCCTCCTTGCACCAGAGTGCAATCACTGTCAGTACAGGCCATTGAGGTAGATCCTGGCATTTTCTTCCTCCGGCTTATGTCTTCTAGGGGTGCACAGGGTAGTACATAATCCACAGAGTGGTGGACCACACTGTAGGCAGAGACAACACCCCATAAGCACTGCGAATATTATCCCAACTATGGATAGTAACTTCCAGCCCCAGGAGGATACCAACCCCCAAAACCATCCTGACCAAGTCCAGGTGCCTGGTTCTTGGTGTAATCCTGATGCTATTTTGTGTAATTTGGAAATAGCTTTATAGACTGAAGGGGCGTTATCAGGAATGAAAATGCAACAGCTCGACCCGATAATTTTACAAGCCCCACCCTTCTCCGCTAGTATGACGTCGAGAACAAGACGATTCTGGAGCGCTACCATTCTGATAGCGGATTGTTCCTGAGTCAAGTTCCCCAAAGCGGCTATAGTCTGATTCACAACTGCCTCTACTGTTCGAGTAAGTCTACGTATAAGCTTACTGTTCTGCACTGGTCCGATGAAGAAGAAAAAACCTCTATTAAAATCAGTATATTGTTCCGCAGCAGTTTCAGTTTGATCTATTCCGGATGTATCTATATACCTCTTGTACCTCCCTGCACTAATTCGATGATCCTTGTGGTACGTTGAAGAGGCAAGGAAAACAGGTGGCAATAAGAAGGATATATAACATCTCCCCCCCCAGTTGTAGGGAAGACGGACATAGGCAGACTGGCCGCAAATGAAATAGGTATGTCTGGTGGTCTGAAATGAGGACCGACCATGATCCGTAAATTTCACAGTAAAATTGCATTCACTGTATCCTACAGAGATAGTGCCAGTCTTCTGGATGCACAGGTGTCCTTTTACTTTGAAAACGGATATAGTTATTGGCCCTCCCTCTCCTTGAGACCTGGGTCTTTTCAGCCTAAAAGTCAAGTCATCCTGTCGGTATTCTTCACTTTCGAATACCGTTCCATTAGCCTGTGGTAACCCTTCCTCATCAGGATAACAGACCGTTTGAAGGACAGTGTTTAGATTACCCCAGGGCCAGTCCTTTTGATCTGTTGGCATCTCAGACCTGTTGTAAGCTGTGATCAGGGCAAACCAGGCCTCGCATGAGCCGTTATATGAGAATGGAAATGGTGTTAATGGCATTCCCCCTTCATCTTGGTGAGGGGGAATCCGTCCACATACCCAGCAATTAGTGGTATTAACCACTTGATGTGAGTAGTGTAATAGCTTCACAAAGGTGTTGTTCTGCATAGCTACTCTATGTGCCAACTCATGAGGTGGAAGATCGTGATGTGTGTGTTCTTGAGTGTCATTAAGGGGTGTCTGAACTCGTTTGCTTGGAGGAAAAACTACATACAGTATCCAACTCACACATGCTATTGCTGCCAACAAAAACATTAATATCAATACAAAAATATTTTTCCCAGCACACATTCTTCTCTTATATTTGTCCCTTAATCTCTTTTGTTCCATCCTTGTTTCTGTCACAAGCCTTGCCATTAGGCGTATCTCCCTTGAGCCCCTGCCGTTTCACCAACAAGAGGAGCTTGTTTGGACTTAAGTGACCTGGGCTCGGGAAGAAGACCTAAGTTTCGACTTGTATAACTGTTGGGGAGTTTCTTCTGTGGGTAATGTCAATTGTTCGGAATGTTTTGGAATCAGGTGAGGCAAGGTGTCCTCTGCCCCTTCTTTAGAAAAGTATTTCTTACAGTGGCTGGCGTGTAACCAGCCCTTCCGTCCTTCGACTTTCACGGCTGTTCGGGTAACCAGTAGAACAAGCTTGGGTTCCTTCCACCTGGGCTCAAGAGGCGTCGCGCGATCAAAATTCCGGATGAGGACCCAGTCTCCCGGTCTGATCTGGTGTTCTTTGGGTTCGGTATTATCAGGAAATGCAGCTGCAACCTGTGAACGACAAGATTGAAGTGCAGACATCAAAGAAGCCAGATAATCTGTCAACACAGGTAGTTCAATGTCTGTTATAGCCTTAGCTCGTGGTGTCCCCCATATATTAGGTGGTCTACCAAAAACTATCTCATAGGGAGCTAGTCCAGTCCTGGAATGGGGAACCATTCTCATGTAGAACAATGCTACAGGTAAAGCTGTTATCCAATCAACTTTCTTATCAGCACAGATTTTTGCCAATTTGTTTTTTAGCGTTTGGTTGTGTCGCTCGACTAGACCAGCTGCCTGTGGATGGCGTACGCAGTGGAATTTCCACTGGTATCCCAGCAAGAGCGAAATTTTCTTCATTAATTCAGATGAGAATGGTTGGCCATTGTCAGAGTATATAACTCGAGGTAGACCAAACCTAGGAAAGTATTCCTTAATCAATTGTTTGGCAGTGGTGTTGGCAGTATAATCAGGTACGGGGTAGGCTTCTGTCCACCTTGTTAATGTACATACTACTACAAGGACATACTTGTATCCTCTGCATCTTTCCATTTGTATATAGTCCATTTGTATGACCTCAAAAGGATGTTCTGGAGGATGAAATCCTCCTGAGCCTACTGTCACACCCTTCCCGATGTTGTACTGGCAACATATCATGCATGTTTGGACCTTGTTTTTGGCTGCGGCTCTAAGGTGCTTATTGTCCCATATAGATCTTGTTGCATCTAGCATAGCCTTTTCTCCTAGATGGGCTGGCCCATGTATTGTTTCTATAATGATCTGTACCATGGCGTCCGGTAGATACCAGACTGCTTTGTGTGGCACCATCCATCCCTGGTCTGTCAAGATCCCTCCCTCCTCCCTCCTTTTTCCATTTTTCTTTTTCTTCTTTTGTAGCATGACTCTGTATGTCTAGTATATCAATAGCGGTATCTCTGGTGGTTTGTGTATGTCCTATAAATGCAAGGTCACGGGTGACCCTTTTTCTACGTCTTTCTGCGTCATTTCCTGAGCTGTTTGGTCGGCTAAGGCATTTCCTATAGCGACATCGTCTGTTCCCTTTGAATGTGCTTTGCATTTAATTACAGCTATTTGTTCGGGCAAGTGTATGTCGTCCAATAACTGTGTTATGAGGTCTGCATGTTGTATTTTTGATCCATGGGATGTCATGAAGCCTCTTTCTCTCCATAGCGTTCCGAAATTGTGTACTACCCCAAAGGCATACTGTGAATCGGTGTAAATGTTTATCTTTTTTTTCTTCCCTATGTGACAAGCTCTACTCAAGGCTATTAATTCTGCAGCCTGCGCCGAGAGAATTGGTATTTGTCGACATTCTAGTACCTGTGTTTTTGTGGTTACTGCATAGGCCGCTTTCAGTTCCCCTTTTTCATTTCTTTTACATGAGCCGTCCACATATATATTTTGTTCCGCATCTTTTAAAGGAATATCTCCTAGGTCTGATCTTGGTTTCGTCACTTGTTCAATCACTTCTATACAATCATGTACTCCGTCTGTCTCTTCAGGGAGGGGTAAGAGTGTCGCTGGATTTAGGGTGTTACATCTAAGTATTTGAATGTGGGGTTGGAACAGTGTCAGTTCATACCCTGTCAATCTGGCTATGGTCAAATGTTGAGTCTGTGTTCTATTGAGTAGTAGTTCCACTGCATGAGGAACCCTTACTACTAGTGGGTGCCCTAATACTATGGTGTCACTTTGTCTGATAGCTTGGGCTGTCGCTGCTACAGCTTTCAGGCATGCAGGAAGGGCTTGCCCTACTGGATCCAGAGTGGATGAAAAATATCCGCACGGCCTTTGTTTGCCTGCTTGTTCCTGTGTAAGAACTGACAAAGCAGTCCCATTTTTCTCAGTAACAAATAATGTAAAATCTTTGTGGTAATCGGGGGTAGCTAATACAGGAGCCTGACACATTGCTTGTTTCAACGTTTGGAATGCGTGTGTATGTTCCTCTGTCCAGGGAAGTTGGGGTGTTACACTTGCTTCCAATGTTGTGAGGTGTACAAGTGGTTTAGATATTAATGCAAACTGAGGGATCCATTGTCTGCAGTATGATGTTAATCCTATGAATTCACGTACTTGTTTCTGTGTTTTTGGTTGGGGTATATTTAGTACCAACTGTATTCTTTCTTGTGTTAGTTGTCTACCCTCCTTCGACAGCAAGTGTCCTAAGTAGGCCACTTGCTGTTGACAAAACTGTAACTTGTTTGGTGACACATTATGACCATTTTCAGCAAGAAACGTTAATACAATTAACGAAGCTTGTACACATGACTGTTCAGAGCGAGCCGTGATGAGTAAATCATCAACGTATTGCAGGAGTGCAGTATTTTGAGGCATTTGTATAGTGTCTAATTGTCTTTTTAATGCCTGACTGTAGATGCTCGGGCTGTCAGTGAAGCCTTGAGGAGCTCGTGTAAACCGGAAGCTCCTTCCGGACAGTGAGAACCCGAACAAATACTGGCTATCTTCATGTATGGGTACGCTAAAGAACGCATTCTTGAGGTCGATGACGGTGAAATAAGATGCCTCACAATCAATAGTAGTTAAAAGTGTGGAGATATCTGGTACAACAGGATGTTGGGACACCACACACTTATTGAGTTCTCGTAAATCAACTACCAGTCTATAACTGGGATTTTCACCTTGTTGGACTTTCTTTGCTACTGGTAATACAGGGGAATTAACTGTGTTTGAAGGTACTTCTATCACTACCCCTGCTTTGATGAGATCTTCTATGATGGAAATGAGATCTCTCTCAGCTTGCGGAGGTATTTTATACTGGCGTAATCGTGGTAGTATGGCTCCATCTTTCAATATAATTTTGTGAGGCGCAATAGTCATTCGCCTAACCGAGGTGGAGCTGGTGGCCCACAATTCGGGGGGAAGGTGTGCAAGCTGAGGATCCAACTCTCTAACGGTATAGTGGCCTTTAAAATCTCGTAAGAAAAGGCGTACGTCCTGGGGGGAGCATACTATAATAGCTCCCAATTCTTTCAGTTGTTTAATGCCTAGCAAATTTTCGGGGCAAGCATCTGTTAAAAGAAGATCGGTGGTCGTGGTGAGGGGGCCGACTTGTAAAGGTAAGGGCTCTGAAGTACTACTAGTAATGGGCTGACCTGAAAAACCTAGGGAAACATTTTTATTTCCTGACAGTGGTGCTTGAGGCAGTTCATTGTGATCAATTGTTGTTTTGCTTGCCCCGGTATCCAATAAAAACTTCTTTTCTTGTCCCAGGAGGTGAACGTCCACATATGGACCAGTCTGGTCCACAGGTATAGGGATAAGGGGCAATTTATCCTCTTCCCTCCCTGGGCAACTTCAGAAGAAACTGGGAAAGTCGGCATATCCATTATCCTCTCCATTCATGTACATCTGTGCGCTCTGTTTTATTTCTCTATCCTGGCTCCTGGGGACTCTTCCCTCTGTTTTGTATTGTTCCCGAGGAACATGGGGTCTAGATAACGTTTTACCGGTGGCCAAATTGTGTTTCAGAACAGGGCATGTTACATTCCCTTGCAAGTCTTTGACATAATTTCCTTGTTTCTTACAGTAATTACAAACACCCTTGGAGGTAGTTGTTGTCTTTTGTTGTTGTGGCGGGGGGCCTGTTCTGGGCATTACAGTCTGTGCGACTAAAGCTCTTATCTTAGTTTCTTTCAGTCTCGTTTTTTCACGCTCTTCTTCCTCCCTCAGCCTATTTTGGTGATATTGCAATATTCGTAAGACTTGGGAAGGAGTATGAGCCTGCCAGGAACTTTCAACTCTTTGAACCCTTTCCTTTAATTTAGGCAAGCTATTTTCTACCAATTTGGACACAAACAGGTGGGGGTAAGAGTCACTATTTGGTTTAAGACCGCTATTGATAGCGAAACATTCCTCTAATCGGGAATAATAATCCCCAGTATCCTCACCAGGTTTTTGCTTACAAGCCGAAATGGCGTCCCAATCCTCTTTTTTAGTAGTGAGGAGTTGGGGTAATACTTTGAGAATAAGACCTGGCAACGCCTTTATATCCTGGTGTATATCTCCCCCCGGTTCGCGCTCATTTTCACGTGTTTCAAGAGTTGCCCAATTTAATTCACCAGCATCAACTACCCAGTTTTTCTCTCTCAATTTTTCATAAATCCCCGAGGGCAACAAATGTTTCAACATGATTGTCATATCCGCTAATGTATATGTTCCCATCGTAAGGACATCCGCGAGTTCTTTAAAGAATCCTGTAGGATCCTTAGAATGGGATGGAACCATTTCTTTCATTTTCATAATTTCCATTTTAGTAAGGGGGGTATACACAAAAACTCTGTGCAAGTTATTTCCAACATCTGTTCGTGGGTGTACCTCTCTGAGAGGAAAATGACGAAGTGTGTCTTTCTGTTGTAAATCCTGGTGTCGTGACCGAAGAAGTGTTCGGGTTACTTCGTCATGATACTCCTGTCTAGCCTCAAGGAATATGTTCAAAAACAGACTTGGGTCTTGTACGAATGTTAAGGACGTGCACTTAGACAATAAATCTTCGAGGGCCTTTTGATGGGGTCTAATTATTTTATTTAGCGTCATCAAGTGTTGGGTCATATATATACTGGCCAATCTACGTTGCGTAAGTGGGAGATTAGAAAATAACTGGGCAATGACATCTGGATTGTATATTTTTGGTTGCGAGGTCCACAGGGTGGCGGTACGAGCTAATTCCTGCTCCTCAACTGTTAAGGGAGGTTCCTGATCAAGGAACCATTCTAAGGCTTCCTCTGTTTCCTCATATAATTCTTCACTCGTTGGGGCCTCGGGAAAAAAGGAAACAGTTGTATACGTAGAGGGGGTAAATTTTTCTCTTTTTCCGAGGTCCCCACGAAGTGGACATTGCTTAGTAGATCGTGAGGGACCCTCTTTGAATTTACGTTGTTGTTGTACCATAAGGCCCAATAAGGTACCTACTGCTCCATCTATCTCATCCTCTACTTCTTCAGTTTTTTCATTAAGGTCATTAATAATGTCTGCTAATTTTGTAGGAATTTTCAAACCATTTGCCTGGAAATATCGTGCAAAAAGAAGTGTCATGAAAGTATATATGTGCCTTTTTTGTCTCTTATTTTTCCCCTTCATAACATCTGTATATGCGGTGGAATCTCCACCTCGTAACATATATTCAATCATACTGTCAATGGTACTTTGTACTGCAGGCATTTTCTCTATTTTAGTCCAACTATCAACTAACTGTTTTCCTGGTTCATCCAAAGCGGGATATCTTTTATATAATGGATCATGGGGACACTGCACTTTATCCTCCCCGCCCGCTGCTTCGTCTCCTCCCGCTGTCTCTTCCAGCGAAAGGTGTCGGGTGCGTTCTGAAAGGTTGTCAATTATAGTTGGGGGAGGTGTTACCGCTTGACCAGGTCCAGGATGGACGGGCCGCATATCAGTAGAATACGGGGGTGGTACGTCCAATAAGTCTATGAGGGGTGCCTCTTCAAAACCTATAGGAGCGCTGGGAAGGGGACCATGTTTCAATTTAACCTGACCAGCAACCTCACATTTAGGTAATACCGGATACAGACCGGTCATATTTCCTTGTTTTTCTCTAATTGTTTGGTCAAGAACTGTTTCCTTTCCTGTCTGCAATAATTCGTCTGACTTCGCTTTTTCTGACATTTTCTGCGCTTTTTCAACTTTATTCTGAGCTTTCTCCTGTCTCCTATGGGCTTCTTTCCTCCACCATTCCACAGAATCTAATTGAGCCTGTCTCGCTTTCCTTTTGAACAACTGTTCCTCTACCTTAAGGACACTTTCTATATCGAAAGTCCCGTTGATGGGCCACCGGTATCTTTCTTCCAACTTTTCAGTATATTCCACCCATAAGTCCAAAAAGACTATTGCCGACGTGCCATGTTTATTATACATAAATCTAGCTGGCGTGTCCTTAGGTGGAAGAACCACCTCTTTTTCTAAAAACTTTTTAGCCTTAGATTTAGTCTTAAATTTGGTAAACAACGACATTTTGTTACTAAATCTATACCTTTACCATTTCCTTAATCGGAAAACGTCTTGATACTATTCAGTAATACTCACCGAACAGCAAATCCAGAATTTTCGATCGAATCCAGACGCTGCGCGTGTCAGGGATCTCAGACGTCTCGGACTCCTCAACTCCTCGATGTCGGGCTCGGGTATGGACCTCCCGCGTCTCTCACCGCCTCATATGTATGCCGGTCTCAGTAAATCCCCCGCATCTCCGAAGGAATTCGGTGGGAAATCCCCACCGGGTGCACCTGAAGTCCGTCAAGAGAGGAAACAGGGGAAAACACCGCGGCCGGCAAAAACCGGCGCGTGTAGAGAAGGGAAGGTCCCTGTTCGGGCGCCAAAAATGTGGTAAATAATTTAGTTTACCTTATCTTATTTCATAATTTTCTAGTAATAGGTAAATGAGGAAGGAGACAGAGTCCGGGACGTGGAGTATAATCAGGGTTTATTTCAATAACTCGAGTTAAGGGAGAGCTCCCTCACCAAGCGGGTTAGGGAGTGGTCTGCCCAACATTGCGCAGCTTGCAGCTTTTATACATTTCTTGCACAACACAAGCAAATGGCAGTATTCGGTAATTTTCCATCAAGCAAACTTTAAAAAGAGAAAAAAACAAAACAGTCTATATGCGTCAGTGGAAATATGTGAAGCTGGAACACTCCGATGTGCGTCAGTGGAAATATGTGAAGCTAGCATGCAGACGGAGAAATGTCAGAAGCGTGGGGTAAAAAATAGAGTACAAGGGAAAACAAGCGTGACTTTCTTCCAACCACAGGTTATTCTGTCGAAGCGAGCTTTTTCTTAGAAACGGAAGAATCGGCTTAACCACAGCTATGTGGGTGGCTAACATCCTGCCTGAAGCACATCACACGTTGCAATTTATCTTCTGCTGCATTCTCCAAAATGTCAACACATTCTCAAAATGGATGCTTACTCTCAAAATGGATGTCCAGATGTCAAGGCACAGTGATTGCATGAGGGTGCGATATTTTATTTTTCCACACTCCTAGGGCCCGCCTTTCCAGGTCCCAACCCAGCACCTCAGCCACAACATCTGCGAGAACAGTGGTGCCAGTAGTAACCGGCTTCTGGAGTGCGCCAAACAGCAGGGCAGCCAGTGTGCCAAGGAGCCAGACCACGGACAGTCATGCACCTCAAAAGCACAAAAAGGTGGACAGTGCCCGGAGGGAGAGAGGCAAAACATCTACCACCAAAGCCTCTCCCAGGGGTACAGCTGGGAGTGGGAAGACAGCTGCGCCACCATCCAAGGTGGGGAAGGGGCACAGAAAAACAGGCAAGTCGGCGAAAACCTGCACGACGGACAAGACCGCCACCAGCACCGCTGCCAAGGACACCACCGCCACCAGCACCGCTGAACAGGACACCGCCACCACAAGCACCGCTGCCAAGGACACCGCCGCCACAAGCACGGCTGCCAAGGAGTCTGCCGCCACCAGCACTGCTGAACAGGACACCGCCGCCAAAAGCACCGCTGCCAAAGACACCGCCGCCACAAGCACCGCTGCCAAGGACACCGCCGCCACAAACACCGATGCCAAGGACACCGCCGAAGGACACCGCCGCCACCAGCACCGCTGCCGAGGACGCTGCCGCCACCAGCACCGCTGAACAGGACACCACCAGCACCGCTGCCAAGGACACTGCCGCCACCAGCACCGCTGAACAGGACACCGCCACCACAAGCACCTCTGCCAAGGACACCGCCGCCACAAGCACCGCTGAACAGGACATCGCTGCCACCAGCACCGCTGAACAGGACACCGCCGCCACCAGCACCGCAGGCCAATGAGCGCCAAAGCTTCCGACGCTACTGAGGCCACCACGAGCAGGGTGAATCACCCTGGGCACAAGGCCCCCTCCAGAACCAGTGGAGATTCACATCCACTACCTCTGTCCTTGGCAGGATGAAGCACTCTGGGCACAAGGCCCCCCACTGTAAAGACTTGTGAGACTGTGGCTTTGCACTCCCCAGGATGCAGCAGTGGGCAACCCACCCACTAGAAAGACTTGTGAGACTGTGGCTTTGCACTCCCCAGGATACATCAATGGGCATTGAGCCCCCTCGTGGATCTGGCGTCGTGCACTCATCTGGCTGAGGTGCCCACCCTTCCCTTCTCCCTGAGGTGCCTGTTGTATTTCTATCTGATGCCCCAGCAGACTTCTCTCCGTTTTGATCAGGTATTGAGTGTGGGCCTCGCCCATGCATTTTGGGCCCAGTGGTCCACGGACTATGATGGTGGAATACCTTGGACTTGTATTCTTGGTGTATATATTTGTTTATAGTGTAAATATGTATATATATATTTTTGATTACTGTATTTGAATAGATTACAAACGTTCGACTCATTTCCTTGTGTCCTTGCATTCTTCCAGGGGGGGTTGGGGGTTGTAAATGTAATGTATCTACATGTACTTGTTTGTGTGTTGTAGTGGGTGAGGGTGGGGGTGGGAGTGTTGAGTGTTGCGTGTGTGTCACTCTTTTTTCCCTCCCCTCGCCCCTGTGTCGTAGGTGCAGTACTCACCGTGGTCTTCGCCGCCATCTTTGTTGTTCCTGGTAGAGGAGCAGGAAGATAAAGGCTGGGAGTATCTGGAGCTCGGGTTCCTTGGCATCCTGGTTCCTCGTGGGGTGTGTAGAGATGTTTTCCCTTCCAAGTCCTGTTTCCGCATTGTTTTTGTTTGCGGTGAATCCGCCCCGGAAAAGGTGGCGGATTGGCCTGTTGTAATACAGTGGGCGGAACCTTGTCTTCTGCCTGTCTGTTGGTGGTTACCGCCGCGGTGTTTGTTTGTACCGCCGTGGCGGGCGGAGTGTTAAAGTGGCTGTCTATGTTGGCGGTGTCCGCCACAGTCGTGATTCCATTTATTTTACCGCCAACCTGTTGGCGGTTTTAGCGTCGCTTTAACACCAACCGCCAGGGTTGTAATGACCCCTTTAGTGCCCGATTACGAGTTTGGCGGTCGGACCGCCAATTCGCCATAGTGGCAGTCCCAACAAGACCGCTGCGCCCGCAGTCTCCCACCTACTGTATTACGATTTATGCAGGTTACACCGTCGACCACGTCGACATCTTGCTGCTCACCAGCGGAGCAGTGGGCTGTGATGTGGTGCAACCGCAGAGTCAATTACAAAAACACAGTTGACATAGTGACCCTCTCGAAGTGGTTAGCAGACGACTGTCATGGTACGCTCTCAGCAAAGCACCAGGAAAGTGACCATTGGATGGATTAAAAAACAACATAGCTGACATCCATTGGCCCAGTGGACACACCCCAAGTCACATTATAAAACACACCCTGGTTCTGGGTACATTGGTGGACAGGTGCGTTCTGCTCCTTAAATTATATATCCCCCCCCCAATATGGACGACCCAATTTTTTTTCAAGAAATAGTGGATAGACTCGGACAACATAACGCAGACCAAGTTATATTTGGGGGCGATTTCAACATGCCACAATATCTCCATGCTGACACTTCCAGCCACCAACCCAGTGACAAACCTCAAGCCTGGGGCATTCTCCATCACATCATAGACACAGACTTTGAGATGTGTGGCACACCTACTTCCTGTCCAACCTGGGATACATATTCTACTCTGCTCCATGCTCCGTCTGCTCCAGATTGGGCTATAGGTTTCTTTCAATACATGCTTATCTGTAGGTCTTGGGAGTGGAGGTCCTTCCTCGCACACTCTCTGACCACAGCCCCATCCTGCACAAGTTACAAACACCATACGGCAGCGGGTTGCACCGACCTTGGCGGTTCTCTCTGGATAATCTCTGCGATCCTGTATTCAGGTGCAAAATCTTAACATCTATTGAGGAGTATTTCTCGCTAACTGCTGGTATGGTTGACACACAAGCTGTTTTGTGGGAGGCCTTTAAAGCCTATATATGTGGGGTATGCATTTCCAAAATGTGGGAGTCTTCCGTGACATCTGCATGCAGCTGCAAGGAGTGGAGGCTGAATTCAGGGATCTCAACAACGTTTCTGTAAGCGGGGAGCCGCGACTGCACCAGCGCTCCATCCTGCTGACAGAAATCTTTGATGTTGCTGATAGAGAGTTGCCATATTTAGAGAAGAATGCAACAGCCTGCAGATACAGCAAGGGGGAGCACCCAGGTCACACACTCGCAAAGACTGCTGTGCCCTAGTCGAATGCAAAACTACGTTTCTGAACTGAGGGTGAAAGATGGTGGTCGCATCAAGGGTGGTACTAATGTCCTCGCTGAATTTCAGCGATATTACACACATCTTTACACATCCTGTGCGTCGGGTGACATAATGGCGCTTTCCTCTTACTTGGACAGAATTGCAGTGGTCTGGCTCACGGAGGGCCAAAGCCTGTTCCTTAGTGAACCCATTACACTCTATGAAGTGACACAGGCCATTGAGGACCTTGACGGTGCTAAAGCTCTGGACCCCGATGGTTTAAAGGGAGCATTTTATAAAACCAAATTGGCACCCCAACTGCTGGCAGTATATGCCAAATCTCTGTTCACTGATATCTTACCCCCACCCTCCATGCGGCGGTACTTACCTTCCTGGCCAAACCCGATAAAGATCCACTCTGCTGCACCTTAAACCACCCACTATCATTGCTAAATCTTGATAATAAAATAATGGCTAAGATTTTATCGAAAACACTGTCCCTATTGATGGAGCAGCTAATATCACCAGCCCAATCAGATTTTGTATCTCATTGATCGACTTCTTTGAATTTGAGAACTATCTTTGATGTTTTGCACAGACTAGCACCCACCATCCTTGCAGTAGTGGCTCTATTAGCCACTGAGAAAGTGTTCAATTTGCTCGAGTGGCCGTTCATTAGGGTCGTCTTGATTAGACTGGTTATCTGTTCCTTGCTCTCATTATGTTGTTGTACAGTGACCCAGTGGCACGTATTTGAGTAAATGACTTGCTTTCCAACCCATTTCGTATAACACGTGGTATCCGCCAGGTATAACCTCTGCCCCCCTCCTTTTTATCCTTGCAATGGACCCACTGGTCTTCTACTTACAAACCAACCATTCGCTTAGGGGCCTCCAGCTTACCCACTGCCCCCTGTTGCTTTCACTTTATGCAGATGACATCATGCAACCGACCGACAATCTAGCGCCCATAATGCATGAAATTGCTAGGTACGGTAATCTTTCCAATCTCCAGATTAATTGGTCCAAATCTGAACTTTTTCTGTTAACTGATGTTGGCCAACCGATCCCTGAGGAATATCCTTTCTGGTGGATTGCAGATGACACAAAATACCTGGGTTTCCAGATACACACAGATAAAAATCAAATACTACAACTTAATTATGGCCTGGCATTGGCAGACCTCGACACCTAAGTGACCCGATGGATAAAGCTCCCGCTGTCCAAGGCTGGCCAGGTGGCCATCATTAAAATTGTAGTCTTCCCCTGGTGTTTATACCTGTTTTTGAACATACCAATGCCATTGACAACAAAAAAAATCCGTACACTGTGCTGCAATCTTTTGCACTTGGTGTGGGCGACCATTAACCCACTGGGATACATTAACTCTCCTGCTTGATTGTGTGGGGTTTGGTGTCCCCGACTTCTGCCTCTATTACCTCGCCTCTCAATGTCAATGCACACATGGGTGGTATCATCCAGATGCACACATCCCTTAACTGAGGCCAGAGCATGACCAACTGGGGGAAATCCTCCACAAACAACTTTTACCTGAAGGCGTCCCTTTGGACCCTGAGGATATTCATACTGTGTCCACGACATGTTGGGTTTGGCACAGGTTGCTCCGTCTTTTTGGAGGTGGACCACACTCTCTACCAATGCAAAACAATCTGTGGCTCTCCCTCACCTGGGAAACGCTTGTATGTCGCACGCTTCTCCACCACAACTTACATACACTAGGGGACTTATTACCAGACGGGCAAGTCCTGCATCTGGTGCCTGGTCGACATCAACAACCAGTCTCCCCCATGGATCTTTTTGTCTTTCGGAGAGTGCATAGCACATTAAGATCCCTTCTTCCCACTTATCCACTCGGCCCTGATGACTTTCCCCCACTGACACTTGAAATGGCACAAACGGGAGGTGACCATCTAACCTCCAGACTGTACAAAACATGCCTAGACCTGAAACCAGACTCGACTACCCGAGTCAGAGACGTGGACGGAAGAACTGGGTTGCCCCCTCCCGGACAAGATGTAGACTTACTGCTGTGCTCAGGCGCAGCGCGTCTCTAAAAACTATCAACATAAGCTGATACATTTTACATTTCTCCATCGATGCTAGCTCTCACCTTCTGACATAGCTGAATTTTATTCCGACCGGATGGATGAGTGTCCCAAATGCCACTCTCCGGACACAGACTTTGCCCATTCCTCCTGGTCCTGCCCTGAAATCTCTTGTTACTGGATCTCGGTGTTTGAGCACATATCTGCCATGTTAGCCATAGACATATCTCCAGACCCATTAATAGCCCTCCCGCGATCAAAACAACGTCTCACATCAATAGCTCTTCTGCTGAGATCGCGGTGTGCTGGGGTAGTGGCAAAGCTCCCACCCTCTCAGACTGGCTTAAAAGCATGACTTATTGTGTCAAAGTAAGTGAGGACTATGCCATTCTGCAACCCCCAACATCTCGACCACTCGATATGTGGCAACCCTATCATAATTATCTGCGCACCGTTGTACATGACTCCTCCACTTGAGTTCTGGCGCCTCACATTACATAATGGCTAGACCACATATTCCCAGCTGTATGTTCCTATAGGACGCTACCAGGTACCAATGCCATTGCTTGCTGCCCTACTTTTCGCGATTTTTTTTTTTTAATTGCCACAGTGTTTCACTACAATATGCTACATTTGAAAAACAATAAAAAAATAAGAATAAATAAAGAAAACACACCCCACCCTGGACCATGATCCTTTGCCTCTCCACTGCAGCACAGCAAGACAGAAAAAACACGTCATTTTTACACTTTTTGTTACATAAGGCAGCCCTTTTTCCAATCCCATTTAACACCTTCCACATACCACTTCAATTTTTTCAAAGGATCAGTTGAGAGTTATTGTGGATGAAATCATACGAGTAGAGCCACAATTGTTTGGAGCCCAAATCCAACATATTCCTCTCATTAGAAAAATGGAAATGTGGCGAAGGATATTCGACAGACTGAATGCTGTAAGCACCACCCTGCGCACAAAGGAGGACATTAGGAAGAGGAGGAACGACCTAAGGGGGAAAGTGCGTTCCCTGACATCCAGGCAACATATGGAGGCCCAGAAGACTGGTGGTGGTCCTCCCAGCACTCCATTACAACTCTTTCCCTGGGTGGAGAAGGTCTTGCCCATCCTGCGTTCTGGGGGCTTGTCAGGAATAGCTTTTGGAGCGGAGTCTGTTAAGTTACACCAAAAAAACTGTCACAAAACTTCAATGTCCTGTATGCTCACATCTCAGCTTTTGCCATTGTGTTGTTCATCTACTTTCCTATCATGCAATACCCAAAGCAACAGAGATAGTAAATTGTCAATGTGTATTGTTGTACAAAACATTGCATGTATTAATCTCCAATATTGCCATATGTTGGAATGGGCTCTGTAAGTGTTTTAATATCAAAAGATTGTGCCAGGACCCATGGTATGTGTCAACATGGAAATATATGGTCCAACCTAACTGCAGTGTGGCAACAGGTATGTCAGACTAACCACTTGTCTTGTGTTGGGAGTTAGGAAGTGACATGATTACAACTACCATGAGGTCCTGCTTCTGTAACTCAAAACAAAAGGCCACTGTGCTCTTGTTCAAATACGCTTGTTAGCCATATCACAACTGATGTTCACTCATCATAGAGTTTACCATTTGTCCAGTGTTGGGAATTAGAAAGTGACATGACTACAACTACCATGAGGCCCTGTTTCTGTAACTCAAAACAAGAGGCCATTGTGCTGTTGCACAACGACACTTGTTAGCCATGTCACAACTGATGTTCACTCATCATGGACTGAGCAATCTACATATCATGCTTAACTCTCAGAGGTGTCTGCCTACCTAGCTTCATGTTGTCCTAGTAACCACAAATGACACTATTGATTCCATGGATGACCAGCAACACATGGAGTCCCAGAAGACTGGTGGTGGTCCACACTTTACCAAGTGTGTACATCAAGTAGTTGTAAGGCATTAAGCTGCTTCAGCTGATTGGAATTCGCAAGTAACCAATTGACTCTGCACTGCTCACATGATGTCTACTGCTATATATACAATCAAGTTGTGTGTTTGCCTGTATCTTATACAACTAGGCCTTGGAATGGTCAAATACATGTTACTTCTCCACTCTGTTGGCTTAACTGTTTGTTAGATGTTATGTTCATTCCTTAATCCAAAATGCAACTCATCAGCATATCCAATGACCTGCTCAAACCTAATAGCCTTTGCAACCTCCACAAATGTCTTGTCAACAACTTTAATACCACAGAAATATATCACAATAGGAAACCCTAACTATTAACATTTTCTTTGGGCTCTACTTACTGTGACACAAAAAATGTGGATGTAGATTCCATGCTTACACCAATATCAATGTACTCTATTTTTTTAATAGGTCATACTGGCATTGCACCTTGGCAGACACTGTCCACCGAACAGACTCCCAGCTCACCCCGGATGAAGCCCTCAAGAATGACAACACTCCTGGACATGTGGGTGTGGATGACAGACCTGGCACATCTGGTCAGCCTGGTCAGGCAGTAACAGTGAGTCTCACTGTGCTCACACCAAGACATCCCACCCCAGCTGCTACAACATCTCAGCCAGCAACGTACCCCCAACATGTGCACATCACTACTCCTTACACAGAGGGACCAGGACCCAGTTGGAGAGGGCACCATGGGCCAAGGGGCACAGGCTTGTGGGGTCCGTGGGATGGATGCTGTGGGCCGCAGATTGAGGCCACTGGGGCCACTCACAACCAGGACATCATCAGCCAAGTCTTGGTATTCTATCAGGAGTCCCAAGGCATGATGGCTCGGGTAGTTACAGAACTCTGGGAAATTAAGCGGCTGCAGAGAGGCATGTACCAACAAATGGAGGCCCATGACTCCAACATGGCCACCCTAACAGGGGTGCTGATGTGCATCCATACAACCCTAGCAGGGGTTTTCCAACACCATCTACCCCTTCCAGTGGTGCAACTACATCAAGCCCATCTACATGTATGCCAGACACAGGAAGGGAGGCCCTGCCAGAGGAAGAAACACCGTCAGACACCTCTGCCTCTGCAGCAACTGACCCTTGCCCTCGCAAGCGGAGACGTCTATTCAAATATTCAGGAGGTGTGGATTGCAAGACACCCAACACTGCCAGCAAGGAACCTCAACCTTAATGTCCTCCTTTGTGTTGCACACATTCACCCTGTGGACTAATTCTGGACACTTTTCCATTTCTGATGGGAGGAGTAATCTGGACTTTGGAAATCAGATGATTTGGCATCTACATCTATGGCTTCATTCGCCACGACTGACTACTTCACCTTTTATTTATATTTGTTTTTGCATTAGTATGACTTCAGCTTTAACACTTTAATAAATTTGCTGCTCACAAACTCATTGTCTGCTGTAGTAAATTTCACATTTAGCAATGTAGATATGTAAGACCATGTGCACTATACATTGACAAAACAAGCTACCAAGCCACTTGTGCAAGAATGGATATGTTGCATGTACACAGTGTTTATCTCGGGATCCTAACCATGCCACACCAACACATACATACAAGTGTCACGTCTAAGAAGATTTTTATTACATAGTTGAATCATAGGCCATCAAGATGTCAGAAACATAGAAAATCAAGCATGATTGGATCGTACTGTGTAAGTGATCACATTTACTGGCACAGACCTCCAGAACATGGAAGGAAGGAATATATCAGACATTGTCAAATTCCTGTAGAATAGGCAAAAATGAATTTGGTTGATGTCATCAGCTGGAGCCATATCGCCTACCTCACAAAAGGAATCCAAAATCATATAATGCAAGATCCAGCCAGATGGCAGTACAACAGTTCCTGATCATAGGGTCATTACAATCCAGTGCTTCTGCATCTGGTAGTATGACACAAACAAGGGTCAGTGATATGCCACAGGCACTTTGGCCTACAATGATGAAACACATCAACAGCTACATACAGTACGTACAAAAAGAGTGTTTAGCCACTGTAATACTAACTTGAATTCGGCCTACAACCACAGATCACGTGATGACACACATAATGCATCAAGGCCATGTTTTGCTTCACTAATGACCAAGCTGAAACACTCATGCACTGACAAAAATCTCTGGAATGCGCTTTTTAGTCCAAAGAAGACATTTAGGCCCGTATTTATACTTTTTGACGCTAAACTGCGCTAACGCAGTTTAGCGTCAAAATATTTTGCGCCGGCTAACGCCATTCTGGAGCACCATGCGGGCGCCGTATTTATTGAATGGCGTTAGCCGGCGCAAGCAGACCGGCGCTGCCTGGTGTGCGTGGAAAAAAACCACGTACACCAGGCAGCGTCGGCGTTGGGAAAAATGGCGTTAGGGCGTCTTAAAATGGCGCAAGTCAGGTTGACGCTAAAAAATCGTCTTAACCCGATTTGCGCCATTTGAAACGACGCCCAGACGCCATTTACATGACTCCTGTCTTAGTAAAGACAGGAGTCATACCCCCTTGCCCAATGGCCATGCCCAGAGGACTTATGTCCCCTGGGCATGGTCATTGGGCATTGTGGCATGTAGGGGGGCACAAATCAGGCCCCCCTATGCCCAAAAAAATATATAAAAAATAAAAAATTTATACTTACATGAACTTACCTGAATGTCCCTGGGGTGGGTCCCTCCAGCCTTGGGCGTCCTCCTGGGGTGGGCAAGGGTGGCAGGGGGGGTCCCTGGGGGCATGGGAGGGCACCTGTGGGCTCATTTTGAGCCCACAGGCCCCTTAACGCCTACCCTGACCCAGGCGTTAAAAAGTGGCGCAAATGCGGGGTTTTTTGACCCGACCACTCCCGGGCGTGATTTTTGCCCGGGAGTATAAATACGACGCATTTGCGTCGCCGTCATTTTTTTAGACGGGAACGCCTTCCTTGCATCTCATTAACGCAAGGAAGGCGTTCACGCTAAAAAATGACGCTCTTTACTCATACTTTGGCGCTAGACGCGTCTAACGCCAAAGTATAAATATGGCGTTAGTTTTGCGCCGAATTTGCGTCGAAAAAAACGACGCTAATTCGGCGCAAACGGAGTATAAATATGCCCCTTATTATTTCACTATACAAGGTTCCTAAAAGGAGATTAGCTTGCTGAAAGCAAACGTTTAAAAATGGTCACAGCAATGAAATGAAATAATGTACAAATGATTTTCCACTGCAATTTACACAGCAAATATTTGTATCTATATTATAATGCAAGGCAAATAATGAATTAAAAAAATATGCATCACCATGAGAAAAGGGCATCACTGCTTCATCTCCCTCCTATTTAGCATCAGATCGCCAGATCACAGAATCGATCGAGGTGAGAGAGATCAATTATCCTCGTGGGAAGGATGGCACACTCCAGCATCCTGGATGTGCCTGAGATCTGCAAATACTTTCTGTCCCCAGTCCATCTGGTCTCGGCCTCTTATACTTTGAACAAACGAGAAAGGAAAAGTCTAGCACTTCCCGTTCCCTGCAGAAGTTTATTTATTCCAAAAATGCTGATTGTTTTAGGCCTGCTTTGAAAATAACACATTGGGACGTGGCCACAATCCCAAAGTGCCAGTTCAAAACAAGTCAGTTCCCTGTCGTCTGAGTACATTCTTATCAGACTATGCCCTTGGTGGGAAAAACACGAAGAATAAAAACATGTGCACATTGTACAATGTGGAAAACTACTTGCAGCTTTTAACGTAGAAGCGTCTAATGCTAAGATAAAATCAATAGGCAAAATTAAGCTGGTGGTCACTAATGTGACAGTGTAGTGCTAGGCTAAGTGCAACGTGGAGTCAGTGGTCAAAATTCACATATCATCACATTCCACCCTTTTGACCAGTGACTCATACCCTATAGTCCTAAAATCAACTTCTCTCTTTTAAAAATAAAAAAAATAAACAAAACAGAACATTACAAGCAATTTAGGTATGCATTGTACATAGCAACATAATGAAATGACAAGAGCAATCACTTGAAAGCAATGGAAGTGGAATTAATATTATAAACAGTTAAACCAGGCACACCTACAATAAAAAAGACTGAAGCTTATATATTCCAATTGAGATAATAACTGATTGAATAGTGTCTCTAGGATAACAAGTTGGTATGGAGTTCGATGGAAACATCATGCGTCCTAATCATGTAAAGGTACACGGTTCACCTATAAGGTTTGCTGGAATGTAAGTAAAAGTGGGGTTCCCATACGAGAATAGTCAGCCAACTGGCAACTTGAACATGCTTAATGTGACTTGCAGCAATCATCAGGTGATAACAAGCCATGTTGTTTGTTCCATTAGAATTGCAATCAAACAGGTTGATAGAACATCCAGGGTGCTCTGCATTATTCACATGTAGAATTTTGATCTGTGAAGCACAATTAGCGCCAAATGGATCCATAGGTTTTGACCTTCAAAAGCAGCAGGGGTTTTTCGCAACGTAATTGATTAATCAGGTTGAGGTTGGGGGTGCTGTCTCACCCAACCGCACACGCAAACACCCGAAGGGAGACCACACGGCAAACTCAGGGTCAGAGGCAAGTCGTAGCATGATCTGTAAAAGAAACAAGTATGATATTTCTTGCAAATAACATTTGTCAGCTGAAATGTGCTCCTCTTTTCCTTTCCTTGTTTTATGATCAGCAGAACATTAGGACCCTTGGCTATACTTTCTGCAGGTTCTGGAGGGGGATTTGGGGATCTCATCCACACCTTAGCATCAGGGTTTTTGTCAGTTGAGCCAAAACCTCCCTTTCCTTGCACTGTCAGAAGGGCTGGGGCAGTCCCCTTCCTCACCAATCCTCCATACACTTGACTTATGACAAGTTGGGCTATTTTGTAAGCATGTAGGTCAAGACCTGCAGATTCTGGTGTGGCTCTGTAAGGAGCTGAAGCTCTAGGTTTTATTTCCCAGTACACAATGGTGTTGGTGGCCAAATGTGGTTGTATCAGGGTTAACATTTGCATCACGGCAGCTTCAGCATTTTGTAATAGTCTGTTATTCAGAGTCTGGAGGGCTTCAGTCAAATGCTCACTCCAGTTTTTCAAAGTCCCATCAGATAATTTTTCAGTCCAAAACCCCAGGGACACTCCTGTTCTTCTCTGCTTTTGCCACCTGCTCCAATCTACATAATGTCCCTGGATAGTTACATGCAGTAACCTGCACTGTCCACAAGTCTAAAGCCTGTTGAATTATTTCTTTTGCCAAACCAAAAGTACACTGCTGCACTTCACCCCATTGAAACTCATGTTTTTTTCTTGTCACTTTGTACCAAAGAGTTAAGATTTTACTCAGATGAGGGTCATGCTGTTTCCAAAAATTAAACAATCTCATGAATCGCGGTGTCTCTTACTAAGTGCGGGGAGCAGCAAACTCCAAAATCTTTTGTTTTACCTGTAGCAACATCTCTATGGGCTCCCCTTTCGGGGCTCTTTGCCGGAGATCTTTTTATATATGATGACTGCCGTTGAGTCAAAAAGGTCAGGCACTTAATATGGCAGGAGAGTGGAAAAAATATATTAAGATTGATTAGAGACCCCTAAACTAATCTGTTTACTAGCAATCAAAAGGGGTCACGATCAAGATTAAAAACATAATTAAGTGGACAATGAGAATAATGCTCAACCACTTTGAAAGCCTGGAGTACTGGGAAATTGTCACCTGACCCCTAGGGTCTGGTCAACATGTTTCGTGTAAATGTGGTCGTGAAAGATCCTCTAACGCTTCATCAGGACCTATATCTAACTTGACTTCTCCTGGCTATATATAAAAGATATCACTAAACAATTATGTGTGTGAGAGAAAATAGGTACCAGTCACTTACATTTTGAGTAAACTGTCCCGTCAAGAGTCTCAAACAAAAAAAGGTCACCCTAGAAAAAAATAGAAAATAGAAAAACAAACAAATCTAGAAGCACGGTTAAATGACCATTCGCACCCAATGTGGATCTGTGCATAAAGTGGTGTCAAACAGAAGAAAAGCTATGCTTACCCGCCCTCTTCGTATGGGGGGCCCCTTGGGGAGTAGCACGATCCAGCCTATTGCTTCTAGCAGGGGTTAAAAGTTGTTAGTACAGTCAGAAATATATCTATATATCTTTTATGCAGTAAAAGGTCCCCTCTAACAAATAATATTGGTGCTGACAATCACCAGCATACAATGCAGTGTAGAATAACAATATACTGATAAAACTGCAGATGAGGACAGTAGTTGCTATGTAAATAGATTCCTCCTTGTCAACAGTAAATATTAGTAGAATTAGCTGTACTACCAGAATAGTTTTAATTACTGGTTTGGTGCAAAAATTCGACCGTAATTCAGATGGAGCCAAACCCCACTCGATATACACATGCTCATCGCAGTGAGAAATAATGTCTACTGTACAAATCCTCAAGACAGCAATTTTTTTTTTACCGTAAGTAAGATGGAGACAAACCCCACCCGATGTCAAAATGCTCATCGCTGTGCGAATTAATGTCTACTGTACGACTCCTCAAGACAGTTTGCCCAACCAACTTACTTTGAAATAGGCGTCCTCGATTCGGGAAACCTACCCTCGGCATGCTCACCCCGGAGACAACGAGCCGAGGTCGGGTCGGGATTTTAAAGCCCAGCGCAGGAGCTAATTGCTTCCGTGTTGACAAGACGCTGACTTAATTGAAAGAGAGGACGGACTCGCGGGACTACAAATGGTAGGCTCGCGTCGACTGTTCACTCCACTTGTACGGCGGCCATCTTATGGGAGGTTGAAAGAGTTCGTTTCTATTAAAAGAACGAAAGAACAAAATAATTTTTAAGTCGTGGATCTTAAATAACGTCAGTATCGAGGATTACAGTGATAGGCTCAACTCTATTGAAGTGAGGCGCTGAAGAGTGAACATATAATAAGTAGATATATTTCTTCTGTCCTAGGTCGTATAAAACTCAACTAAGTCATCCCATATCAGGATCAGAGATTGTGATTATAGATAGTATCGTGGTAAAATAGGACTAAAAGTCGCAAGGGAGAAAAAAAAAAATTTTTTTTTGCTGTTAGGTCCAAGAGCCAGGAAGTTCACGGATCAATCTGTCGTTAAAAGCATTGAATAATTGTGAGGCGGATGGTCCTAACTTAATGTAGGAACTTAATGAACTTAGGGGCTTCCAAAACAACTCAGCGCAAGTCGTCTGGATTATGGGGTTTTTCAAGGAAGTGAGCACATAATTTGGTAGTTATGCGGCCACATCTGATATTACTCCTATGTTCATTAATCCGTGTCTTGACAGGTCTAGAGGTCATTCCGATGTATCGTAGACCACATGGACATGTTATCATGTAAACACAATTCTTTGTGTTCTAATGAACATAGGAGTAATATCAGATGTGGCCGCATAACTACCAAATTTTGTGCTCACTTCCTTGAAAAACCCCATAATCCAGACGACTTGCGCTGGGTTGTTTTGGAAGCCCCTAAGTTCATTAATGACTCATCTCAATCACTGTTCAGGCTTCAACAACGATGGGTATTCAAATTACATACCAATACTATTGGGTTGAACGACGACATTCCTTGGGTGTCCTTATCTCGATAAAAGCTTTGAGAGATCAATGACTCATCTACATTAAGTTAGGACCATCCGCCTCACAATTATTCAATGCTTTTAACGACGGATTGATCCGTGAACTTCCTGGCTCTTGGACCTAACAGCAAAAAAATATATATATTTTTTTTCTCCCTTGCGACTTTTAGTCCTATTTTACCACGATACTATCTATAATCACAATCTCTGATCCTGATATGGGATGACTTAGTTGAGTTTTACACGACCTAGGACAGAAGAAATATATCTACTTATTATATGTTCACTCTTCAGCGCCTCACTTCAATAGAGTTGAGCCTATCACTGTAATCCTCGATACTGACGTTATTTAAGATCCACGACTTAAAAATTATTTTGTTCTTGCGTTCTTTTAATAGAAACAAACTCTTTCAACCTCCCATAAGATGGCCGCCGTACAAGTGGAGTGAACAGTCGACGCGAGCCTACCATTTGTAGTCCCGCGAGTCCGTCCTCTCTTTCAATTAAGTCAGCGTCTTGTCAACACGGAAGCAATTAGCTCCCGCGCTGGGCTTTAAAATCCCGACCCGACCTCGGCTCGTTGTCTCCGGGGTGAGCACGCCGAGGGTAGGTTTCCCGAATCGAGGACGCCTATTTCAAAGTAAGTTGGTTGGGCAAACTGTCTTGAGGAGTCGTACAGTAGACATTAATTCGCACAGCGATGAGCATTTTGACATCGGGTGGGGTTTGTCTCCATCTTACTTACGGTAAAAACTTTTTTGCTGTCTTGAGGATTTGAACAGTAGACATTATTTCTCACTGCGATGAGCATGTGTATATCGAGTGGGGTTTGGCTCCATCTGAATTACGGTCGAATTTTTGCACCAAACCAGTAATTAAAACTATTCTGGTAGTACAGCTAATTCTACTAATATTTACTGTTGACAAGGAGGAATCTATTTACATAGCAACTACTGTCCTCATCTACAGTTTTATCAGTATATTGTTATTCTACACTGCATTGTATGCTGGTGATTGTCAGCACCAATATTATTTGTTAGAGGGGACCTTTTACTGCATAAAAGATATATAGATATATTTCTGACTGTACTAACAACTTTTAACCCCTGCTAGAAGCAATAGGCTGGATCGTGCTACTCCCCAAGGGGCCCCCCATACGAAGAGGGTGGGTAAGCATAGCTTTTCTTCTGTTTGACACCACTTTATGCACAGATCCACATTGGGTGCGAATGGTCATTTAACCGTGCTTCTAGATTTGTTTGTTTTTCTATTTTCTATTTTTTTCTAGGGTGACCTTTTTTTGTTTGAGACTCTTGATGGGACAGTTTACTCAAAATGTAAGTGACTGGTACCTATTTTCTCTCACACACATAATTGTTTAGTGATATCTTTTATATATAGCCAGGAGAAGTCAAGTTAGATATAGGTCCTGATGAAGCGTTAGAGGATCTTTCACGACCACATTTACACGAAACATGTTGACCAGACCCTAGGGGTCAGGTGACAATTTCCCAGTACTCCAGGCTTTCAAAGTGGTTGAGCATTATTCTCATTGTTCACTTAATTATGTTTTTAATCTTGATCGTGACCCCTTTTGATTGCTAGTAAACAGATTAGTTTAGGGGTCTCTAATCAATCTTAATATATTTTTTCCACTCTCCTGCCATATTAAGTGCCTGACCTTTTTGACTCAACGGCAGTCATCATATATAAAAAGATCTCCGGCAAAGAGCCCCCGAAAGGGGAGCCCGTCAGACATTGCACCAGCCGGTCTGACGAGGAGCTTCCCGATGATGAAGCATGACACCCTTCGGGTGTGTGAGGGCTCTAGCTCCTAAACTTTAATCGTTCACCCTAGAGTTAGGAACAGTGTACTTTTTGCATTTGATTAGTCATATTGGGAGTACGTACACTGGACCTTCAATTCTCCCGATCCCTCTCTTCTTCGATGCAACATCTCTATGTCCTGGCCACATTTTACTCTGCAAAAGGTCAGTGAATATATTTTTAACATCCTTAACTTCTTGCTGGGTGTAATCTTTTAAAGAATGCATTTCAACTCCTCGCAAAACTGTGGGCTACTCTGTATTTTTCATCTAAATATTGGCTGTGCACAAACTAGGTTCTGCTCATGTAGCTCACACTGGCCCCCACCTTTTTTAACCCCCTCATTACTGGAATGTGAAAAATCAGATGTCCCCGCAACGGCTTGGTAAATATCAGCCTTATCTTGTAATAACTCATTCTGACAAGACAATATAGCAACAAGCTGCTGCTGTAATTTCTTTTTCTCAGCTTCTGTTTATACTTCTCATGCATGTTTTTGTAATCAGACAAAAGTATCCAAACCCTCCTGTCAAGAACAAAAGGGACATCACTCCTTTTAAAAAAACAACTTTTTTAAACATATAAAGAACAGTTATTAATTCTGTTTTATCCAAGTGCCCATCCCAAAACTTAGAAAGTCCTGATAAACAAGAAAACACATTTGCCAGGGCATCATAAGGCATTTTATTTCACATGCATTTTCAGAAAAGGTTTGCAGTGCTTCCTTTAACTCTCTGAATAAAAACATATTTTCACATTTAAATCATACACTTTCAACTTCCAACCTCCTTTTAGACTGATCAATCATTACAGGCCACTGCGCAACAAGAATCAAGTCTAATTGAGTCTCCTTAACTTCCATCCTATCACTGTTCAAGCTGCCTTGGCACAGGTCTCGTATACCCAAACTCTGTGACATTCATTCCCAGGAACAATCCATGTCCACTTTCTATGTCCCACCAGCATTGTACGTATATCTGCCAATGTCACAACTCTGAAATGTCCAAATGAAGATGCCATGGAGAAAGTACAAAAAACACAAAAACAAAGAGTACAGTTATGAAACCATACATATGACACACTTCACATAGCAAACATCTGGAGAACGGAGTAAACAACAAAAATCTGACATGAACAAAGGGACATTTACTAAATGTGAATGTGTCAAAAGGTTCCCCACCAAACCCCCTTTGCCAGATTTTGCCAGAGCTTCAGCCACCAAACACGTTTCAACAAATATACTCCTCACATCATCACAACATGAGTTCATTGTGCAGTCAAAGTCATGACATCTCATGACACTCATGAGAAAAAGTTGTTGATGAGAATTTGTCACAAGTCAGCTCCTTCCTCCTCACCACTATCATCATCATTTGGCATTTCGGGATTCTCACCCGGTGGCACTTGAGGCTCTCCCTCCTCTGTGAGGTAAGGGATGTTCCCTTCACAGGGCGATGTTATGGAGCATGCATCACACCACTGTGATTCAACACAACTTCCTGGGTGAGTAGAGGAGGGCTCCCCCAGTCTTGTTCAGACAGCAAAATCTGGCCTTCAGGAGCCCAAAAGGGTGCTCCATTGGCCGCCCGGTTCTTCCATGGGCCTCATTGAAGTGGACTTCCCATGGCGTAGTTGGATTCTTCAGCAGTGTTAACAACCAAAGAAGGTTGGGATGTGCTGAGTCTCCTGTTTTGTAATGAGATATAAGTGTTACAATCAGTCATACACTTCCTGATTACAGCACCTGACATTGCACACACAATGTTGGGACAGATGTTACTTACCAACAAGCCAGGGCCTCTCTGGTTGCAGTTGTAACATCAGCTGGGGTATAGTGCAGTTCTGCATAGTGAAGAATCATGGGCCGAACCTGAGATCCGGGCACTGATGTTTGAAATATACAAATCTGGCAAGCAGACAACCTGCATGTTGATAGAATGAAGTGCTTCCTGTTTCGATAGACTTGTTCACTGTCATGCGGTGGCAATAATGCGTAATGGGTGCAGTCAATAGCTCTCACCACATGTGGAAGGCTACCAAGTCCTTAGATAGCAACCTTCACATTGGCTAAATCCTCACAACTGGGGAACCTGGTATAGCTGTCAATGTGTTTCATCATTGCTGAGAGCACGTCGCTTAAAACACCACTGAAAATAGGTTGTGGCATACCACCAGATATAGCCACTTTATATTGCAAGGACCCTATGGCCAGAAAGTATAATACTGCCATGAGTCTCACAATGGGTTGTATACATGTTGGATTAGTGTTTTGAGGCAAGAGATCTGGCTCCAACTGATGACATACATCTTGTACAGCTTGCCTATTCAAACTTCTTAATTACATCCCTTTCTTCCATGGGCTGAAGGTCTGGAAATGGACGGTACACTGGAGGTTGTCATCTCCTCCCTCTCCGTAGGTACCTATGTGTGGAATCAGATAAATAGGTGCATCAGTCACAGTGTCCAGAGCAACATATACGATGAGTAAGACAAAAGTCATGTGACAAAACATTACTGGGTGAAAAACCATTACACACATTTCACATTTCAATTGTCTACTACCCAAGATCCAGGTATAATTCCCATTGTTGTCTACATGTATGTGCACAATATACACCTATATGGTCCTCAAGTGCACCTTGATATAGAAAAGTATGTTCAGTCCTTCCAAAATGCTGTCACCAGCGGTTATATGGCATTTATGACCAGTAACACACTGATGATTGTGTAGAAGAAATTACACATCAGTGGAGTATTATATATATTTACATGTCACAACAGATTTGTAGTGGTAGTGACTCATTTACAAGCCAGCAATACTGTAGTTTCAACTGCTAAAGTGGAGGATGCCTGACCTTGTATATTGGACTTTTGGAAGCTGTTGCCGCCGGCGGAAGTAGACCGCCCGGTGGGCGGTTTCATCCATGGCGGTTACAGCCATAGGCTAACGTTGTTAATTGTGACAGTCATGGACCAATGGCTGTGCCCGTCTGTGCTGATGACTGCATACATGGCATACATGTATGCTATGGTTTGAAAGATAAGCAACTTACCTCCTGACGCTGCTGCCATCAATACCTTCTCTACTTTAGCTGCTGTCTGTCACCTCTGGGAGCAATCATGCCAGGCCAAGCAGCTGAAAGGGGCCCTGCCTTCTCTCCAGAGGAGCTGGAGAAACTTGTTGAAGATGTCCTTCCCCTGTATGGTCAGCTCTGTTGTTCACCAGGGGAACAGGTAACTACCTCACATACATATTTGACTCTGTTCAACACCATCCTTTCCTTTCTCACAGGCTACAATGTGCCTCTAAGTCCCTGATATTGTTTTGGATGACTGTAGTTACAGTTTGTGGTCCATACATAGGATTTACACGTCATGGGTTGTGGAGTCCTGTACTTCGTGTATTTCATATGAACATTGTGTTGTGTGTTGTGTGATGTGTGATAAGCCCTAAATCCTCCCTCTGGTGTATTCACATGTCTATGCAAGTAAACTTTTCAGGTTAACAATGATATATTTGATGATGATAAGTAACAAAAAAAGTATCTGCATTACAACATGAGCTGTGTATATATACTGTTAGAAGCAGTTGAGGAGGATGTTAGCAATGTGTACAGTCACACATATCACTCTGCCCAGATGAGGCCTTGGCAAACTGTAGTCTGAGAGCTAGCTAAGCCTCACTGACCCCTTCAGAGTGCCACACAACCTTGAGCTCGCATATTGGATGGCCGCAAGATGTACTGTTATGCACTGAAATGATAGAAATGTGATGTTCATGTTGTTTCAGTATGCTCAGCCTACAGAGAGCAAGGCCTGTCAAAAGTTTTCCCATTAGGGGCCATAGCCCAGCCTGGGGCAGAGTTGCTGTGGTAATGCAACTGATGCAGAGGGTAAACTCCCTGTAGACCTGCAGATCCTTTGATGTTCCCAAAATGAGTCTTCTGAACCAATAGCAGGCCTGAATGCTTTTTCATGGACTACGTTTGGAGGCGGTGACTGACGTAACCCCCTGACCTGATAAATCTTTCCATTGACCCACATTGTTAATGTGTAACATTCACTACTGACAGGCCCCTTACTCCCACAGATCTGTTGTCACTTTTCCCTAAGTCAACTTTGCGCTGTACTGGCCTATTGCACAAGTGACAGTGCATATAGGTGGTTAATTCTGGAGAGATGCTTACATGTGAATGGCTAGCTTTGTTACATTCACCCATTCAGTACAAACATACCATGTTATGTTGAATGACATCTCTATAAGAGTGCCAGATATGGTAAAACGCCTGTCCTGTGATACCAGCACATACCACACAAACTCAATCAGATTTTGCATTAGATTCCATTCAGTAGTCCACATTTCTACACATCCACAGAGAGGAAGCTCCTAGTGACACCCATGCCAGCCATTTCATTGTCACCTAAGTCTTAGGGTGTAGTCTATTCTACGGTAGTAGCCTGTATGGACCATATGCAACAAGTCATTGTGCCTGGATGTAAAGGTGTCTGTACAGTCATGCACAAGTATTTTATCCTTCAGAAGGTCACAATGGTGGGTTGTGTTTCACAGTGGCTCACATCACAGTACATGTTGGTTGGCCCTGAGCTACATGATGTTAGTGGGCTGCTTAGTCCGTGTGGGTCATGACCAAGGTTGTGGATAGTCAGCAGATGACTACAAAAGTGTGTATGTATAATCTGTGCTTATCAGCATGTGAAATTTCCACATGTTGTGTGTTAACAATTAAAAAATGCTTGTGCTAGGTGTCTACAAAACGTGTGTTGACGAAACAGATATCCTAAATTATGCAATTATGATCTCTTCATTTGTCTGTTGTATCCATACAGGTCAACGCCCATCAGAAGCAAGCCATCTGGAGAGCCACAGCCTGGAAGGTGTGGACCCTGGGGCCCTATCGTGGACGCAACGTCCATTGTCGGAGAAGGTGGAAGGACCTGAGACGCTGAGCCCATCAGATCACGGATGTCCAGCTGGGGCTGTCCTCCCAATGTGGACGAGACCCATTCCGGACCCTGACCCCTCTAATGGCCTGCACACTGGTGTTAGCCTATCTGGAGCTTGATAAGCGGTTGATGGAATCACAGCAGCTACAAGGGGGTGATTCCTGGGCAGATTCATACATGTTACATTGCCATCTTTGTGTGTTAGAAGCAGCCATCTCCCCCTGACTATTGGAGGTGGCTCATGTGTGACACACAAGAAGAGTTATTGTTTGTGTGGATCTGATTGTAGGTGCATGCTGATGCGCCTTGTCTATTGTCTAAATGACCAGGTACACAACAGAGTACAGTCCACTACCAATATGCTCTCTTGAGGAGACACCTGGCTGAATACAGTGATCAATCAGCTAAAGTTGTTTGATTTTGTGGGTGACATTTGTACCCAACAGGCCACTTGTCTTCAGTGTGTCAACCACAGCATCAGACAACATGAGCTGGTGGATCACTGTACTCAGCCATGTGTCAGCTCAAGAGAGTATATTGGCATTTGTACCCAACAGGCCACATGTCTTCAGTGTGGCATGAGTGCTGGTACCTCACTACTGTGTCTCATGTCATGGTGGCTCTCATACATGTGACAGAGTATAGTTCACTTTGGGTGCAGTCACTATGCAGTACTTTCCCTTGGTAAGTGGGGAATGTACAGTTGCATGAGATGGCTAACAGCACTGTTTCCAAAAGTAGTTGTGCCTACATGTTGGCATGTGTACCTTTCACTTTAGTAGTGTCATTTACACTACTGATTCACACATGATCAACCTGTCTTCATTGGATGATATCTGATTCTATCACATATATGTGCATGCAAAAATATATTGGAAAATAATTATATCTGATGAGTATACAGTTCATGTGTTATCACAGACAGGAGTGTGTAAACATTGTTTGGTGGGCTACACATACCCTAATCCATTAACAAATGTCATTTGTCATGTCCAGTTGCAGAAGCAATGAAGGACACGACAGGTAGACCTACAGTAATTATTCACAATGTGCATTTCTATGCCATTGATGTGGAATTATTAAGCTTATGGTGATTTGCACATGTTTATTGTTGAAGGTTCATTAACTGACTGTTGACATCTATCAGGGTGTGACAGACAGAAATGTGGGAATCATATATGAGTGTGTACACACAGTAATACAATGGCATTTGTGTTTCAATGAAAAAAGGTACAGTGATGTGCTTTCCCATTGAGAAACAGATTAAACCACCTCTTCATGTAATGGAGATCGCCTGAGCCTCAACAACATTCAATGGACTATTGGCTTTTAGTATGTAATGTTAGAATTGTGTTCTCACCAGTTCCATTTGTGACTGGTGATTTGCCTAGGCCTAGCTGATTCATTGTGCTGAAGATATTTGTAGACAAATCTCCCATAAATTTTGACCAGATTGTCTCCAGTTTACTTTTCAATTCAAGATGTTTTATATAGCATAGCTACATTAGTACAACTTTCATGAGACTATTTTGACAATGAACATATTAGGGAGTTAACATTGGGAAGTTCCTACAGTGTGACACATGTTTTTCCATGTCACCTTCTTCTGGGTACTGTACATCCTGCTGCAACATAGCTGTATTAGTTGACCATCATTTCAGCATGATGTGTTATTAAGTATACAAACATTTGCTAATTGCAGGACCTTGTGTGGAATCTGTAGGCCTAAATTTGGCATTGGCAACCTATTTGATGACAACAGGTTACTGGGATATGCTACAAGAGCCAAACAATTCAAGGTGACAAGGTCTCCTACTTGATACATGGGTATGGTGATTGCGCATCTTCCCTTATGTAATTGGAGTTGTCTGTGATTCTGACTTTACTGTCGCCAACTGTTTATAGTTCATGTAGCATGTATGCATGGGGCTTTGCAAATGTTGGAGCCACTTTGGTGGACCTTGTAGCTGGGGTCTACTGTACATTATAGCAATGTTCTGTAATCCAAACTATTGGTGAAGTATGTTCTGACACATGCAATGACCCTATCTGTACTTGGCATTTCAGGATCACCCCAGTCAACAGAGAGGGAAAGATCCTGAACAATGCGTCCAGAACCACACCGGCGTTGTTCGCACAAGCGGAACAATGCTTGCCTGAACAACGCAGGCCTTTTTCTCTGCCTTAACCACACTTGTGCTTAACAACGCACATGCAAGGTTAAGGCAGAGAAAAAGGAAGATCCATCGGGAGAGAATGTGGTCAGGTAAGTGGGGCTGGGGCCGGGTAGGGGGTAGTTTTTAGGGGTGAGGGCGGGGGGTGAAGGGGTTGGGGTGGTTAGGTTATTTTTTTTAAGGGGCAGTGGTGGGGGGTCAGGGTTATGTTGTTTTTAGGGGGGGTGGGGGTTCAGGGTAATTTTGTATTTAGGGCGGGTCAGGTTTTTAGGGGCGGGGTCGGGGTAATTTTGTATTCCGGGCAGGTGGGGGGCGTCAGGTTTTTAGGGGTGGGGTGAGGGGGTCAGGGTAATTTTGCATTTGAGGGTTGTCATCCACATCATCAGTGCACATCATCCACTCACAGCATACACAGCACATCCACTTCACACATCACAAAGAAACTAAAACAACCATGCCCACCCACACAACATTCACCTACACAACACAAACATCATACTTTAGGCACACAGACAGCAGCACCAAAAAACACACCCACATCTAACACTTCCACTTCATCAACCTCCCAACCCCTAATTCCTCCTGGACACCATACCCATTTCCCAAAAGAAAAGCTTATTGTTTGTCCTTGCCCTTACCCCTGTAAAAAACCACCCTCTTCCCAAAAGCCACATCCACACCCCAACCCATCCCTTCCACTTCCAAGTCCTCCCCCTCCCCTGTGACACCTGATTTCTCCCCGCCGATCCCAGCCATACCCCAAAGAAACCCCCAAAAAAGGACACTCCTCCCAAAGGCAGGCCCACCCCTCCCAAAACCAACCCCACCCATCCCAAAACAGACCCCACCACTCCAAAAGGACATAATTGAGGTGCCTGGACTGCCCACTAGATGCCCCTTCCTGGGGGGTTTCCATGGCAGTGCTCTGTGAGACAAGTTTAGTGGCACAGAAGTGCGCTGAACCACATTTGGACAGTTGTACTGGCCATTGGCCAACTACATGTCTTTATATTTTCCTAATAAAAATAAGTTGGCAGCTTTCATACACATTAGTTCTGCCATTAATTTTCTGCCATTGTGATGTTCATTGATACTTTGGGATGTATGACTGCAGTTGTGTTTGTTTCACCCTGATTAATGTTCCATTCAATGTGGTTGGTGTGATCTGATCTTGGAACCAGTGCTGGAGTCACCCAGGACAAGGGGAAATGTTCACTTGATGGATATGTGGGATGTAATCTTAATGGGGCTGCCATTGCACTGGGTGGTGTTTCATACGGTAAATATTTTACCTTGGCTTGGCCAATGTCAACATCAATTGGGTTACCCTTCTCCCTGTGATATAGGTTGGACATTTGTTTAATGTGTGCAAGCTAGAGATTTGTTTGTCCACACATAGAGGGTGTTCAACTGCCATACATTTGTATATATTTTAATGGACAACTGTCCATTTTCATGTGTGTACCTTACACCTACTTTAACTAATGGTGTAATTGCACTTACACATTTCCAACATATGCATGGCACTTGGGGCCTAATTATGAGTGTGGCGGTCTTCGGTGCTGGAGCAGCTTGTGGGCGGCAGCATTGCTGCCAGCTCGATTACGAGCTGCCCCTTTCCCATTGGGCTGACAGGTGGAAAACTTGGTTTCTGCCCATCAGCCCAGATGGTAAGTCGTAATAGTGCTGGCTGGGAGATAGCCAGCATGGCAGCAACCTCCCCTTTGGATGTTCGGCTGACAGGTCATCCCGTCTGCAGAACTCATAGTCAGGTTCTGTGCAAATAGTGGTTTTAAGGCAGGTGCAAAGTGGAATGTGGCCCAGGGCACCAGCCTTCCAGGGGTCCCTTTGGTAGAGGCATATCTATTCAGCAGGGATTTTTTACATTGTGACCTTTAAATGTTTCTCACACTGATTATTTTGCATCCCATTTACTTTGCATTATCTTGAAATGTGTGTGTTATGTGGAAGTCCATTACAGAGTTAAGCAGAGAAGGTTTATTTGAGTTCAATGACACATCCATACAGATGTATCTTTGATATCACAACAGTCCATGGCATGTGAGCAATGTGAGGTTGTCATATAGATTTGTAGATATTGATGAAAAGTTGCTGTTGTGTGACACAGTGCTATGGGCATATCACTATCCCTGAATATTGGTTGTCCACACATTTACAGTTTAGAAGAGTGTGCCTGTGCAATGTCAGTAACCTGGCCAAAGAGGGCATCATAGGTCTGTGATTGGGTCGTACATTGAGTACAACTCCGAACAGGAACCCACAAAATATGTTTGGCCCATGGACCACATACTCCATGCCAGGTCCATGGTGGGGCATCGATTTGCTGTGGAGTTGATGGAAATGGGTAAGTGTTTGGCTTACCTTTGGTTGCGTCCATGACAGCATCAGTTGGGGTGTCATCTAGCAGCACAAGCGGCAGAAGTGCATGTATGATAGGCTCCATGGCAGCACATGATGTGTGGAGCTGAGTACAGGTAAGTTTCAGCCTTATATGCCTCCCTTTCTACCAGCTCAGATGTAGTGGTTGGACCGTCACAGTCGCGTCAGCGGAAGGCCACTTCGTAATTGGTCTGGCAGTCCACCCTCCGACAGACGTATTGGCCTATTTTTCCAACACCGCGGTCTAGCTTTGCTGGTGGTGTGGGAGAGACCACGGCGGCCTTTTGTCTGTGTAACTGCATGCATTGTAATACGTAGTCGGACCACCAACATAGCGGCGGGGTGACCGTCGCCCCCACCATGGCGGAACCAAAACCGCCAAACTCGTAATCAAGCCCTTAGTACTTTGCAAACCCAAGATGTGCATGCAACTTCTACACTTACATCTGGTGACAGAGTGACAGGAATGAAAGGCAAAAAAGATTTAGACAGTAAAAATAAAAATCTTCTAGTCTTAGTTGTATGCTTATCATTAGTACATTTGTCATAGATTAAAATATGGCTGCACTATGAATATGTACATTGTGATTTCAACAAAGTATACGTTAAATAAAAAATACAAAAATTCTTCTTTGGCCTGTGAAAACACTGAAAATATATTGTTTACCATTTTTGTAACCTCCTTTCTGCAAAAAAAAGAAGAAAACTAACTGTAAAAGTAGCTGTTGCTGATTTGTGTTCGTCCCTCAATGGCCCTGTTTGCATCTTGATTTTGATGATGTATGCGAGGCGGAGGTTTGTGATCTTCATCACTGTTGTCCTCTACTATCTCTAATGGAAGTCCTCTTTGTTTAGCTGTATTATGCAGCATAGCACAACATGCCACTATTTTTCAGGAAATATCTGGTGCAAACTACAAAGCTCCACCACTCTTGTGCAGCATCGGAAGCATTCTTTCAGTGGTACAAATATCTTCTCTATTATAGACCTCCTTTTTCAGGGTCCTCTATTATATCTTCGCTGGCTGGCTGAGTATGGATGTCTGTAGGATGTCATAATCCTTTGGAGAAGATCATAAGTACTGTCACCTAAAGATTGTAAAACACTAACCTCATGGTAGTTATTGCTAACTAATTAAGGTACAGACACACATACACAAGTATATATATGTGGCTCTGAGGAAGACCGGCTGATCGATACAAGTGAGCCAGCTGTGAAAAAACATTTTTGATAAAGATCATCCAGGAGTGTGGACCTTCTCTCATTTTACCGGTACTAAATTTGCAGGGGGAGCGTTTTCATATTTGAGCGGGTCCTACGCCTGCTGGTGCAGCACCGGCCTGTTTGGCGGCTGTAATCGGAAGCAGCAGGATTTGCAAAAACCAAAGGCTACAGGGACGTTGTTTGTAGGCTCACATTTTAAACGTACAACACCATAGAAGTTCACGAGTTATAGTTTCCTCAACTAACTATAACTCATGCCCTAAGGTAATTATAACTTGCGCCCCTGCCATGCACAGTTTTTTCATAAAAAATTGTATGCAACCGTTACATTGATATTATCAATGATGTTATCAAAGATGTCATGAGTCCTGTAATTTGTGGATTACATAGCAGTGCATGTCGAGGTTGCGAGATGTAGTTAGTTGAGGTAACTCTTAACTATAACTGGTGAATTTCTATGGTTTGGTACGTTTAAAATGTGAGCCTCACTATAAGGTCCCTGTAACTTTTGTTTTTTTAAGTGAATTTTTATGTTTTTTAAAATTTCTATTTCCTAACTATAACGTTCCTGAAACCTTTGTTTGTTTCAGTGAATATCTATGTTTTTTTTTAATGTATAGTAATTTTCATTACTATACGTTAATCCAGCCACAGGGCCCCACCTTGCACTGTGCACGGCCCTCACCCATGCGCAGCAAAGGTTGCCAGCAAGACTTGGCCTGCAGCCAGACCTGCAGCCAACCCCGTAACCACTCAACACCATGTTGTGCACGGCCATATAGGCTTGCGAGTCGGGAGTTGGCCGCAGCCTCTCTGGACGTAAGAATAGGTGTGAAAGGGTGTATCTGGGGGTGAGAGTGGCTGTGAGAGTGTCTGGGTGTGAGAGTGCGTACGTCAGTGTTTTAGTGGGTGCATCAGTGTGTGCGAGGGTCTGTGAGTGGGTGCATGAGGCTGTCAATGGATCTGTGAGTAGGTGTGTGAGAGTCTGAGTGGGTGAGTAACTATCTGAGTGGGTCTGCGAGTGGGTGTGTGAGGGTCTGACTGGGGATGTGAGTGGGTTCACAAGGATCTGAGTGGGTCTACGATTGTGTGCATGAGTGTCTGAGTGGGTCTGTGAGTGGGTGTGAAAGTGTCTGAGTGGGAGAAATTGATTGAAAGAGAGAGAGAGAGAGAAAGTGAGAGGGAGAGAGATAGCTGTTTTCTTAGGCTTTGATGTATGATATATTTGGAATAAGATAATTAAAAATTAAAAATGTATGTCATTTTTAAAAAAATTAAATAAATTGTACTTTTTTTAAAAAAACGAAGGAAATCTAGCTGGACTCAAACCCTGAATGCTCAGTGTGAAGGTCTGTGACCTTCACACTGAGCTTTTTTGCTTTTTTTTTTTAGCCCTTTATGGGCTATCTGGGACTACGATGGATCCCTCAACGGCTCCCCTGTGGCCCCCTGCACCTGTCCTCAGCACTGAGTTCAACGCCGCCCTGGCTGCACCACCATCAGCCACCGGTCTGACTGCCAAACTCTTAATTTGGCAGTTGGACCGCCCAACTGGTGGTGGTCATGAATGCCATTGGAAGTCTGGCGGTCTATTGACCACCGGACTCATAATGAGCCCCATATTATCTAAACCAAAAATATCATGATACAAAAATATTTTGTCAAAAATATTGATCACACATATATTGTTATTCTACACATATAAAGGTAAGTACAAAAATATCGTTTTACAATAATATAGAAAATATATACAAACATATCGTTTTTAAAATATAGTTATATATATATATATGTATACATATATATAGTTAAACGGTAAATCAACTATTTTGACATATAACATTAATATAAAATAAATTAAATATGTTTTAAAAATATTTAAGAATATATATTCATATATATACTTATTTAACCCCTTCGCTGCCAGGCCTTTTCCCCCTCCTGTGCCAGGCCTTTTTTTGCCTATTTGGGGCAGTTTGCGCTTAGGCCCTCATAACTTTTTGTCCACATAAGCTAACCAAGCCAAATTTGCGTCCTTTTTTTCCAACATCCTAGGGATTCTAGAGGTACCCAGACTTTGTGGGTTCCCTTGAAGGAGGCCAAGAAATTGGCCAAAATACAGTGACAATTTCGTTTTTTTCAAAGAAAATTGAAAAAGTGGCTGCAGAAGAAGGCTTGTGGATTTCCCCCTGAAAATGGCATCAACAAAGGGTTTGCAGTGCTAAACTCAGCAGCTTCCTAGCTTTCAGGAACAGGCAGACTTGAATCAGAAAACCCAATTTTTCAACACAATTTTGGCATTTTACTGGGGCATACCCCATTTTTGCAATTTTTTGTGCTTTCAGCCTCCTTCCAGTCAGTGACAGGAATGGGCATGAAACCAATGCTGGATCCCAGAAACCTAACCATTTCTGAAAAGTAGACAAAATTCTGAATTCAGCAAGGGGTCATTTGTGTAGATCCTACAAGGGTTTCCTACAGAAAATAACAGCTGAAAAAGAAAAATATTGAAATTGAGGTGAAAAAAACATCAATTTTTCTCTACGTTTTACTCTGTAACTTTTCCCTGCAATGTCAGATTATGGAAAGCAATATACTGTTACGTCTGCTGGACTCCTCTGGTTGCGAGGATATATAGGGCTTGTAGGTTCATCAAGAACCCGAGGAACCCAGAGCCAATAAATGAGCTGCACCCTGCAGTGCGTTTTCATTCTATACCGGGTATACAGCAATTCATTTGCTGAAATATAAAGAGTAAAAAATTGCTATCAAGAAAACCTTTGCATTTCCAAAAAGGGCACAAGATAAGGTGCTGAGGAACAGTGGTTATTTGAACATCTCTGAATTCCGGGGTGACCATACAAGCATGTGAATTATGGGGAATTTCTCAAATAGATGTCTTTTTTACACACTCTCCTATATTTGGAAGGAAAAAATGTAGAGAAAGACAAGGGGCAATAGCACTTGTTTTGCTAATCTATGTTCCCCCAAGTCTCCCGATAAAAATGATACCTCACTTGTGTGGGTAGGCCTAGCGCCCGCGACAGGAAACGCCCCAAAGCGCAACGTGGAAACATCCAAAATTTTGGGAGAAAACAGAGGTGTTTTTTGCGAAGTGCCTACCTGTAGATTTTGGCCTCTAGCTCAGCCGGCACCTAGGGAAACCTACCAAACCTGTGCATTTCTGAAAACTAGAGACCTAGGGGAATCCAAGGAGGGGTGACTTGCGGGGCTCGGACCAGGTTCTGTTACCCAGAATCCTTTGCAAACCTCAAAATTTGGCTAAAAAAACACATGTTCCTCACATTTCTGTGGCAGAAAGTTCTGGAATCTGAGAGGAGCTACAAATTTCCTTCCACCCAGCGTTCCCCCAAGTCTCCCGATAAAAATGATACCTCACTTGCGTGGGTAGGCCTAGCGTCGGCGACAGGAAACACCCCAAAGCGCAACGTGGACACATCCTAAATTTTGGAAAAAAACAGAGGTGTTTTTTGCGAAGTGCCTACCTGTAGATTTTGGCCTCTAGCTCAGCCGACACCTAGGGAAACCTACCAAACCTGTGCATTTCTGAAAACTAGAGACCTAGGGGAATCCAAGGAGGGGTGACTTGCGGGGCTCGGACCAGGTTCTGTTACCCAGAATCCTTTGCAAACCTCAAAATTTGGCTAAAAAAACACATGTTCCTCACATTTCTGTGGCAGAAAGTTCTGGAATCTGAGAGGAGCTACAAATTTCCTTCCACCCAGCGTTCCCCCAAGTCTCCCGATAAAAATGATACCTCACTTGCGTGGGTAGGCCTAGCGCCGGCGACAGGAAACACCCCAAAGCGCAACGTGGACACATCCTAAATTTTGGGAGAAAACAGAGGTGTTTTTTGCGAAGTGCCTACCTGTAGATTTTGGCCCCTAGCTCAGCCGGCACCTAGGGAAACCTACCAAACCTGTGCATTTCTGAAAACTAGAGACCTAGGGGAATCCAAGGAGGGGTGACTTGCGGGGCTCGGACCAGGTTCTGTTACCCAAAATCCTTTGCAAACCTCAAAATTTGGCTAAAAAAACACATGTTCCTCACATTTCTGTGGCAGAAAGTTCTGGAATCTGAGAGGAGCTACAAATTTCCTTCCACCCAGCGTTCCCCCAAGTCTCCCGATAAAAATGATACCTCACTTGCGTGGGTAGGCCTAGCGCCGGCGACAGGAAACACCCCAAAGCGCAACGTGGACACATCCTAAATTTTGGGAGAAAACAGAGGTGTTTTTTGCGAAGTGCCTACCTGTAGATTTTGGCCTCTAGCTCAGCCGGCACCTAGGGAAACCTACCAAACCTGTGCATTTCTGATAACTAGAGACCTAGGGGAATCCAAGGAGGGGTGACTTGCGGGGCTCGGACCAGGTTCTGTTACCCAGAATCCTTTGCAAACCTCAAAATTTGGCTAAAAAAACACATGTTCCTCACATTTCTGTGGCAGAAAGTTCTGGAATCTGAGAGGAGCTACGAATTTCCTTCCACCCAGCGTTCCCCCAAGTCTCCCGATAAAAATGATACCTCACTTGCGTGGGTAGGCCTAGCGCCGGCGACAGGAAACACCCCAAAGCGCAACGTGGACACATCCTAAATTTTGGAAAAAAACAGAGGTGTTTTTTGCGAAGTGCCTACCTGTAGATTTTGGCCTCTAGCTCAGCCGGCACCTAGGGAAACCTACCAAACCTGTGCATTTCTGAAAACTAGAGACCTAGGGGAATCCAAGGAGGGGTGACTTGCGGGGCTCGGACCAGGTTCTGTTACCCAGAATCCTTTGCAAACCTCAAAATTTGGCTAAAAAAACACATGTTCCTCACATTTCTGTGGCAGAAAGTTCTGGAATCTGAGAGGAGCTACAAATTTCCTTCCACCCAGCGTTCCCCCAAGTCTCCCGATACAAATGATACCTCACTTGCGTGGGTAGGCCTAGCGCCGGCGACAGGAAACACCCCAAAGCGCAACGTGGACACATCCTAAATTTTGGAAAAAAACAGAGGTGTTTTTTGCGAAGTGCCTACACGTAGATTTTGGCCTCTAGCTCAGCCGGCACCTAGGGAAACCTACCAAACCTGTGCATTTCTGAAAACTAGAGACCTAGGGGAATCCAAAGAGGGGTGACTTGCGGGGCTCGGACCAGGTTCTGTTACCCAGAATCCTTTGCAAACCTCAAAATTTGGCAAAAAAAACACATGTTCCTCACATTTCTGTGGCAGAAAGTTCTGGAATCTGAGAGGAGCTACAAATTTCCTTCCACCCAGCGTTCCCCCAAGTCTCCCGATAAAAATGATACCTCACTTGCGTGGGTAGGCCTAGCGCCGGCGACAGGAAACACCCCAAAGCGCAACGTGGACACATCCTAAATTTTGGAAAAAAACAGAGGTGTTTTTTGCGAAGTGCCTACCTGTAGACTTTGGCCTCTAGCTCAGCCGGCACCTAGGGAAACCTACCAAACCTGTGCATTTCTGAAAACTAGAGACCTAGGGGAATCCAAGGAGGGGTGACTTGCGGGGCTCGGACCAGGTTCTGTTACCCAGAATCCTTTGCAAACCTCAAAATTTGGCTAAAAAAACACATGTTCCTCACATTTCTGTGGCAGAAAGTTCTGGAATCTGAGAGGAGCTACAAATTTCCTTCCACCCAGCGTTCCCCCAAGTCTCCCGATAAAAATGATACCTCACTTGCGTGGGTAGGCCTAGCGCCGGCGACAGGAAACACCCCAAAGCGCAACGTGGACACATCCTAAATTTTGGAAAAAAACAGAGGTGTTTTTTGCGAAGTGCCTACCTGTAGATTTTGGCCTCTAGCTCAGCCGGCACCTAGGGAAACCTACCAAACCTGTGCATTTCTGAAAACTAGAGACCTAGGGGAATCCAAGGAGGGGTGACTTGCGGGGCTCGGACCAGGTTCTGTTACCCAGAATCCTTTGCAAACCTCAAAATGTGGCTAAAAAAACACATGTTCCTCACATTTCTGTGGCAGAAAGTTCTGGAATCTGAGAGGAGCCACAAATTTCCTTCCACCCAGCGTTCCCCTAAGTCTCTCAATAAAAATGGTACCTCACTTCTGTGGGTAGGCCTAGCGCCCACGAAAGGAAATGGCCCAAAACACAACGTGGACAGAACATATTTTTTCACAGAAAACAGAGGTGTTTTTTGCAAAGTGCCTACCTGTGGAGTTTGGCCTCTAGCTCAGCCGGCCCCGGGAGGGGGGGGGGGCAGAAATGCCCTAAAATAAATTTGCCCCCCCCAGCCCCCACCCCCCCCGGGAGCGACCCTTGCCTAAGGGGTCGCTCCCCCTGCGTGACATTGGCGCCAAAAAACAAATCCCAGGTGCCTAGTGGTTTCTGCCCCCTTGGGGGCAGATTGACCTAAAATCTGCCAATCTGCCCCCAAGGGGGGCAGAAATGGCCTAAATACAATTTGCCCCCCAGGGGAGCGACCCTTGCCTGATGGGTCGCTCCCCATCTCGAAAAAAACAAACAAACAAAAAAAAAACACAACAAAAAAATTTGCCCTGGTGCCCTGAGGGTTCTGCCCCCCCCTGGGGGCAGTTTGGCCTAATAATAGGCCGATCTGCCCCCAGGGGGGGCAGAAATGGCCTAAAATAAATTTGCCCCCCCCAGCCCCCCCCCCCCCCGGGAGCGACCCTTGCCTACGGGGTCGCTCCCCCTGCGTGACATTGGCGCCAAAAATCAAATCCCAGGTGCCTAGTGGTTTCTGCCCCCTTGGGGCAGATTGACCTAAAATCTGCCAATCTGCCCTAAGTGGCCTAAATACAATTTGCCCCCCAGGGGAGCGACCCTTGCCTGATGGGTCGCTCCCCATCTCGAAAAAAACAAACAAACCAAAAAAAAAACACAACAAAAAAATGTGCCCTGGTGCCCTGAGGGTTCTGCCCCCCCCTGGGGGCAGTTCGGCCTAATAATAGGCCGATCTGCCCCCAGGGGGGGCAGAAATGGCCTAAAATAAATTTCCCCCACCCCCCCCCGGGAGCGACCCTTGCCTACGGGGTCGCTCCCCCTGCGTGACATTGGCGCCAAAAAACAAATCCCCGGTGCCTAGTGGTTTCTGCCCCCTTGGGGGCAGATTGACCTAAAATACTTTTCCTTCCCTTTGAAGCCCCTCCGGGCCTCCCAAGTGATTGAAAAAGAAATGCTTTTGCATTTCTTTTTCAATTGCGCTGGAAGCAGAGCTTCCAGCGCGACTAGGGAGGCCCCTGTGACAAATCAGCGCGCGCTCGCGCGCTGACGTCACAGGGGGGAGTGGGGGGGGTCGGGGTTGGAAGGGGAAGGTCTTCCCCTTCCATCCCGACTTGGGGGGGAAGGGGGGTGCACGGGGGGAACTGTAGCCTTGGACGAGATCATCTCGTCCAAGGCACAGAAGGGGTTAAACAGACACATATAAATGTATCTGTATATTTATAAACATATATGTATAATGTAAAACTATTATAAAACATACTAATTTTAATTTATATTATAATTTTCTATTTTTTAAAATATACTAATATGACAAGTATATATACAGTATATATATACATTTATATATATATATTTACATACGCATACAAAATAAAAAATGTAACAAACTGCAAAAAATTCAAATATTTCCAATTTAATTATACATAAAAAGCTAACAATAAATAAAAATATGTTTTACTAAAAATATGTTAAAAATGCCATAAATGTATATATATTAAAATTATAACATTAAATACTCAAACACATAATAATAACAGTAATAATTAAGGAATACTAACAAAACTATTAAACTGTAGAAATTATAAATATACTATTCCCACTCCAGTAACTGCAACAGTAGGGAAAGTGTTGGGCACACAAAGGCTAATATTTACTATTCCCACTCCGGTGTGTGCAACAGTAGGCTAAGCATTGGACTCAGGAGAGGTAAAATTTACTATTTCCACTTCAGTCTGTGCAACTGTAGGGAAGTGTTGGACTCAGGAGGTGTAAAATGTACTATTCCCACTCCAGTCCGTGCAACAGTAGGGAAATCGTTGGACACCGTAGGGGTAACATTTACTATTCCCACTTGAGGGTATGCCACAGCAGGGATAGCATTGGACACAGAATGGGTAAAATTTACTATTCCCACCCCACTCTGTGCAACTGTAGGGAAAGTGTTGGACTCAGGGGGAGTAAAATCTATTATTCTCACTCTAGTCTGCACAACAGTAAGGAAAGCGTTGGACTCGGGAGGTGTAAAATGTACTATTCCCACTCCACTCAGGGCAACAGCAGACAGAGAGAAATTCACTTCAAACAAATAACGTATTTCAACAATTCTCTTAAATATCCCAAAATATAAAATTCTAAACATAAAAATATAAACATTATGGGCCTCATTACGAGTCTGGTGGTCTTCAGACTGCCAGACTTGCGGTGATGGTCTGATTGCTGCACTCCTAGTGGTCCAACTGCCAAATTATGACCCTGGCCAGTTGGAGTCGTGGTCAGTCACGGCGGTGGAGAGTTCAACTCCACCATGCTTATCATGAGTCCTCTTTCCGCCAGCCCTTTCATGGCAGGCACCCCACCATGAAAAGGCTGGTGGAAAGGAAGTTCTGGGACCACAAGGGGGCCCCTGCACTGTCCACTACCATGTCATGGGCAGTGCAGGGGCCCCCCTGCCCAGCACCCTCGGAATGCGCTCTTCTACAGCAGTGCACATTCTGACAGTGCTGGGGGCACCGTCTGTGCGATGGCATTAGGCCAATGCCCCTGCATGGTTTTTACCGGGCTGACCAGTGGAAACCTTGTAATTGGGCCCAGAGGAGCTCGCCAGCTCCGCTGCAGTTTCTTCTCCACATGTCTGGCAGACCATTGGTCGGCCCACTAACCTCGTAATGAGGCCCTATATGACTTAACAAAAATAGAACAAATAACATAATTATTACAATTTTAAATAATTATGATCAATTAAAACAAATATTATTAATATAATGTAACAGAAAAAAGTATAACACAATTAACATATTAAGTAATAAAAAATAAAAAAATAAAATGAATAAATAACTTTTAATTTATGATTACTTAAATAACTTACCACCCTATTCCTCTACAAACTAAACAACACACACCTAAGATATAACTTCTGAAGATGATAATTTCACAATTAACATAATTATAAAATAAATAAGTAATAATAAATTAATAATTTATTAACAATAAATTATTCCCACCCTTAACTCCTACAAAGCCAACAATCCACACCTGAAATATAACTTAAAATATCCTAATTGCTTAATTTACATAATTATCAATTAAATAATTAATATTATTTTTTAATTTATTATAATTAATTAACTCCACACCCTTTACCCCTGCAAACTCTTCAACCCGCACCTAAATATAACTAAAAAATAAAAGAAATTACTCAATTTACATAATTATCAATTAATATTATTTAAATAGTAATTATTAATAATTATAATTAACCTTCTACACTTTACCCTTACAAACCCCACAACCTGCACCTAAAATATAATTTTGAAGTACATTGACATAATTAATTAGCAATTCAATAATCATACTTAAAACTAATTATTAATTAATATAATTAATTTACTACCCACCCTGTACCCATACAAACCCCACAACCCACTACAACACTAAAAATTACAATTCATAATTAAATTAAATTTAAAAACAACTAAAAATGTGCACACTATATTAAAAAAATGAACAATAATTATACAAACAATTTATAACCTACAATTAAAATATATACTGAAACATGTAAAGATAATTTAAAATGATATTCTTTACAACTATATTTTTGTGAACGATATTAACAACATAGATATTTTTTACATCAATATTACTAACCTTAGAAAATCGATATTTTTGACAACGATATTCCTGCATCAATATTTGTGTGCCTCAATATTTTTAACTCAATATTTTGTCCAAATACCGTAAGGACCAGTGTGACGGTGGGCATGGCTCTAATGTGATGCCTCTAAGGTCATCCCACCCCTGCCAAATGTTTTGATGTTTTTTTGGGGCAACCTTGTGCTAGACATATCAGTCGTTTTAGGGCAGTGCAGTGATCCATGCTTTTGGCCCACTTAGCGATGAACAGAGCCGTCTCTGCTTTCCTTTCTTGCGCTATGTCTCTTTTTCTTATAACCAGTCCCAGCTAGCATCGCGATTTTAAGAAAAGTATAAGAAATAATACTCTGAGCATACCAATTCACCTTTTTACCAGTCACAAGCCAGTTTGTGTCTGATTTGTGAACAGCTGAGCTTTTGAACACAAGGTCCAAAGTACTAAAAAGACAGCAGTGCTCAACGCCCTGTATGCATGTGTAACTGAAGCAGTGCTTAATTTGTAAATAAAAATGTGCCGGTGCCCAAAGCTCTCCTTTAAAATTGGAGGCTGCTGCATTTGAAATGCGCGAGCAAAGAATACTGAAGCAGCGTAATCCTGAAGCCATCTCGGGCCTCTTTAATCCATTTACAGCCACTCCCTGCCCCTTCAGCTTACTCTTGCAGCTTTCTGCTTTCTCCCTTTGTGACGCTTTTTCTTTTCCTCCATCTTTCCCATATGTGCCTTTTGCTGCAGTAAATGCTTCAGGCAGAAAAATAAGCGCCGGCCCTCAAAATTAAGTGCCGGTGCCAAGCACCGGAAACCACAGGCACAAATGAAGCACTGAACTGAAGGGAGCAGAAGATGTGGCCTGAGACACACATTCACAACTCCCACACCAGGAAACCCGAGACTACATCCATGCTTCTGCTGTGTGATCAACATATGTGATCTTGATAAAATCATACGACTTCTCTGTGCCTTATTTTCATTAACTGGCACAACAGAAAGCAGGAATGATTGGGTTCACAGAGTCTGCACAGCAAATACAAGCGATGCTTCTCCTGCACCTCTAAATAAATTGTATCTGAACTCGCTGCTGGCGGCCTCCCTTGTGAGCAGTATTGATTCAGATGCGATTTAAATGCGTCTTTATTAGATTTCCATTGACAGCAAACATAGGTACCTACAATTAATCAGCCCTGCCTCTTTGTCAGTGCATTACAGAGTCAGTGGAGGGGCGTGCGGCACGCGCTCTGTGCGTGCGGCACGCGCTCAGTGCGTGCGGAAGGAGGGGGGGTGGGAAACACAAAGGACCTTAACTATATCACAGTGCATTGCGGCAGCAGGGGCGTAGCTTTCTCACTAACATTAGAGGGGGGAGCTTTAGATTTCACAACAATCATGCTGGGATTTCATGTCAAAACACATTATATGAGAAGCACAGCATGAGGGGGCCGCAAGGGGCAGCGGAAGGAGAGACGAGGGAAGATTGTTAGGGGCACTTAAATCAACATTTTTCAAGCTAATCAACTTTCTTAATGCCTTCGAAACAGAGAGAGAGAGAGAGCATCCGACATACACTTCATTATACCCAACTGAAAGCACTTGTACCCGACAATTTTATAGAGTACACCTTTAGGGGGGTGTAACACCCCAAACACCCCCCCTGAAGCTACTCCCCTGTGCAGCAGCACTTGTCCAAGGACGTTTCTAGTGCTCTTGATCACAAAATACTGGTATTAAAACTCTATAAATTGAAATAGAACCCACTGCGACATATTCGTCAATGTTTTAATCCTATTTACATGGGGTCGCAACAGTTTCTTATGCCTCACATTTGTAATGGTGTTGTTACTAATATTTCAAAATGTTGGCTAGAGGAGGGAGTCTATTTCGAAAGGAGGTTGTTTTGATACAGGGGCACATCCTGGATGGGGAGCAAGGCCTCCCTGAGCAGGGATGTCTTACACATGCTGGCTGATGGAGGTTGGGCTCTCCTGTAGTAAGGATGTTGTTTTTACACGTCAATATCATGCAGTCATGACAGTCGGTGAACCAGCATCCGTGGATCCAATCAGGGCCACACTGTTAGGGATTCCAGTAACTCCAAGTTACCATACCAAGTGTAGGTTACATATGCTCATGGCGGATCCACGTGTTGCAGGGGTGGTGAGTGGGGCAACCTCAATGGAGGTGGACCAAGTAACCCCAGGGTGTACCCCGCTTACACCTTCAAGACCCACTGAGATGGTCAGAAAAACGATTAAACTTAACTATTAAGAAACATACACCAAATGCGTCACATGGAAGGTGCTCATTAATCAGAGCCCGTGTTGATGATAGTCTTGGTAACAGGAAGACTCTTGATGTAATGTATGATAGAGCGTTCTGTACTAATAATTTACCTGTATTTGGACGCTCTTTAGGCCGATGAATCTTTTGGCTAAGTGGGACTCTCCTTACTCTATATCGGTCAATTTGATCAAATCAATAATCAATAATGAACATAAGCAATGCCCTGATCAACATAACACTTAACAATTAATCCAGAATACATTCCGGCGAACCCTGACCTTTCAGTCAGGAATAACCACACCAGTTTATTCAAAGTTAGTGAATTTTATTTCCCTATATTAACAAAGCTAGCACAATATAGATGTGTCTCAACACCAAATGATAAACATAAATGAACATTAATAGCTGTCCATAACGGCGAAACAAGTGCAATCTATGCAACATTTGAACAACAAGGCATTCGATAATAGCAACGCAAACCACTAGAACTATAATCTGTAATGAGCTAATTGCATACATTTAGTCAGCATAGCAAGATCTCAAATTGCATCGTGCAACAAAAGGAATCCTCATCTAACCTCAAATTAGCATCGGCATGTGGGACTTCATGCAAAAACAATTTAGCAACATTAATTTAGAAAACTCCTAACTAGGGCTCTTATCAAAATCAGCAGTTGGTTACCTAAACGAAACACAATGCAATTGTACAATTTCCTTTCATATTTACCAATCTCAATCAGCATTCAAGGAAGTCTTCGTCTCGCAGGTATCGTTTCTCGATCAGCATGGGACGGGGCAAAGGGGCAGGGTGGACGGGGCAGTTGCCTCACGGCGGCAAGATAAACTACTACTTCATGCAAAGGGACTAATCAAAGTTAAAGTCTCTAGGGTAAGAATCATTTAAGTCTCTTTCTCTCGATTAGAGAAAGCATCAAAGTCTCTCAAAATGGCTTTGCAGCAAAGTGGGCCATAATTGCTGCAATGTCCTGCAAAATGGCGGGTATCGGGCTGGTAATGGCTTCAATGGCTGTAATAGCTATAATGTCCGGGTAATGGCTACTTTCTTCTTGTGCACCTGGTTTAAATAGACAACAGTTCAAATCCCGTAGGGTCTTCCATTGGAGGGTTCATAGGTTGGCTTCAAATTATCCAATCAAAAACAACAGTTCTCAAGCTTTTACTTAAGCATACATTATCCTTGGAGACGGGTACGCAAGTTGCAACATTTTATACCAATTAACTCACTTTCAGAGCTTCCATTGTCCGCACCTGCAGATTGACCTTTGAGTAAAGAGAAAAATGCCGGGCTGGCACGAAACCTTAAGATAAGCATGTGAACGATCTCAGTGGAAAAGTACAGCTTCAAGCAAGAATACACGTTTAATAGCACATTGGAAAAATACGAGCATCTAAACCGTGAGACCAGGCCACTAGGCCAAAGCCTCCACTAAAGTAATGCTAAGCAAAAAACATTTCAAACAAGCAAATTATAGCACACGTTTATGATTATGTCGGATTAGTGCAATTCTAATACACCACGTTATATAAAGCACGCTTATAAATGTTGGCAAACTACTCTGAGGGCACATTTTGTCCCCGTACAATCTTTATTAGTTCGGTTAAAGTCACACATGATTATTCCACACTACGTTTATGCGCTAATAAATGTAAAACCTTCATTTCAGCTTCATCAATCCCTCCTCTGATGACTACTTGTCATCACACCAAATCATGCCCACAAATTTTATTCCATTAAAATTCTGTCAGTTCTCTTTTCCTTTTAATTCCCCTAGTTTTCGCTTTATATTCTTCTGCCATTCTTTTCATCATTTTCTCTTCCTTCCCTCTTCTAATTCTTTCCATTATCATTATTATTCCTCTTTTATTCCCCAAATTCCAAAAATGCAAATTACTACTATTAATATTCCCTGTATTATTTTTAGCAATATTCCATTCCAAATTCCCCCAATCCAATTTCCCACTGAAGCAAGTCCTTTTCCAACCTTCTCCCACACTCCTGGTTCTTTCAGTTCCTTTAAATCTGCACTCTCTTTTGTTAGATTAGCAAGCATAGTTTTAATTTTCACACTGTTGTCGGGAATATATGTGCAACAGTGGCGCGCACCAAGCATTTTGCAAACGCCGCCATCCTTTGCTAAAAGAATGTCTAAGGCAAGCCTATTTTGAAGAGTCATAGCTCTTTCCGCTGCAAGTTCAGCATCTATCAGGATTATAGCACCTGAAAACTTTGTCAACATGTTATCCACTATAGTAGACAACTTTCTTATTTTGATGGAATTCAACACAACTCCCAATGAAGGAATCATGGCTCCAAATATATCTCCTACCACAGCAGCTGCGGTCTCTCTTTTCTGGATACGATGGGATCCAGATGTCTTTGGAATCATCGATAAGTCATCCAGTTGATAAACCTTTGGGAACACTATACCCAAATAACATCTTCCCCACCATCCCTTTGGAAGACGATAATAGGCATTATACCCACAAATGTAATATACACCTGGAATGACAGGGTCAAGTCCGTTCATCATGAATGTCCATTTGGCCTTAAAGATAAACGTATGTTTACACTCACTCGCTCCTACGAAAATGTTATCATAATAAGATTCACCTCGATATATACAAAATTTCCCTACATGCCAAGCATCTAAAGCTATTCTCCCTTGTGTCTTTATTGCGGCAAAATCATAATTATCTACTGAAGTCCTCTTATGTAGCTCTTTTTCTAATTTCGCATTCATTTGTGCCCTTCTATCATCTGTGCGATCTAAAAAGCTTATTTCTACTGCAGAGAGCGAGCAGGTAAGGTTTTCCCTATGAGCGTGAGCCGTTTCAAAAGGTTGCATTGGCTCGAAAAATTCCCTCATTATTTTAGCATCCCAATCTTTAGCAATCTGGCTTAGCTGCGCTATTATAGGAACGTATGCAAAGGTAACATCATAATTCGAGTAAAAATATTGTATGTTAGTTTGACCATAAAATCTAGACATTACTATACTACATGTAATCCCGTATGTAAGAGGCATGTGGTGATAAGTCACCCCTTCCTTTACCGATGTCGGTATCTGTGTACACACATAACAATCTTTCGCATCCATAGTCTCAACATATTCTGTTAGCAAGCGATAGAAAACATTATACAAAAGTTCTTTCTTATCATGCAAGTGTCTCTCATCTAATTCTAGTCTTTTCAATGCAGTTAGTTCAGTGACAGTAACAGGAGCAAAAGTAGAAGCATCAATTTTCTCATTCTCACCCTTTCCATGCATTCCAAGCACTATTGCCATTATTATTAGTACACATGCAATTACCAAGCCTATACACACATATTTACAATATTTCTTTCTACTATTTTGCGTCATGATCTGTATAGAATCAGAGAGCTAGAAGCACCTATAAAGAAACTATTTAGCAATTCAGTTACAAAGCTGATCGAGCGCAATGTTCACACAGTTTTCTTCAAGAGGCCAGTCACTTATCGGTTAGCAGCTTGTCTCAATTCGGCAATAACTCAGTCTTTTATCAGTTCAGCAAGTGTCTCATCCGGTTTAGCAATGTCTCAGCTGGTTGTATCACGTTATATTGTAGCAAGCAATGTCATTTATTACCCTTTCAATCGACAGAGTGCATAAAACTTTTCTTTTCTATTGGTATCTCTTCTTCTTCGTTCTCGAGGCTAAGAGATACAAATTCGTCAGTCCAATCGTCATTGACTGCATATGCCCATTCTGGACCGGAATATCTCCTGTTTGGTATCCTTTTCCTTTTCAATTTTGCCTCTCTTTTCGATTCTGCCTCACTGGTACTTTCCTCTTTGGCCAAGTCTTTTCCTTCACTTGAGGATGGTACCACGACAGTCACTTCCTTTCTTTTCTCTTTCACTTTTGGCCTTTCTCCGTCGTTCCAACTTTCTTTAGTCCTTTGTTTTATTGGCGATATACTTAGTCTCCTCTTTGCACCGTGTCCATTTGATGGACCTGCGATCTTTTCTGTGGAAGCTTGAACTGTTTCGTTCTGTTCTGCCTTGTCCCATCCTTCTGGGGAATCAATCACGTTCTCCTTTTCTTTTTCTCTATCGTCTGCTTCTGGGAAAGCCCTCCTCTGATCAGGCTCTCCTTCTTTTTCACCTCTTTCAAGCCCTTCGTCACCGTTACTTTCTTCAGACTCTTTATCACTTTCAGCTGCTTCAGGCTCTTTGTCACCTTCAGCTGCTTCAGGCTCTTTGCTACCCTCAGCTGCTTCAGGTTCTTTGTCACCTTCAGCTGCTTCGTCGCTGTCTGAACTTTCTCCTTGGTCTCCCCCAAGCGAGTTGGTCTCTTCGTCCTCAGAGAATATCTCTCTCTCTTCCGTTTCTGCCTGTTCGCTTTCAGTTTGATTTTGCTCTGTCTCAGCGCTCAGCACTGTTTTATCAGGCACTGGTAGTTTCAGCGCTTCAACTTCCTCATCTGTGGGACACAACACTTTCTTTGTGTGACTGGCGTGAATCCAGTTGGGAACCCCCGCACACTTCACAGCGGTAGTTGTCATCAGAATCACTTGGAAAGGGCCTTTCCAACGGGGTTCCAGACACGACTTTCTCACGTGCTTCTTTACCACGACCCAGTCACCTGCTTTCAGTGCATGTCCTGGACCTTGGATCGGTGGCAAGGTGGTTGCTTCCACCTGGTGAGAGAAAGAGCGAACCACGTCAGCCAGGCCTTTGCAGTAGTCTAACACCATATCATCTGTAATATTCAAAAGCGCGTTTGCGGGAACTGCAGGAAGTCTCATAGCCCTGCCCATAAGAATTTCGTGCGGAGACAATCCAGTCTTTCTATCAGGGGTGTTTCTCATTGACATTAGCACCAAGGGCAATGCGTCAGGCCATTTCAAATTTGTCGATGCACATATTTTCGCCATTCTTGATTTCAGTGTACCATTCATTTGCTCCACCAGTCCTGAGGCTTCAGGGCGATAGCTACAATGCAGTTTTTGCTCAATGTTCAGCGCTGCGCAAAGTAACTTTATCACCTCGTTATTGAAGTGACTTCCCCTATCTGATTCTAAAGAGATCGGGAATCCGAAACGTGGTATCAACTCTCTCAACAATAGCTTTGCAACTGTAAGGCTGTCATTTCTACGTGTGGGGTATGCTTCAATCCAGTGACTAAAAATGCACACAATCACCAACACATACTTCAGACCTCCATGCACAGGCATCTCAATGAAGTCTATCTGCATCCTACTAAATGGGCCATTGGCCCTGCCAATGTGGCTCGCGTTCACAACTGTTCCCTTTCCTGGGTTCATCTGCTGGCAAGTGACACATCGATGGCAAACTGCTTCTGCAGCTTGACGAAAAATCTGGGGTTAAACCAATCAGTTTTGAACAATCTTATCATGGCATCTCTCCCTAGGTGAGCTTGCCCATGATAGAACCGCGCAAGCTGTGATAAGAGACTATTTGGCAAAACAAATTTTCCCTCATTTGAAACCCATAACTCATCTGGTCTCTTTATACATTGTGATTTAATCCAGGAATCTCTTTCATCCTCCCTGACGCTATTCTGTAATGCTTTTAATTCATCTATTGTATCTACGACCTTCAAGGCAAATGCTTCAGCTTGTTCGAGTTCTGGTTCACTTATCGAATTCCATTCATCTCTGAGTAGTATACAGTTCAAGGCACAAAATCTTGCGACTTGATCTGCATATGCATTTCCCAGAGAAACATAGTCCTGTCCTTTTGTATGAGCACTACACTTTACCACTGCAACTTCGGCTGGCGTTTGAATGGCGTGTAACAATTCCCTTATTCTTTCCCCGTTTTTCACTGGGGATCCTGAAGAAGTCAGGAAACCTCTCTGTGACCATAGTTGTCCAAAATCATGCACAATCCCAAACCCGTACTGACTATCGGTGTAAATGGTGACTTTCATCAATGCAGACAGTTGACATGCTCTTGTAAGGGCTACAAGTTCTGCTACTTGTGCAGAATAGACTCCTTGAAGCCAGGCCGCTTCCAAGACACCTGTTACAGTACATACAGCATATCCTGCTTTCAAAATTCCCATCCCATCTCTTAGACATGAACCATCAACGAAAACAATTTGGTCATTTTCATCAAGCTTAGTATCCTCAATATCAGGTCGGGGTTTGGTGCAAAATTCAGTCACCTGAAGGCAGTCATGCTCAATGTCTTCAGCGTCCTCAATTTCAGCATTTTCACCGGGAAGCAAGGTTGCTGGATTCAGCGTAGTGCACCTTTTCAGCTGCACATTCGGTGAGCCCAGAATTATCGTTTCATACCTTGTGAGTCTTGCTCCAGTCATGTGTTGCGTTCGGGAGCGGGTCAAAAGTATCTCAACTGAGTGAGGGACCATGACTGTTACTGGGTGTCCCATCACTATTCCTTCACTCTGAGTGAGGCTGATACCAACTGCTGCTACGGCGCGCAAACACCCTGGAAGTGCTGCTGCGACCGGATCCAAGGTAGCTGAAAAATACGCTACTGGTCTGTTTATGCCACCATGGGCTTGAGTCAAGACAGACAAAGAACATGCATCACGTTCATGACAAAACAATGTGAAAGGCTTTGTGTAATCAGGCATACCTAAAGCTGGAGCCCTGCACATGCATTCTTTCAATTCAACAAAAGCATCCATCTCATCTCCTTTCAGCTCAATTTGATCCAAGGCATCCTTCTGGGTCAGCTTCAGTAAAGGCTTTGCTAGAGTTGAGAAGTTGGGAATCCACTGACGACAGTAGCCCACCATTCCCAAAAACTTCCTCACCTCCCTCCTTGTCTTTGGTGGACTCATTTGAAGTACACTCGTTATTCTTTCCTTCATTATTCTCCGTGACCCTTTCTCTATCTGGTGACCCAAGTATTCCACTTTCTTCTGACAGAACTGTAATTTGGAAGGAGACACCTTGTGTCCATTCCTTCCCAAATGATTCAACAGAGCAATGGTATCGGCTGTGCAGCCACTTTCTGTCTTTGATGCAATCAGTAAGTCATCGATGTACTGTACTAGGGTTGACTCAAATGGCAATTCTAATGCTTCCAAGTCTTTCTTTAGAATCTGATTGAATATTGACGGTGACTCAGAAAACCCTTGAGGAATTTGACACCAACTGTAAACTCTGTCTAAGAATTTGAAACAAAAGAGAAATTGGCTGTCCTCATGAAGAGGCACCGAGAAGAACGCTTGTGACAAATCGATGACTGAGAACCACTCAGCATCGCAAGGGACTTGAAACATTATCACAGCTGGATTCGGTACTACAGGGCAGCATTTGACTATGATGTCATTTATTTTCCTCAAGTCCTGCACGAGTCGGACCTTTCCACTCGGCTTTATTAGTCCCATGATTGGTGAATTACATGGACTGCTTAACACTTCTTTCAGTACTCCCTGTTTTACAAATTCGTCAATGAGTTGGGCAACTTTCATGAGGGTGTCTTGTGCCATGTGGTATTGTGGGGTCTGGGGAAAGGTTGCATTGGGCTTTACAGTCACTTTCACTGGTTCCACTCCTTTCATCAATCCCACCTCTTTCCCTGTCATATCCCACACTTCCTTTCCGACTGTTTCCCGTAATTCAGCTGGAATATCTTCTTCAGTTCTCATCGGGAAGAGACAAATCAGAGGATACTCTTCATCGACAGTTTCCATCTCATCCCCCTCTACACCGTCCTCTTCTTCCCCATCACTGCTCGTCTGAATTTTGATTCCCTCGTTCGAACACATAATCGAACAACCCAATTTGCACAATAGGTCTCTCCCTAACAGTGCTATCGGGCTTGAGTCACATACCACAAATTTGTGTAACCCTTGATAGTTACCAATGCTGACTGGTACCGGATCTGTAATTGGGTTTGTCAGGTGCCTGTTTGCTACTCCCACCACTTGAACTGTTCTCCCTGAGATTGGCAAATTTGGTACTTCAATGCTCTTAACAGTTGAACGTGTGGCTCCTGTGTCAACCAAGAATGAGACACGATGACCCATTACTCTTCCCTCCACGTACGGACCCTTTTGATCAACTTCCAAGGATGCTGCAAGCACACAATCTCCTTCCTCTCCTGAACTTTCACTCTCCCATACATTGTTTATTCCACTCTCACTGTGTAATGGGAACTGTTGTACGGTGCCATTTGTATTCATTACCTGACCCGAGACCTGTGGAGGAACCATCACTTGCTGCTGACTCATTGGTGCCAAAGGTATTTGCATTTGCTTATTAGGTACCATGGGAAACTGCTGTTGCATTGGCTGCATTTGCGTCATCTGCATACGGGGCATCTGCATCTGCTGCGGCTGCATAGGTTGTAATCCCTGCAACTGATTTATGGTCTGAAAATTTGGGTTTGGACCTCTCATTTTCGGTCCCCTCATTGTCTGAAATGCATTGACATCATTGTTTTGCTGACCAACACCTGCACCTTCCTGCACCACCATCGGGCACTCGCGTTTCCAATGTCCGACAATTCCGCACACGTGACACGGCATCACCTTTTTCAATGCCTGCACACCATTCTGAGTCACAACAGTGTTCAAATCCGGACCATTATTCACAAAACCTCCTCTGCCTCTGCCTCTTGCCTGTGGCTGAAACGCCATATTTCCCTGCAACTGCGGCTGTGGTTGCGGTACCTGTTGTTGGAACCCTTGCAACCCTTGCAGACCTTGCAGACCTGTCTGAGCTGCCTTAAGCTGCATCATCATCACTTTCTCTTTCAACCTTTTCTGTTTCACTTCAATTTCGTCGCTACAGTATTTCGCATAATTCAATACTTCATCAATAGGTTTCGACTGCCAACAAATCAAATGCGACTTTATCATCTGACTTATCTCTGGTCTCAGCCCTTCCACAAATCTAAACACAAAATGAAGCATGTCCTTCGCCTCTATTATTTCCGTGCCACTGTAGTTCTTGAACGCCTTCAACAACCTCTCATAGTAACTATGAATCGACTCTTTAGCCTCTTGGGCAGTTCGATCGATCTTCTGCCAATCCACATTTTTCGCGGCAACCTTCGTCTTCAAATGCTCAATCACCTTATAGTACAGGCTCATCACCATAGGTGATGGTGCACCCGTATCCCTGTCTCTTTCTGGTTCACTTGTCGGTCAACCTACAGCTCTTTTGCAATCCTCCCACAAATCTGCCGGAACCACAATCTCAAAGAGAGTGTTCAGGTCTTCCGAGAGACATTTTGCAAGCTTCACAAACCTGTCAGTCTGTTGATACCATTCAATCGGTTTCTCTCTCAGTTTGGGAAAATCATCCGTAAAAGACTGAATGTCGCTTCTATGCCATGGTACATGTATTAGTTTTCCCCCTGCTGTCTCCCTCATTGGTAACATGGTTACTGCATCGCTACTCTGTGGTCTCTTCTCGTTTAGCTCTGGGACACTGTCTTTCCTCTTTTCCTTTCTCTTTACCCATCTGCTTTCCCATTTGTCTAAGCACCTCCATACTTGTGCACTCTGCAACAATTCTCTAAGGTGAGCCTTCATGCCTGCTGACCTCATGTGTTCAAAATCTGTGGTCCCGAAATCCAACCTGTAGCTTCTGCTCAAGTGTTTTGTCTTGTCTATGTCAACCCCGTTTTTGTCAGCTATTTCCTGCAAGCTTTTATGTACTTTGTTCACTTCTCTCGTAATCCTGGGACATAGATACCTCAGCTCTTCTTCCGAGTAGGATTCTAACCTATTCACACCCATAGTCCCTTCCACCAATTCTTGCGCTTCCATGTTTAACCTGACCCTATTCAGATAATCTTCTCCCTTCCCACTGGCTGAACTTTGTGTGGAATTCAGACTGTTGAACCACTGTGACAGCTGTTGCGCATTCAGCCCCATCAGTGTAGCATTCACATCGACTGCCATTGATGGTTGCGGCAACTTTTCAGTATTTGATGACAGAGGTATTATCAGTGGGGGACTCGACCTCACCAGTGTTGACTGAGCACATATGGGGCTAAACTCCATCAAGGACCCAGATCCGGTTGGCTGAGCCGCTATCGGAGTTATCCCTGGAGTGTTTTCTATGCACCTCCTTTCTGTCCCACTCTGCAGCATTGATCCCTGACCGCTCATTCCTAAGTTAGGCTGACTGTACAAAGGTACCGGTGGGCCTACAGTAATGGGTAGTGATATCGCGTCTGGGTTCTGTCCATTTCCCATGTTCTGGGACATGTTCATTCCCATATTATGGGTCATCATTGCCGGCATGCCCATCTGACTCCCCGTCATCTGAGCATGTGCTGTTCCCCCCCGCATCTGCTTTTGAGGCATCAAAAACTGGGTTGATTCAGCTTGTGCCATTGTTGGGTTGTGACCATTCTGTCCTCCCATTGTGGCTGGATCTAGAATCATTCCCGTACTGTTGTCACTGCTGTAGTATCTTGGGATCTGCGGCTGATAATTTTCTGCTGGTTTCAACATGGGCACATCTGGATATATTCTCCTAACCTGCGGTATCTGCGGGGTGAACAGTAAACTCGGGTCCTTAGATCCCGATGATGCTCCTGAACTCTGAGTTTCACTGTTCTGTACCGGTGCCGGAGGGGCAGAACTGGTACTTGGACCTTGTCCACTCTCTGCATAAGGTGGTGGACGGTCATTCAGCAATTGCATGATTAACTCCTCATCCTCTAACTCCTCTTCTCTTCTCAACTTTTCCTCGTCCTCTCTATCCTTGGAACACCTCCTGTTTGTCTTACAGGTAGCTTTCTTACCTGTCTCCTCTTCTTCCTTAGTAATTGCGGGAAACAATTTTATCCCCTGCAATACATCTGACCTCCACACCTTCTGTGCATTATCCCACCTAGCGTCCGCTAGTGTCTTTTCTACCTTCCTTATCCTAGTCTCGAACTTATTTTGCTGCTGCTGTCTAGCCATTAGTTCCCAAATTGCTAGAGCCTCAAACTGTGCTGGCCTTGGAGGTACCTTCATGTCGTACATCGCGAATCTCAAATTCTCTAGGATCCTTATATTGAATGTCCCATGGATCGGGAACGCTACGCTCCCATGTTTCTCTGTCAGCTTGTGCCATTGCTTTAGCCAAAGGCACGGAGCTACCCCTTTTTCCTCCATTACAATGTAAGCTGGTGTACCTTCGGGTGGCGTCTCCTCTCCTACGCTCGCTTTAATGTAAGACTCCCCCTTCATCGCACTCCTTAATGCTTTAAAAAATTTAATTTTTCTCGTCTTTTGTTTCACAGAATTTGTAATTAATAGGTGACTTTATTCCCGGAATACTCTTCACTTGCCTTTCCCCTTCCAATCGAGCCCCACGGACGGCGTCCAATCCGTGCGCGACCCTTCTCTACAACCAACCTATCCCAGCGCGGCTCCTAGTGACGTCACCCTCACACACACTGCGGCTGACAAAGCCTCGCGGCTAGTCCTCCTTCACTCAGCTCCTCTCGTAACAACTTCTTGCATGTATCGCGAGCTACCAAAAATATAAAACAGATCTGTCGGTTTACTATAGGAAGGGTAACACAATCGCTTCAGGACCTTAGGGATTTTTCACTACCCTCGGCAGTTATTCCATCTTTCTCGGTCCCCAAGTTCGCAAGCAAATCTGACCCGCAGACTCTGCTCTCAACTTGTCAATGATCTATTCTAGTGCACTTAGAATTTTGTCAAAGCCCGAAGTCGAAGTTTCTTTCACTCCCTTAACACACGTACCGACTCGTTGACCACGCCCGATCAACCTATTAAACCAACCAGACCACAACATAAAACAACATACTCCGGAGTCTCTTGACCTCGCAGGGCCCGTCTCAACAACAACAACCATGTGGACCTTTTTATGCACGAATGCACATGAAGTTCGACGACTTCCCTACTCTCACACTCGGAGTCGCACCTCCGCTATTTCTATGAAGTTCGACGACTTCCCTACTTCTACACTCGGAGTCGCACCTCCGCTATTCTCTAAAAAAAAAAGGAAATCCTCGCAAGCTTTTCACACAATCTGCGGCAATAAGCTGTGCAAGCGCAAAACCCTAACTTCTCTCATACCGTCACTAGTACCACCAACGCCGATTCCACACCTCCATTCTCTTCATTCGCAAGCTCCGAGATCCCGGGAAAGTCGCGGGGGACTTAGCCCATCATCATTCTGTCAATCTGTTTTACCCAAGAAAATCTAATTCAACTTCTCGAGTGGGGTCTCAAAGAGCGTAACCGTTAATTCAACACCATGTACTTTAAGAGTACGGGGTCCCAAAAGGCGAAACCGTCCTCTGCTACCATCTACTGATAGAGCGTTCTGTACTAATAATTTACCTGTATTTGGACGCTCTTTAGGCCGATGAATCTTTTGGCTAAGTGGGACTCTCCTTACTCTATATCGGTCAATTTGATCAAATCAATAATCAATAACGAACATAAGCAATGCCCTGATCAACATAACACTTAACAATTAATCCAGAATACATTCCGGCGAACCCTGACCTTTCAGTCAGGAATAACCACACCAGTTTATTCAAAGTTAGTGAATTTTATTTCCCTATATTAACAAAGCTAGCACAATATAGATGTGTCTCAACACCAAATGATAAACATAAATGAACATTAATAGCTGTCCATCACTGCGAAACAAGTGCAATCTATGCAACATTTGAACAACAAGGCATTCGATAATAGCAATGCAAATCACTAGAACTATAATCTGTAATGAGCTAATTGCATACATTTAGTCAGCATAGCAAGATCTCAAATTGCATCGTGCGACAAAAGGAATCCTCATCTAACCTCAAATTAGCATCGGCATGTGGGACTTCATGCAAAAACAATTTAGCAACATTAATTTAGAAAACTCCTAACTAGGGCTCTTATCAAAATCAGCAGTTGGTTACCTAAACGAAACACAATGCAATTGTACAATTTCCTTTCATATTTACCAATCTCAATCAGCATTCAAGGAAGTCTTCGTCTCGCAGGTATCGTTTCTCGATCAGCATGGGACGGGGCAAAGGGGCAGGGTGGACGGGGCAGTTGCCTCACGGCGGCAAGATAAACTACTACTTCATGCAAAGGGACTAATCAAAGTTAAAGTCTCTAGGGTAAGAATCATTTAAGTCTCTTTCTCTCGATTAGAGAAAGCATCAAAGTCTCTCAAAATGGCGTCGCAGCAAAGTGGGCCATAATAGCTGCAATGTCCTGCAAAATGGCGGGTATCGGGCTGGTAATGGCTTCAATGGCTGTAATAGCTATAATGTCCGGGTAATGGCTACTTTCTTCTTGTGCACCTGGTTTAAATAGACAACAGTTCAAATCCCGTAGGGTCTTCCATTGGAGGGTTCATAGGTTGGCTTCAAATTATCCAATCAAAAACAACAGTTCTCAAGCTTTTACTTAAGCATACATTATCCTTGGAGACGGGTACGCAAGTTGCAACATTTTATACCAATTAACTCACTTTCAGAGCTTCCATTGTCCGCACCTGCAGATTGACCTTGGAGTAAAGAGAAAAATGCCGGGCTGGCACGAAACCTTAAGATAAGCATGTGAACGATCTCAGTGGAAAAGTACAGCTTCAAGCAAGAATACACGTTTAATAGCACATTGGAAAAATACGAGCATCTAAACCGTGAGACCAGGCCACTAGGCCAAAGCCTCCACTAAAGTAATGCTAAGCAAAAAACATTTCAAACAAGCAAATCATAGCACACGTTTATGATTATGTCGGATTAGTGCAATTCTAATACACCACGTTATATAAAGCACGCTTATAAATGTTGGCAAACTACTCTGAGGGCACATTTTGTCCCCGTACAATCTTTATTAGTTCGGTTAAAGTCACACATGATTATTCCACACTACGTTTATGCGCTAATAAATGTAAAAAACCTTCATTTCAGCTTCATCAGGCTCAAGCTGCAGATAAACAACCCTCTCTAATTTAATGCTAGCTGTCTGCACTACTAGTGTCCTCACGAGTCTACAAAGGGCTGAAATGAGTTTGAGGCCTCCACAACTCTTCATAACTAGTGATCTAACTGATCTGAACAATGGTAGTACTTTTTGTGTTGTTGTAGAAGTTTAGTAATAGAAGACACCGCTCTGAGGATGTCATCATTTTCATCTTTGTACCAGGTAGAAGTCTAGGAAATTGTAGGTAAGAGGGAATGTAAATATAAAAGAGGAGAGCATTTATGTCACTGCTGCAGGATTTCTTGGGAGATCAAGGGTTTTTGCCCTATGATCTTTGGCCTGCTCCAGAGTTAGTATCACTTTATACTATTTTTGTTGTATAATTTCTTATTGCTGTGAAGGTTTGTAGATCTGTGACTTTTTATGTTTTGAAAGTTGTCTACACCGCTAGTGATGTTCTGTTGAGACTGTGTGGGAATCGGAACACCAATTATTAGTAGCATTTCCAAGATGTGCACAACTTTCTCACATCTTGAGAAACACATATTGACTGTTCAGTGTAGTACACTATGGACAGCTTAGGTTTTAATTTATAGCTTGAGGGGAGAATTGCTGTTCTGGGGACATCCTGATGGATGATTGATAGACTTCTTTTCCTATGAATATGGATTTGGAACAAAGGTGAGGGCTGATCTCACAGAAAGCAACCTAGGAAAATATATGCGGGGTGGGTATAGCTTAACACAATGGCAGAAAATAAGATGGAGCTATGTTATATTGTCGTCATGAATTGTAATTTATTTCCTTTAAATGTCTATTTGTTATTTAGATATCCTAATGCTCAAATCTGAAAAGTCAGGCTGACAGCAATGAAATACGGGTTGGATACAGGTACCAGCCTTGGCCTGCTGCAAACAATACCTTGGTTCAGAGTTGATTTGATGTAGAGAACTAGATATGAGGAGCAAAGTAGGCAATGCATTGACATCGACCCCCACAGATGTTGGCGATAAGTTGACTCCGAGCTCACCAAAGTCAGAGATGCGTCAGGAATTGAGGCAGTGCTTCATGTAGTCAGCATTGCGGTGCTCCGATCCCTAGCTGAAGGGGCCATGCACCAGCTTCTGCAGTGATACAGTGTCCTTGATCCTTGCGGCAGCGGCAATGCATCAGTTTCGATGGAGATGCGCCGAATCCGATCGGCGCAACGGTCTTGATTGCAGCACTTTATAGCCACTTCCAAGGACCTGGGACCACTTGGCAGGGCACGACTTGCAGCAAGCAAAGTCCAGTTCCTATTTCAGAGCGAAGAGAAGTTTTTGAAGTCCGTGAGACTTCAGAAGAAGACAATGCAAGCCATCAAACGCTTGGAGTCACTTTGGTTCTGGGTTGGAGAGGCTCGGGTCAAGTCCTTCTTATTATCAGGCAAGGAGGGCAGCAGGTCAGCACAGCAGAGCAGGAGCCTAGCAGAGTGACAGTCTTTTCAGCAGCACAGCAGTCCTTCTTCCTGCCTGGCAGAGTATACACAGGTCCAGAATTGTACTGACTCTGGTTTTTGGAGGTCCAGTTGTTATACCCAGTGGTGCCTTTATAGTTAGAGAGACTTCAAAGAGAAGCCTTTGAGGTGCACAGAGTCTCTGCCCTTCCTACTTCAGACTCACTACACAGGGGTATGCATCCCTTTGTGTGGGATCAGGACACAGCCCATGCAAGTGTAAGTGTCCGCTCTTCCCTCCCGTTCTTCTCAGGATGGCTCATCAGACTGTGGATAGCCTATTAGTCACACCTGAGCTCCCTTTCTGTGCAGCTGTGAGAGGAAATGCGCTAAAGCCAAGCTGTCACTCACCCAGATGTGTATTCAGAACAGGCAGAAGGCACTAGATGATTAAAACAAGAAAATGCCAACTACTTAAAAGTGGCATTTTCAGAATCGTAATTTAAAATCCATCTTCATCATAAGTTGTGATTTTAAATTTTGATTCCAGAGACACCAAACTTGGGGGTCCTGTTTCTTGCCAATTGGAAATTACATTTATAAAATGTAATAAGTTAATTCCAATGTCATGTTATGCAATGGGAGTGATAGGCCTTGCAGTAGTGAAAAAGAATTAAGAGTTTTCACTACTAGGACATGTAAACCTTAAGTGTACATGTTCTTTTTAAATATACTGTACCCTGTCCTTGGGCTGGCTACGGCCTACCTTAGGGGTGCTATATATGTATTAAAAAGGAAGGTTTGGGCCTCGCAAGAGGGTTAACTTGCCAAGTCGACATGGCAGTTTGAAACTGCACACACAGGGCCTCATTCCGACCCTGGCGGTAAAAACCGCCAGGGCCGCGGACCACGGAAAGCACCGCCAACAGGCTGGCGGTGCTTCCTGGGCCATTCTGACCACGGTGGTAAAGCCGTGGTCAGAAAACCGGGTCCGGCGGTTTCCCGCCGGATTAACCCCGGTTGGCCCAATCCTCCATGGCGGCGCTGCAAGCAGCGCCGCCATGGGGATTCCGACCCCCTTCCCGCCAGCCTGTTTCTGGCGGTTTTCACCGCCAGGAACAGGATGGCGGGAACGGGTGTCCTGGGGCCCCTGGGGGCCCCTGCACTGCCCATGCCACTGGCATGGGCAGTGCAGGGGCCCCCGAACAGGGCCCCATTAAGCTTTTCACTGTCTGCATAGCAGACAGTGAAAAGCGCGACGGGTGCTACTGCACCCGTCGCACACCTGCAACACCGCCGACTCCATTCGGAGCCGGCTTCAGTGTTGCAGGCCCTTTCCCGCTGGGCCGGCGGGTGCTCCCTTCGGCGGGCGCCCGCCGGCCCAGCGGGAAAGTCTGAATGGCCCCAGCGGTCTTCTGACCGCGGAGCGGCCAATTGGCGGTTCCCGTTGGGCAGGCAGCAACCGCCGCCCGCCAAACTTAGAATGACCCCCACAGTCTCTGCAATGGCAGGCCCGAGTCATGTTTGAAGGGCTACTTAAGTGGGTGGCACAATTGCTGCGGCAGGCCCATCAGTAGCATTCAATTTACAGGATCTGGGTATAGGTAGTGCACTTTACTCAGGACTTATAAGTAAAATAAATATGCCAATTGTGGATAACCAATGTTACCATATTTTAAGTAGAGAACATATGCACTTTAGCACTGGTTAACAGTGGTAAAGTGCCCAGAGGTGTAAAGCCAGCGAAAACAAGGTCAGCAAAACCGAAGGTCTGAAGGTAAATAAGTTAGGGGAAAGCACTCTAAGGATGCCAGGTCTAACAAGTGGGGATACGAAATGTCACCTCTATAGTGTTCAGCACCTTCTCCAAGTTGGTTTAGGTTGGAGTAGGAATAATAAATGTCACCCCTTTAGTGTCCAACACTTTCCACAACTTGGTTCACATTGGAGTGGGAGTAGTAAATGTCACCCTTTTACTGTCCTACACCTTCCTCAAATTCGTTTAGATTGGAATGGGCATAGTAAATATCACCCCTTTATTGTCCAACACCTTCCTCAAGCTGGTGTAGATTGTAGTAGGAATAGTAAATGCCACCCCTTTAGTGTCCAATATCTTCTGCAACCTGGTTCAGTTTGGAATGGGAATAGTAAATATCACCCCTTTAGTGTCCAACATCTACCTCAATTTCAGTTAGGTTGATATTTGAATAGTAAATGTCACCCCCTTCGTGTCCAACACCTTCCCCTAGGTTGGTTTACATTGGAGTGGGAATAGTAAATATCACCCCTTTAGTGTTCAACACCTTCCTCATGTTGGTTTACGTTGGAGTGAGAATGCTAAATGTCACCACTTTAGTGATCACACCTTCCCCAAATTGGTTTAGGTTGGATTGGGAATAATACATGCCACCCCTTAAGTGTCCAACACCTTCTTCAAGTTGGCATAGGTTGGAGTGTGTATAGTAAATGTCAACCCATTTGTGTCCAACATTTTGCACAAGTTGGTTCACTTTGGAGTGGGAATAGTAAATGTCACCCCTTTAGTGTCCAACACCTTCCCCAAGTAGGTTTAGGTTGGAGTGTGCATAGTATATGTCACCCTATTTGTGTCCAATACTTTTTCCAAGTTTATTTACATTGGAATGGAATAGTAAATGTCACCCCTTTAGTGTCCAACACCTGCCGCAAGTTGGTTTAAATTGAAGTAGGAATGGTAAATGTCACCCCTAAAGTGTCCAACATCTTCTTCGAGTTGGTTTATATTTGACAGGGCTCACTATTATGTATGCTTCAGCCGAACTTCCACAGAAGCAGAATGATGCCTAAATTCCAGAGCCACCTCCAGACCTCCTCCAGTCTTCTTAAATATATTACTAGAGACTCAAAAGATTCTAGGGGAGAAAGAGGATGGGGAGAGAAAAGAAGATACTCCTTCATCCTGTCTTCTAGCTTCCTCTTAAGGGAACAATTCTCCTTAATGCCTCTCTTCTGCGTGTTATGTCATGAAGAAATGTGGACCTGTAAATAAACAATTATTTTCAATTATCAAAACAGTTTATATTATTCCAATAGAAATTAATACTTGAATAATATTTAACACTATTAAACATTTACATAACCTATAGGACTAAGGGCCTGATTTAGATCCTGGTGGAGGGAAATACTCCATCACAAACATGCCAGATATCCTGTCCGCCTTATTACCATCTCCATAGGATATCATGGGATCGTACTAAGGCGGATTGGATATCTGTCACTTTTGTGATTGAGTATGTCCCTCCTTCAGGATCTAAATCAGGCCCTAATTTTCTAATTCTTTAGGAAATAAAATTCTTCTAGTATTTTTTTGAATTAAGGTTGTTATTTGAACAACATTATTACATATTTATGTGCATGCCGTGTAGCTGGTCCTCTCACTATTCAGCTTTTAAGTAGTCTTATTTCACCAAATACACTTGTTAATGTTATTTATTTCATTCTTTCAGAGTGCATTAAAATGTCACTATTTTCCTATTTATTTTCTGGGATAAGTGTGTGTACATGATAGACCCAGGAAACACTAGCGTCAAATTTTCTTTTCTATTTCTGGATTTCTTTACTTTGTCAAATTTGAATATTTTCACAACGTTCAACGCACATGAAAAATATAGACTCCAATTTCAAGAACTAACTAAGCATCTTGAGACACTAATCTTTAGTTAGTGTTTCTGAGTTTGTTTGTGGTATACTTGTGAGAAAGTAGCCTCTTTCTAGCCTTGTTACCCCCACTTTTGGCCTGTTTGTGAGTATATGTCAGGGTGTTTTCACTGTCTCACTGGGATCCTGCTAGCCAGGGCCCAGTGCTCATAGTGAAAACCCTATGTTGTCAGTATGTTTTTTATGTGTCACGGGGACCCTGCTAGCCAGGACCCCAGTGCTCATAAGTTTGTGGCCTATATGTATGTGTTCCCTGTGTGATGCCTAACTGTCTCACTGAGGCTCTGCTAACCAGAACCTCAGTGGTTATGCTCTCTCTGCTTTCCAAATTGTCACTAACAGGCTAGTGACCAATTTCACCAATTCACATTGGCATACTGGAACACCCTTATAATTCCCTAGTATATGGTACTGAGGTACCCAGGGTATTGGGGTTCCAGGAGATCCCTATGGGCTGCAGCATTTCTTTTGCCACCCATAGGGAGCTCTGACAATTCTTACACAGGCCTGCCACTGCAGCCTGAGTGAAATAACGTCTACGTTATTTCACAGCCATTTACCACTGCACTTAAGTAACTTATAAGTCACCTATATGTCTAACCTTCACCTGGTGAAGGTTGGGTGCAAAGTTACTTAGTGTGTGGGCACCCTGGCACTAGCCAAGGTGCCCCATCATTCAGGGCAAATTCCCCAGACTTTGTGAGTGCGGGGACACCATTTCACGCGTGCACTATACATAGGTCACTACCTATGTATAGCGTCACAATGGTAACTCCGAACATGGCCATGTAACATGTCCAAGATCATGGAATTGTCACCCCAATGCCATTCTGGCATTGGGGAGACAATTCCATGATCCCCCGAGTCTCTAGCACAGACCTGGGTACTGCCAAACTGCCTTTCCCGGGGTTTCACTGCAGCTGCTGCTGCTGCCAACCCCTCAGACAGGTTTCTGCCCTCCTGGGGTCCAGCCAGGCCTGGCCCAGGAAGGCAGAACAAAGGACTTCCTCAGAGAGAAGGTGTTACACCCTCTCCCTTTGGAAAAAGGTGTTAGGGCTGGGGAGGAGTAGCCTCCCCCAGCCTCTGGAAATGCTTTGATCAAATCAAATCAAATCATTAACATTTATAAAGCGCCCTACTCACCCGTGCGGGTCTCAAGGCGCTAGGGGAAAGGGGGGGTTACTGCTGCTCGAATAGCCAGGTTTTTAGGAGTGTCCGGAAAGCGGAGTGGTCCTGGGTGGTCCTGAGGCTGGTGGGGAGGGAGTTCCAGGTCTTGGCCGCCAGGAAGGAAAAAGATCTCCCACCCGCCGTGGAGCGGCGGATGCGAGGGACGGCAGCGAGTGCGAGACCAGAGGAACCGAGGAGGCGGGTGGGGACGTAGAAGCTGAGGCGTCGGTTGAGGTATTCCGGTCCCTTGTTGTGGAGGGCTCTGTGTGCGTGGGTGAGAAGTCGAAAGGTGATCCTTTTGCTGACTGGGAGCCAATGCAGGTGTCTCAGGTGTGCGGAGATGTGGCTGTTGCGGGGTACGTCGAGGATGAGGCGTGCCGATGCGTTTTGAATGTGTTGCAGGCGATTTTGGAGTTTGGCTGTGGTCCCGGCATAGAGGGTGTTGCCGTAGTCCAGGCAGCTTGTGACGAGGGCGTGGGTCCCGGTTTTTCTAGTGTCGGTGGGGATCCAGCGGAAGATCTTGCGGAGCATGCGGAGGGTGAGGAAGCAGGCAGAGGACACGGCGTTGACTTGCTTGGTCATGGTGAGAAGAGGGTCCAAGATGAAGCCGAGGTTGCGGGCGTGGTCTGTGGGGGTCGGTGCGGTGCCGAGGGCCGTGGGCCACCAGGAGTCGTCCCAGGCGGACGGGGTGTTGCCGAGGATGAGGACTTCTGTTTTTTCAGAGTTCAGCTTGAGGCGGCTGAGCCTCATCCAATCTGCGACGTCCTTCATACCCTCTTGTAGGTTGGTCTTGGCGCTGGCGGGGTCCTTGGTGAGGGAGAGTATAAGTTGGGTGTCGTCGGCGTAGGAGGTGATGATGATGTCGTGCTTGCGAACGATGTTGGCGAGGGGGCTCATGTAGACATTGAAGAGTGTCGGGCTGAGCGATGAGCCTTGAGGGACGCCGCAGATGATCTCGGTGGGTTCTGAGCGAAACTGAGGGAGGTAAACTCTTTGGGAACGGTTTGAGAGGAAGGAGGCGATCCAGTCCAGGGCCTGGCCTTGGATCCCGGTGGAGCGGAGGCGGGTGATTAGGGTGCGGTGACAGACGGTGTCGAAGGCAGCCGAGAGGTCGAGGAGAAGGAGGGCGACTGTTTCACCGTTGTCCATCAGGGTTCTGATGTCGTCAGTGACTGAGATGAGGGCGGTTTCCGTGCTGTGGTTGGTTCGGAATCCGGTTTGTGAAGGGTCGAGCAGGTTGTTGTTTTCCAGGAAGGTGGTCAGCTGTTTGTTGACGGTCTTCTCTATTACCTTGGCTGGAAAAGGCAGAAGAGAGATGGGGCGGAAGTTTTTCAGGTCGCTCGGGTCAGCCGTAGGTTTCTTTAGTAGGGCGTTGACTTCGGCGTGTTTCCAGCATTCGGGGAAGGTAGCAGAAGAAAAAGAAGAGTTGATGGCGGTCTGGAGGTGCGGGGCGATGATGTCGTCGGCTTTGTTAAAGATGAAGTGAGGGCAGGGGTCCGAAGGGGCGCCGGAGTGGATAGAGTTCATGATGGATTTGGTTTCTTCAGTGTTGATGTGGGTCCAGTTGTTGAGGGTAATGGAGGGGGTGCGTGATCGGTGGTGTTATGTTGGGTCTGTTGTCCGAAGCTGTCGTGGAGGTCGCTGATCTTGCGATGGAAGAAAGTGGCGAGGGATTCGCACAAATCCTGTGAGGGCGTGACGGCGTTGGCGCTGGGGTTGGAGAACTCCTTGACGATGCTGAAGAGTTCTCTGCTGATGTGCCCATCTCTGCATAAACCAGTCTACACTGGTTCAGGGATCCCCCAGCCCTGCTCTGGTGCGAAACTGGACAAAGGAAAGGGGAGTGACCACTCCCCTGACCTGCACCTCCCAGGGGAGGTGCCCAGAGGTCCTCCAGCGTGCCCCAGACCTCTGCCATCTTGGATTCAGTGGTGTGCTGGCACACTGGACTGCTCTGAGTGGCCAGGGCCAGCAGGTGACATAAGAGACTCCTTCTGATAGGCTCTTACCTGTGTTACTAGCCTATCCTCCTTCCTAGGTAGCCAAACCTCCTTCTCTGGCTATTTAGGGTCTCTGTTTTGGGGAATTCTTCAGATACCGAATGCAAGAGCTCATCAGAGTTCCTCTGCATCTCTCTCTTCACCTTCTGCCAAAGGATCGACCGCTGACTGCTCAGGACGACTGCAAAACCGCAACAAAGTAGCAAAGACGACTACTGCAACCTTGTATTGCTTCTCCTGCAGCTTTCTCGCCTGTTTCCTGGTGGTGCATGCTCTGGGGGTAGCCTGCCTCCTTCTTGCACCAGGAGCTCTGAAGAAATCTCCCGTGGGTCGACGGAATCTTCCCCCTGCAACCGCAGGCAACAAAAGACTGCATCACCGGTCCTCTGGGTCCCCTCTCAGCACGACGAGCGTGGTCCCTGGAACTCAGCAACTCTGTCCAAGTGACTCCCACAGTCCAGTGACTCTTCAGTCCAAGTTTGGCGGAGGTAAGTCCTTGCCTCCCCACGCTAGACTGCATTGCTGGGTACCACGTGATTTGCAGCTGCTCCGGCTCCTGTGCACTCTTCAATGATTTCCTTCATGCACAGCCAAGCCTGGGTCCCCGACACTCTAACCTGCAGTGCACAACCTTCTGAGTTGTCCTCCGGCATCGTGGGACTCCCTTTTCGGACTTCAGGTCGACTCCGGTTCACTCCTCTTCCAAGTGCCTGTTCCGGTACTTTTGTGGGTGCTGCCTGCTTCTGTGAGGGCTCCCTGACTTGCTGGGTGCCCCCTCTGTCTCCTCATCCAAGTGGTGACATCCTGGTCCCTCCTGGGCCACAGCAGCATCCAAAAACCCTAACCGCGACCCTTGCAGCTAGCAAGGCTTGTTTGCGGTCTTTCTGCGTGGGAACACCTCTGCAAGCTTCTTCACAACGTGGGACTTCCATCCTCCAAAGGAGAAGTTTGTAGTCCTCTTCGTACTTGCAAAACACCAAGCTTCTTCCATCCGGTGGCAGCTTCTTCGCACCCTCAGCTGGCATTTCCTGGCCACTCTCGACACTGTCGCGACTCTTGGACTTGGTCCCCTTGTCTTACAGGTACTCAGGTCTGGAAATCCACTGTTGTTGCTTTGCTGGTGTTGGTTTTCCTTGCAGAATCCCCCTATCACGACTTCTGTGCTCTCTGGGGGTTGTAGGTGCACTTTACACCTACCTTACAGGGTCTTGGGGTGGGCTATTTTTCTAACCCTCACTGTTTTCTTACAGTCCCAGCGACCCTCTACAAGCTCACATAGGTTTGGGGTCCATTTGTGGTTCGCATTCCACTTTTGGAGTATATGGTTTGTGTTGCCCCTGTACCTATGTGCTCCTATTGCAATCTACTGTAACTTTACACTGCTTGCATTACTTCCTTTTGCTATTACTGCATATTTTTGGTATTGTGTACATATATCTTGTGTATATTTGGCATCCTCATACTGAGGGTACTCACTGAGATACTTTTGGCATATTGTCCTAAAAATAAAGTACCTTTATTTTTAGTATATCTGTGTATTGTCTTTTCTTATGATATTGTGCATATGACACCAGTGGTATGGTAGGAGCTTTGCATGTCTCCTAGTTCAGCCTAAGCTGCTCTGCTATAGCTACCTTCTATCAACCTAAGCTGCTAGAAACACCTCTTCTACACTAATAAGGGTTAACTGGACCTGGTACAGAGTGTAAGTACCCCTTGGTACCCACTACAAGCCAGGCCAGCCTCCTACAATACTTCTTTCTTATTACCTCATAAGATAACACGCACACCAAATATTGAGCCAGAGTAGCTCAAAGACACGGCCCACTGCTTCCGATGGACTCGGATGCACTAAACTACTGATTGGGTAGTGGTGGTGGGAGGCTCCTGCCCGAACCCTGCAGCCTCGAACGCTGCCCACTGGGGCTGCTGGCGGTGTTGGCAGTGGTGGGGGAAGGCTCCTGCCTGTCCCCTGTAGCCTCGGATGACTGTCCACTGGAGCTACTTGCGGTGCTGGCAGTGGTGAGGGGGGGGGGCTCATGCCCGTCCCCTGCAGCCTCGGATGGCTGCTGCCGGTGGTGGTGCTCGTGGCAGTGCTGTTGTCAGGAATGCCAGTGGTGGGGGGAGGCTCTGACCCTTCACCTGCAGCCTCGGACGGCTGAACCGCCATGGTTGGTGGTGTGGGCTCAGAATCAGTCCCAGCACCAGGCCTCCTGTCCTTCCTGCCTGAGGGGCAGGCCCCTTGCCCTTGCCCTTGGAAGCAGGTGGTGCCTCCTTGACCTTCACCTTGGCAGCTGGTGGTGCCTCCTTGCTCTTCAACTTGGCAGCTTGTGATGCCTCCTTGCTCTTGCCCTTGGCAGCTGGTGCAGGCACACTGTCAGTGCTGATGGCTGGTTCGCTGGAGCCTCTCCCACCTGCAGTATCTGCCAACACTACCATGGCAGTGGACTGGGTGTCTGAGGTGCTCGCCTGGGTTCTGATCACCCTGGCCCAACGTGAAGGACGGGCGGAGGGGTAGGGAAGAGGTCAACGGTGGAGAGGAAAAGCTGCTTAGGGACACTGGGGCAGGAAGAGGGTGAAGGTTTGGGAGTGGAGGAAGAGGGAGTGGTTGTTGGAGGTGTCTGCTGTGTTTGGGTGCAGGTCTATGGGCTGGATGCTGTTGTGAGGTGGATGGCTGTTGGGTGTCTGAGTGCTTGTATTTGTGTACTTTGGGAGGAAGGGGCACAGACACAGTGGGAGAGGACACAGGGCACGTGTGCATGGATGTGGGGGTGGTGACTGCCAGTGAGGGGTGTGTAGTGATAGGCCTGATGGTGATGGCAGTAGTGGATGAGGATGTAGTGCATGCAGGTGTGAGTGAAGACGCTACTGGGACGGCGCTGGATGACGAGGAGGAGGGGGACACAGTGGAGGCAGTGGATGTTGGTGTGTCTGCATCTGGATGGTGTTTGTGTGAGTGCCTGTGTGATGATGTGTGGTGCTTGTGTTTGCCTGAGCCACTCCTGTGTGTTGTCTTGGGTGCATGCTGGTCTGAAGGTCTGAATGTGTGCTTGGGATAGGTTGGGGTTCAGGGAAATGGGACTGGACAGAGGACGTTTGGGGTGGGGAGGCTAGAGACAGGGACAATGGCTGCTATCAGGGGGGAGGAAAGAGCCTGGATTGATCTCTGTTGGGCCGCCATGCCAGAGTGAATGCCGTCCAGAATGCATTTGTTTGTTGCAAATGGCCTGCCAGGCCCTGGATGGCATTCACTATGATTGACTGCCCAACAGAGATGGATCTCAGGAGGTCAATAGCCTCCTCACTCAGGGCAGCAGGGCTAACTGGGGCAGGGCCTGAGGTGCCTGGGGTGAAGGAGATGCCCACCCTCCTGGGTGAGCGGGCACGAGAAACACGCTGAGGGGCTGCTGGGAGCCACCCCCGTACCTCCTGCTGGTATGGGGGTGGCGGCTGTACCTGTAGTTAGGGTGGCCACAGAGGTGACCGCCACCACCAGGGAGCTTCCATCGGAGGAGGTATCACTGTCAGAACTGTCCCCTCCAGTCTCCGCTGTGGTGCTCCCCACACCCTCCTTCCCACTGGTGCCCTCACCGTTGGTGGATTCGGCCTCCTGGGCCATGTGGGATGCAGCTCCCTCCGTCACCGGTGCCTCTGCTCATCCACCAGATTATTCTAATGTACAGAAGGACAGGGTGACAAAACAAAAAGGGTGGGGGAGACAAAGGATACACTTGGTCAATGGCTGCACCAACACCACAGTTGGCGTACGCAGCACCCTCACACTGGGAACAGGCCTATGCACTATGCAATGTCACAATGCCAGTCACCAGCCCAAGGACAGGAATACCTAACTTCAATAGCAGCATACCTCACACCCACACACCCCTGCCCAGTAGAGGATGCTTACTAGCTTAGTAGGAGGTGGGATTCATCAGCCCCTGCCCAACATGCGACCTACCCTGCAATGTCCGGCCTGGCCTAGGGGCACCCACAGGCCCACATCCCCCACCCGGAGACCACCCCACCACGCATAAGTAGTATATTGGGAAAATGTACTCACCCTCTTGTGGCTGCTGTGATGCCCTCAAGCGCCCATCCAGCTCCTGATAGGCCACTGCCATTATGCAGCCCATCAGGGGGGTCAGGGTTTGACGGGCACCCCTTCCTCATTGGGAGGCCATCCCCAGGTGGGCCTCCGCCGTCTTCCGTGACCAGCGTCTCAGGTCCTCCCACCGTTTGCGACAGTGGGTGCTCCGCCTGCTGTAGGGTCCGCAAGTCCTTGGCGATGGAACGCCATATACCCTTTTTCTGATGGGCGCTGACCTGCAGGGAAATAAACATAGAAAAAGGTATCAGCCATACCGTCCGGCCTATTGCGCTCCTGGCCCACCATATCCCTCACATCCCCTTACGCACAGACATTTCCCAGCATACATGCAGCACGTGCCCAGGAACCTTCCACCATCCCCCTTACACGAGGCCCTCACACACAGCACTCCATGCATTCATGCCCCATGCATCGTGCTCACAGTGTACTCACCTGTTGGTCTGGAGGCCCATACAGCATTCAGTACTGGGGTAGGACCCCATCCACCAGTCTCCCCAACTCCGCAGCGGTGAAGGCAGGGGCCCCTTCCCCCAGTGACTCGAGCCATGGTCAGTGCCAGACACAGGTCACAGCAGCACTTGCAGTGTAGGTCCTCTCCTGTTGAAGGTCAGGTAGCAAGTGAGAGAACAGATAGAAAATGGCGGTCACGTCTGCCGCGATGCGTACTGCCTGCGTGCATCACCATTGGCTTCTGTAACCCATAGGGCCCAATGACAACCAATGAGGAGTTGCACGGCGGTACTCGACCGCCTCCCGCAATGGCGCACAACGTCAGCGGAATTACCTCATTTCCACCTGTCCATCCACACAGGACAGGCGGACGCCATTTTAGTGGGGACAGGCCATGGCACGTAACTGTGTCACAGTACACATAGGCACCATTTGGGCCTATCCAAGAACATACTGTTTCAGTCACAACATGCAATGCAGTGTACAGTTTGGTAATGTGGAATACTGACCAGCCGCTCCCCGTTTTGCCCCCTAGATTACAACCACTGCAGATGAATAGAAGATGGAGACATCCCCAGTGTACAGACCCCTGGTGAACTTGGCAACAATGGAGGACATGCACATTATCCTCACCTACAGACTTGACAGGGCCACAATCACAGAGCTGTGTGCCGTCACCCCACTGAGATCCCCTCTCTTGTGCAAGTCCTATTTGTGTTCCATTTCTTGGCAACTGGTTCTTTCCAAGTGACAGTGGGCTTGGCAGCAGGAATGTTACAGCCAATGTTCTCAATAGTGCTGACCAGAGTGTTGTCTGTCCTGATTAAACACATGCGCAGCTACATTGTTTTACCCCAAGTTGAGGATTTGGCCACAGTGAAAGCTGATTTCTATGCAATGGGACATATCCCCAACATTACTGGGGCTAGCGTCAGTCCGTATGACTGAGTTGAGACCCCGGTAATCCACACAGAACTGGAGTTCTGGCTTTGCACCAGGGGCAGCAGCCTTAGGCACCAGCACCACAGGGCTGGCCCAGGGACACCTCGAATTCTCAATAATCCCTAGGGCCAACATCTTGGAGACCTCCTCTTTGATGCTGGCCTTCACCTCATCTGACAACCTGTAAATGTTGTTCTTCACAGGGGGACTGTCTCCTGTGCCAATGTCATGTACACACAGATGGGTGAGTCCAGGAGTAAGGGAAAACAGGGAAGAGAACTGCTCTAACAACTCATAGCAGTCTCCTCTCTGATCTAGAGTCAGGGAGTCAGAGAGATTGACACCCTCCACTGACCCATTACCTTCTTGGCAGAGAGGAGGTCAAGGAGAGGTTCAATCTCCTCTTCAATGCCCTCATCTGTCACAAGGAGCATACTGACCTCGGACCTCTCAAAATGAGGTTTGAGTCGGTTATGATGGAGAACCCTTATGGGGTGCCTAGGGGTCTTGAGGTCCACTAGGTAAGTGGCCTCCCCCTTCCGCTCCTTGATCTCAAATGGGCCAGATCAGCAGTCCTGGAGAGCCCTAGGCTCTACTGGCTCCATTACCCAAACCTTGTCTTCAGATGAGAACACAACTAGAGCGGCCTTCCGGTCATACCACTCCTTCATCACCTCTTGACTGGCCTCAAGGTTACTCTTGGCCTGCTTCCAAAAGCGTTGGGTTTGGTTGCGGAGGGCCAGCATGTAGCTGACCACATCCTGGGGAGGTGTCTTGGGAGCCTTCTCCCAGCCCTCTTTAACTATGCTTAGCGGTCTCCTGACAGGGTGACCATAGAGAAGCTTGAAGGGGCTGAACCCATCCCTTTCTGGGGCACTTCCCTGTAAGCAAACAGCAGGCATGGCAAGAGGACGTCCCACTTACACCTCATGACCTCAGTTGGGCCATTGATCATGCCTTTAAGGGTCTTGTTGAATCTCTCAACAAGCCCATTGGATTGAGGGTGATAAGGGGTGGTAAACCGGTAGGTCACCCCACACTCATCCCACATGGACTTCATGTACGCAGACATGAGGTTTGTGCCTCTGTCAGACACAACTTCCTTAGGGTAAATATTCCCATCAGGGCTCTTGTCCCCACAGGTGCAGTCACTGTTCTCAGAGGGATTGCCTCTGGATAGCGGGTGGCATGGTCCACCAAAACCAGGATAAACCTGTTGCCCAAGGCAGTTTTGGGGCCTAAGGGACCAATGATGATGATGCCCACCCTTTCAAAGGGCGTGCCAATGACGGGGAGTGGAATCAGGGGGGCTTTAAGCCTTTTCCCTGTCTTCCCACTAGCCTGACAGGTGGGGCAGGCCCTGCAGAAATTATCTGAGGCTACCAGCATTCTAGGCCAATGTAAGTGGGTGACAAGGCTGTTAAAGTTCTTGTCTTGGCCTTGATGTCCTGCCAGAGGAACGCCCGGTAACACTGGGGGACCACCAGCACATGTGCTGCCCCAAGGGCCGGAACCTTAGGCTCACTGTAAAGCAGATCATTCTCCCAGTAGATATGGTGATAGTCAGAGGCTTCACTAGCTGCATGGGCTGTGGCCTGTTGCCTCAGACCCTTAAGGGTGGCGCATTCCTTCTGCGCCTTGCAGAATTCTGCCCTGGTTGGCCCACCCTATACTTGCCAGCCAGGCAGTTCAGGCAGGTTGCCCAGGTCAGCTATGTCCTCTCCAGTTGGCTCAGGGGCCTCCTCCTCCTTAGGGGCCCCATCCACTACTGTGGGAACATCTGAGGTGGAATTCCCATACCTCTTGCCCTTCCTCTTTGCAGCTGTCTGGGCCCTTGTTCCAGGCTCCAGATGCCCTTGACTCCTTTCCCTGGCAGCCATGGACCTTGTGGTCATGAAGACCCATTCAGGCAAACCTAACATCTCCAGATGAGATCTGAGCTCTCCCTCCTTCCAGGCAGTATGCTCAATATCATTGCCTAACAGACAATCTATAGCCATGGCAGCTACTTTCAGAGTACCCAAGACCCCCTCCCCTCAAAGGGAACCAGAGCCACCGGTAGTTGACTCTCACGATTGTCAGTGACTATGACCTGGTGGAATGTATTAGGGACTATCTGCTCTGCTGACACCAACTGACTCTTGACAGTAGTCATACTGGCTCCTGTGTCACGCAGAGCCTCCACCCTTTGCCCATCAATGGTGTCCCACTGCCTAAACTTTGAAGTATTTGCTGGCATGTGGGCTTTAGGCACCATCTCTCTGTCTCCCAGGGGTATTAGGGACACCTCTGTCTGCCCCCCAAAGCTAACTGGGACCATCTCCACCCAAGCGCTACACTAGCCAACCCAGGTGTCTGTCCAGTGGTGGACTGTGCTCTCTCGGAACACTGGGATTCACCCTTAGAGTGTCCATGCTGGTAGCACTCTATGCATTTGGGGATGAACTTCCCTAACTTCTTATCAAAGAACCCTGGTTTCTTCCCAAATCTAGAAAAGGAATGGTTACCCCTCCCCCCTTGGGAATTGTTTTGGGGGCCTTTTGAGAGTTCCTTATCTTTAAGTTTATCTCCCCCCTCCTTCTTCTGTTGGGAACCCTGACCACCTTCGTGGGTGTCCCCCCAGATACCTTCTTGGACACTCTGGTGCTAACCCAGAGGTCCGCCTCCTCAGCAAGCTTCCTGGGATCAGTCAGCTTACTATCTACCAAGTGCTGGCGCAACTCTGTAAAAGAAATACTGAGCATATGCTCTCTCAGAATCAAGTCATATAACCCTTTGTAGTCATCTACTTTGCTGCCCCGCACCCATCCATTCAGTGCCTTATTGGAGAAATCAAAACAATTTACCCAAGTTTGTGTAGAAAGTTTGATGCTGTCCCTAAACCTCTGACGGTATTTCTCAGGGGTCAGCCCAAACTTGGCTAGTAAAGCGTCTTTCATGGGTGCATAGATATTCTGATCAGGTGGAGTTAGTGTAAGAAGTGTGTCCCTCCCCACTGCCTGTACATAAAATCACAAGGCCACCCCCCATTGCTCCTCAGAGGTCCTATGGACCCTTAGTGCAACTTCATAGGCAGCCAACCACTTGTCAATGTCATCTCCCACCACAACACTTGGCACCACATTCTTGGGTATACGAACCTTATTCTCCCCAACAGGTCCTGCATGTATGCTGCCACCATCACTGGTGGACTCAGACTGTCTTGCCTTGATCTCCAGCTCCTTGAAACTCAATTCATGAGCCAACAAAAGTTTTCTATCAGCCAAGGCTCTCTCAACTGCAGCCTGATTGGCTGCTCTCTCAGCTTCAGCCTGTTTGGCTTCTCTCTCTGCCCTCCTTTCCTCCTGTTGAGCTTCAATTTTTAGCCTTGCCGTTTGCAATTGAAATTCCCTCTCCTCTCTCCTTTCCTCTGCGGTCAGGCCCTGATCAGAGACTCTGTTCCCTGGTTTTGCAGGGGGCACAATTGCAGTGGTAACTTCATCCACTGATGGCAAAAAAATCCTCTGAGGGGCCATCCTCTGGAACCTCCTCCTCAACATTCTCATCTGAATGGGCTTCAGCCCAGGCCCTCAGCTCCATTTGGAATTTCTCCTTCTTGGAGGCTTTCTGGGTAGGTACACCTGCAGAAAACCCACAGCTGTTTAACAGTGTAGGTCTCCAGCATGGCCAGATCAAAATCTTCATCTCCTGCTTGAGACCCAGCCAGAGACATGTTGAATGAGGCTTTTAGTAAAATAAATTGTCAGGAAGAAGGAAATGGCAGAAAGAGATAAAAATCAAGTTGACCCTTAACTGTGGGTAGGTAATGAAATACTTAGCTACTGTATGTCACTGCACAAATACAAGTCCTATCCTCACCGATGATCAACAATGTTAGAAATGAAGTCTTTGGTTGGCAGTCAGGTTACTCCCTGTCCAAGCAAGGACCCTCACTCTAGTCAGGGTAAGTCACACACAATCTAAATTATCCTGTGCCCACCCTGTGGTAGCTTGGCATTGAGCAGTCAGGCTTAACTTAGAAGGGAATGTCTAAAGTATTTGTGCAATAAATAATACAATAATACCAAATAGCACCACAAAAATACACCACACAGTGTTTAGAAAAATGTATAATATTTATCTGATAAGATGCAGGTCAAAACGATTAAAATGAAATAAGTATATGTTCAGATATCACCGGAAAAGTGATATAAAGGCGGTCATTCTGACCCTGGCGGTCAAAGACCGCCAGGGCGGAGGACCGCGGGAGCACCGCCGACAGGCCGGCGGTGCTCCAATGGGGATTCCGACCGCGGCGGTAAAGCCGCGGTCGGACCGGCAACACTGGCGGTCTCCCGCCAGTGTCCCGCCGCCCCATTGAATCCTCCAAGGCGGCGCAGCTTGCTGCGCCGCCGAGGGGATTCCGACCCCCCCTACCGCCATCCAGATCCCGGCGGTCCGACCGCCGGGAACCGGATGGCGGTAGGGGGGGTCGCGGGGCCCCTGGGGGCCCCTGCAGTGCCCATGCCACTGGCATGGGCACTGCAGGGGCCCCCGTAAGAGGGCCCCTACAAGTATTTCACTGTCTGCTGCGCAGACAGTGAAATACGCGACGGGTGCAACTGCACCCGTCGCACAGCTTTCACTCCGCCGGCTCGATTCCGAGCCGGCTTCATCGTGGAAGCCTCTTTCCCGCTGGGCTGGCGGGCGGCCTGAAGGCGGCCGCCCGCCAGCCCAGCGGGAATGTCAGAATTACCGCCGCGGTCTTTCGACCGCGGAACGGTAACCTGACGGCGGGACTTTGGCGGGCGGCTTCCGCCGCCCGCCAAGGTCAGAATGAGGGCCAAAGTGTCTTAAGTCTCTTAAAAGTAAACAAAGTCTCTTTCGAGCACAAAGTACCTGGTTCGCATGAAAAATCTCCACAAAGAACTGCAGAGGAGAAGATGCGTGGAAACAAAGGGGTGTGTGTCGATTTCTCGGGCCACACACGGTGATGCGTCAATTAGTTTTCACACAGGGACGGCTGTGCGTCGATTTCCTGTGCTCGGTCGTGGTTCCTCTTCGGATTGCGGGGTTTTCAGACGCCCCGGGGACGATGCGCGGATTTCCTGCGCTGGCAGGATGAAGTCACAGGAGCTGCGTCGATACGGTGGGCGTTGCGTAGAATTTGCTACCGAACGGCAGGCGCTGCGTCGATTCCTCTCTGGAAGTCAGGCTGCATCATTCTGGCTCAGCTGTGCGTCGATCCGGTGGGCCGTGCATCTAATTTCTGGTTGCTATGCTGGCGCTGCGTCGATCTTCTCGTTGCAAAGTCAGGCTCCGTCATTCCATTTTGGTGTGCAGTGAAATTTTCACTGTGGTGCAGGCTGTGCGTCGTTTCTGGCAGGCTGTGCGTCGAATTTCACCGCACAAGGAGTCCTTCTTATAGAGATGAAGTCTTTTTGGTCCTGAGACTTCGGGGAACAGGAGGCAAGCTCTATCCAAGCCCTTGGAGAGCACCTCTTCACCACAGCCAGAGAGCAGCAAGGCAGCAGGGCAACAGCAAGGCAGCAGTCCTTCACAGAAAGCAGACAGGTGAGTCCTTTGGGCAGCCAGTCAGTTCTTCTTGGCAGGATGCAGGTTCTGGTTCAGGTTTCTTCTCCAGGAAGTGTCTGAGTTGGTAGGGGCAGAGGCCCTGTTTAAATACCCAAATGTGCTTTGAAGTGGGGGATACTTCAAAGAGTGGCTTAGAAGTGCACAAGATCCCCTTTCAGTTCACTCCTGTCTGCCAGGGTCCCAGAAGGGAGTGTGGCAGTCCTTTGTGTGAGGGCAGGCTACTGTCCTTTGACATGCAAGTGTCAGGCCCTCCACCCTCCCAGCCCAGGAAGACCCATTCAAAATGCAGATGTATGCAAGTGAGGCTGAGCATCCTGTGTTTGGGTGTGTCTGAGTGAATGTACCAGGAGCTGTCAACTAAACCCAGCCAGATGTGGATTGTAAGGCACAGAAATATTTAAGTGCAGAGAAATGCTCACTTTCTAAAAGTGGCATTTCTAAAATAGTAATAATAAATCCAACTTCACCAGTCAGCAGGATTTTGCATCACCATTCTGGCCATACTAAATATGACCTTCCTACTCCTTTCAGATCAGCAGCTACCACTTCAACAATGTATGAGGGCAGCTCCAATGTTAGCCTATGAAGGGAGAAGGCCTCACAGCAGTGTAAAAATGAATTTAGGAGTTTTACACTACCAGGACAGGTAAGCTACATAGATACATGTCCTGCCTTTTGCCTACAGAGCACCCTGTCCTATGGGTTACCTAGGGCATACCTTAGTTAAGTTAGGGGTGACCACCCTAAGGCTGTCAGGTCTAACAACCACCAGCACAATGATACAAGTGACACTCACACAAAACGTTTTATTTATACTGTGCAGCACATAGGCTGCCAAAAGGTCTGGACTGTCATAGCCAAGAATGTCAAAACATTGTAGTGTCTGTTTAGATAACTCAAAGTACCGTCCCCCTTACCACAGAAGAAAGAGCTATGTCAGACCCTGTCCCGTATAATAGGCAGATTTGTTGGATTTTATCACCAGCTTGACCCTTATCACATACCAAACCCATGTCTACCAACTTAACATACCCTATGACACAGACAGAGGACAGTACAACATTTCCTACTCAGAGGTCCATCCTCTTACAATGGTCAGCCATCTGTTGGGTTGTTACACACCTATATCAGTGTTGTGGCATAGGCACTGTGGCCTGCAATGAGGTAACACATTGACAGCTACATAGAGGTCATACAGGATCCTTGTCAACACAATGTGAAGGTAGAGGAAATGGTTTGCCCAGGATGACAGGTGACAATGACACATATTCATACACATGAGACCATTGGACCAACATACTAGGGTAAACAAGTCTATTGTGTAGCTCAGATATCTGCCTCCCCCTCTCCAGGCAGCCTGGGCATGGGACGTATTCACCTTAAACCTGCAAACAACAGTACCTGGATCAATCCATGTCCACTACACATGTCAGATGAGCAATAGCCACCTGCCAATTACACTACTCTGAAATGCCCTCATGAGGATGGCATGGTGAAGAGACCGGCAAGGAAAAAGTGATAAATGAGAACTTTAGGCCGGTAACGGAAAACACGAGACAGTAAACTCTTCTCAAGATTCTGTAGTTTATCTGACAATGCAATGTGACTGCCCCAAACAAAGGAAATCCTCAAGAGAATCACATCTTGAAGTCTGATGTAACCAGCAAACCTTGGCTATATGATGCATAGCATCAGATGCCTTGTCTCATGGTGACAGAGATACCCTTCTCAAGAATCCTGACCCCTACAGTACCCCATGCAGTCATAGAAATCACAAAACATCACATACTTACACTCAAGTGAAGTACTGATCAATGAGATCAGCCCGCATGTCTCCAACTTCATCCTCATCACGGTCATCCGCGCTTGGCATTTCAGGATTCTCACCCGGTTCCACTGCCAGCTCCCCCTCATCAGGGATGTATGGGATGTTTCTCCTCAGGGCAATGATGTGGAGCATGCACAACAATGATCTTACACACTTTAGCTGGTGAGTAGAGGAGGGCTCCACCTGTCGTGTCTATGCTGCGGAATCTTGCCTCCTGGAGCCCAAAAGCCTGCTAATCAACACGCTGTGTTCTTCCATGTGCCTCGTTGCAGTGGACGCCCCCTGGCGTGTATGGGTTCCTCACTGGTGTTGACAACCAGGGATGGTTTGGGTATGCAGTCTCCTGTAAGGGGATGCGACATGTGCACCAATGAGTTCAGAGCATTATCTCACTTTCAGCAGACATAGCATACAAATACACATGACATATGTTACTTACCAACCAGCCAGGCCCTCCCTGGGTACAGTTGTATCATCAGCTGGGTAATAGCGTTGTTCCGCATGATGAAGGCATCATGGATTGATCCAGGTTACCGGGCACATACTTGGGAAATGTAGAGATCCGCCAAACAAACTACTTGGACATTGATGGAATGGCAGTTCTTTCTGTTCCGATAGACCTGTTCATTGCCATGCGGTAGAACCAATGCTACATGGGTACCATCAATGGCTCCTACAACATGTGGGATGCGTGCCAAACAATATAACTCTGCATTTACATGGGCAAAATCCTCACATTGAGGAAAAAATATGTAGCTGTCCAGATGTTTCAACACTGCTGAGTGAACATCCTTCAACACCATACTAAACATAGACTGTGACATCCCAGCAGTTAGGACCACTGTATTTTGGAAGGACCCTGTGGCCAGGAGGTGCAACATTGATGTGATGTGCAATGGGTGGTATGCTCTCTGGATGATTGATGGTTGGCATCGGATCTGGCTCCAACTGGTGACAGAGATTCATGATTGTCTGCTGATCCAGGTTGTAGATCTGAATCACATGTCTGTTCTCCATGGCCTGCAAGTCTGCTAGTGGATGGTACACAGGAGGTTGTCTGAGCCTTCTCCTTCCAGGGTAGCTATGTTGGACAAAAGGAAGATATGGCCATCACTCATTGTGTCCTTTGCAATTGATATAATACATGTCAACTACGAGCTGTGACATGCCATGTGAGTCAGTGAAAACATAGTACACAGCACACACCAAGGCTAACAATAGACCATCTGTATGACATTACCCCCTTGCCTTTCAAAAAATGTTACAAATCATGTATCTTGACTGCAACATTGTGGGCAACTAACTTCCAACTCTGCTTGTGAGTCAATGCCCAAGATCATGGATTGCCCAGGGCGTGAGGGTGGTGACTGTACCCTCTGCACCCAAGATTCGGCCAGAAAACATTTTCACAATTGTGATGCATCTAAAATTAGTATCTAATAGCAATATATGTCTCTAAAATGGTGGCTGCCTGACATTAGGAACCGCCCGCGACTGCCAGCGGAAGTCATCATGGCGGTAGGCATATTCCACTGTGGTGGTCTTGGACCAATGGCGGTGACTGTTGCATACGTGGTGGACAGGACCGCCATCTTCTGCTGAAACTGTTACTCAACTCCTGACACTGCTGCCAGCAAGATCTCCATGACCAGAGCTGCTGTGTACCGCCTATGGGAGCAATCATGCTGCGTCCGACCAGTGTTAGGGCCTCTGCCTTCCCACCAGAAGAGCTGGAGAATCTTGTGGAGGAGGTCCTACACCTGTATGGACAACTCTATGGTGCACCAGGTGAGGAGGTAAGTGCACCATGTGCACACTTTTCTCTGTACCTCCACTTATCCTAGCTTTAGTTAGGCTAGGCTTAGGCCCAGTTTGTCAGAATGCCCTGTAGGTGCTGTCAGTGTGCGTCAATGGCAGAGTCAATGGGCATGTACCTATGTCAAGTGACAGGTTTGGAGTCCTGAGACAATGTGGTGAGTGCGCATTGAGTGTTCCCTGACCCACTTGCCTTTGATGCACATGGCTAGGTGAGGTGTCATGTCAGCCATCCCCAAGCAAATACTGCCAGAAGATATAGAAAATGTGTGGTCACATGTAGTTGCATGACAGCAGGAGGGGTGAATGCGTGTTGTATTGGTCGGTTACTCGCTATTTGAGGCCTTACTGTGTTTGCACATTGATATCTGGCCTTGTCGGACTGTTGTTCTGAAGCCATGTAATGACTCACTATGCCCCTCAGCTCTGCACATGGACACTCATTTGTAATTGGCTGTGGGCTACATAATGTTCTGTGATTCATGTGATTTGTTGGACATAGTGTATTGTGTAGGTCTGTCTGCTCAGCTTGCAGAGAATGGGCATTGTCAATTGTTACACAATGCAAAACTAAAAATCTGGGTTGATATAGATTCTCTTTTGCACAGCAAATGTGACACCGTGCCCACACCCTGTATCCCTTGATAGAATGTGATGCTGCCAAATCATGCTTCAATGCCAATATGCAGCTTCTTGAGCCTATGTCCACTGATTACTATGGAAATTGCATTGGGGGCATGGTGTTGATCTGTGACTGATGTGCTCATATCAACTCTGACAATGTGTGTCACATATCCTTGACAGGTCCCTTGATCCCACAGGCCTGTTATCTGTTTCATCCAGCTCGGGTGTGTCCTGTGCAGGCTCCTTGCATTTTGGACATTGCAGAACTGCAAACTGTGTGTTGTTCACTGATGTTACATGACATTGGACTCTCTGGTTTGGCCAAGAGGCGGGACATGTACAATGCATTGCCAGGTTTCTCTTACAGTGCTATGGGTTTTGTGTACACACATGTGTGAAAGGGTGTATGTCAATGTTGATGTGTCACACAAACCGCCACCCCATGAAGTAGCAGGTGCCTGCATCTTTATCTACACATATCCACACATAGACAGGCTTGCCTCCTTGTGTGCTCTACATGTCACTCCCTTCAACGTGGTCCAATCACAATGGGTCTACCTGTAGGCTGTCTGTAACCTGTAGGGACTGTATGCAGCGGGTGAAAATCAGAGGTATTGGATGTTTCCTGTACGTTGTTAGCTGTGTGGTATACCTGTCACTTGCCACTTTCTGTGATGTGTTCCATCGTGTTCCAGGTCAATGTCATGTGGTTAGCTAATGCCCAACAAAAGACACTGTTTTTCTACCTGGTTAATGCGGGCCCTGATCTGGGGTGTGTATGGCACCCTATTGGGGAGTGTTTGCAGTCATGTCCCTGTGTCCAGACTGCTATGTGCCACAGGTGGACATGATGGCCAAGACAGGGTGTTATTAGCTAGGTGCACTGACATGTATGTGACTCAGCCATTGTGTCTGGGGCTTGTGGACATAAGATGTTATCTCGTCTTTAGCATCCATGCAGGTCAACTCCCATGAGAAGAAGGGGATCTGGCGAGAGATCGCCAAGAAGGTGTGGACCCTGGAGGTCCACTGATGGCAGAGTGCCCACTGTCGGAAGAGGTGGGAGGACCTGAGATGCTGGGCCGGAAAGACTGCAGAGTCCCAGCTGAGGCTGTCCTCCCAACGAGGGTGTCTGTCGGACCATGACCCCCCTAATTGATCGCATTTTGGCGGTGGCCTACGCGGTCTTGGATAGGCATTTGAGGGCAGCACAGCAGCCACAAGGGGGTTAGTACAATGTAATTACATTATTGACCCCTTACCAGGTGATTGAGTGAGGGACAGAATACTCGCCCTGACAATGTGGGATGTGTGATGTTTCACAGATCATCTGTGATCATATTGGTGTAGACGGGCCATTTGTTCCCAACTGGTGTGCTCATCCTTTTGGGTCTGGGGCCTGGGACTGAACTGTGGGGACCCCTCAGTCCAATTGCACAGCAGCGAGCACATATGACTGTATTTAGTGTTCAATTATTCTGCTTTAACTACCCTTTTGGGTGCTAGTTTCCAATAACAGATCACTCCTCCCAAATGTCACAGTACAAAGGTGGGTATGATGTGGCTCACTGTCCTCTGCCATGCATCTGGGGATATGTCTAGGTTGAATTCTTTAAGCCAGGGGCAGGTTTTCTCCATTGTATTCCATTGTATGTTGGGTGCTGATGTCTCACTGCGGTCTGTGATCAATGGGTGTCTATCATACATGTGACATGACTTACATGGCAAAATCTTGACAGCTGCAGCAAGGTTCTTTCCCTTGGTAAGTGGGGAATGTGCTTTGTCATGGATGATGTCTCATAGATGTGGCCAACATACCTTTTGCATACCCGTGTGCAAGTGCTCCATTTCCACTAGGACATATATTTATGCATTAGATGTAAGCTTGTGCTAGCAATGCAGATGGCATGATGTCTGAAATCTGTAACATGTATGTCCATGCTGTCCTGTTGTCGGTGTGATACTTCTGCAATGGTTGCCCATTCACTGTGATGCCCCAAACAGGACTGTGTCACCATCACATGTAGTGAGACAGACACGTTCATGCCTCATGGTGTGTACTTTGTTGTGTAACTGCATTAGCTATGATCGACATGACAGGTAGGGCCAGGGTGTTGATCCACTTCATGATCTATTGTAACCATGATGGGGGGTGTTGTAGGTGCACAATGCCTGTGTGTTGTTTGGAAAATGTGCCCTAACTTGCGATGTATCATGGAATGACTTGCAGTTATGTTTGCATTACTTGTGTTTGGGGTCAGGGATTCTTCCACCGGCAGATGCCATGCTTGTCATGTGTGACATGTGGGTAGTGATGTTGGTTCTCATTGTACAACAATTTGGTGTCCTCCTGTTGGTAATTGCAAGGTCTGTCTCCCTCCTTCCAGCACAGTATAGTTGTCAACTACAAACACTCTCAGAAGTTGACATGGAAAAGGGTGTGAGACATTGGTGAGGCTATCCTGGGCCTTACAGGGCCATTCTTGTGTGTAATCTGAAGATATTTCTCCCTTTTGGACCTGACTTCATTGTTGCCCCTTGCAACACCACATGTGGGGCAGGTCTGCATGACTTTGTTACTACCTCCTTGACTTAATTAGGGAAAGGTGTTACTTGTAGAGCTGTAATTGTTTTGGATGTGTCCATTGTGACATGCATTTTTCCATGTCACCTAATGAAGGTATGGCATGTTGGCATCAGTGTTGTTTTTCCCTAGCAACATCTGGTTTTGTTGATACATGATATCAGTGCAAGGTAGATGTGTGCATGGGCTTGTGTCTGTGTCATAGGTAGGGCACCTTACAATGATATCCAATAGCTGGCTACTGGTTCACAGTGTTGTGCTGCATGTGGCACAGGTTTGGGGTGGAGTGGTCACCTAGTTGTGGTATGGTTAGTGTGGTAGCTAGACATCTTCTCTGCTATTGTAGACATCTGTGACCAAGACTTGCTCATGTGTTACCTTTGTAATTCAAAGTGGCATCCATGGTTTTGTGTTGGCACATGATGGGGCCACTTTGCTGTCAATTCATGCCAGGGGACACTTTACATGATGCTATGGTTTGTCTCTCAGAGTTGTGATTGATGTGTTATCATCTACATATTATGACCCTACTTCACTTTCTTTTGGCAGCATCAGCACTGGAAGATGAAGGAGACAGGCAATGCAGAGTGGGGAAGCATATGGCCACAGGACCTCCGGTCATGACACCACCGACACAGAGGGACCCAGTGGCCTGGAGGGTGAGGGGAGGATCACAGGGGAGACCAAACATTCATTAACATCATCGGATTCCTCCTCCAGTGGCCACTCCCTAGGGGTGGCAGACCCATCGGGGACCACCCCAGTACTTTGTCTGCCACCCCAGTTCTATCACGGCCCTCCCTGTTGCACCCCACCCAGTTACCTGTGCCCACTCACCCAAGAGGATGGGCGACCTCTGCCCCAGCCCTGTTCAACCCAGTGCCCTCAGTGAGGAGGCTATTGACTTCCTAAGGTCAATCTCTATGGGTCAGTCCGCCATCATGAATGCCATCCAGGGACTAGTGAAAGAACTCCAACAGACGAACGCATTCCTGTAGGGCATTCACAAGGCAATGGCTAGCCTACAGAGATCTTTTCAGGTTCTGGCCTCCACACTGACCGCAGCTAGTCACCCCTTGTCTACTGTCCACCCTCCATCTTCCTCTTCCCAGGCCAAATCCCTCCTTCTCCGACCCAACCAAAGCACACAGACAGACTGGCATGCATCCACCTCAACAGACAAGGGAAGCGCAGACAAACGCAAGCACCACAAGACACACCACCGGCATGCACACAGACAACATCCACCTGCAGACACAGCAACAGTCACAACTTGCCCTGACACTCCCCCACCCCCAGCATAACACACACAACATATGGCACACCTACAGGCACCACATCAATAGTCATTCATACAGCCACCATGCCCATACTACCCACAGACACCACCCCAGCAGATCCTCAGACATCCACCCCAGTCCCCACACCTGCAGACAACACAACCACAGACACACCTACATACAGTACATCCACCAGACCTGCAGTCACCACCCCAAATTATACCCACTCACCCACCATGGCAACCCCCTGCACCTCCACCCTCCCTCAGCCCAAAACACATAAAAGCCCTCACTAACCCACCCAACAGACACACACCACACACAAGCACACCTCCCACAAACATGCACCCAAGACATCCACACCTGCATGTCAGACAACCACTCTCTCAAGCTCCAAATCCCAAACCCCTTCTGATGACCATCAACGTGTGTTTAAAAAACTTTTACTTTGTGAACTTGAATTTACCCCTGTTTGCCCCACCCCATGACACCGCCAAAAGAACGTTACCCTCCCAAAGGCCATCATTCCACCTCCATGCCTTCCCCTGCCCCCCATGCAAACACCCATGTCCCTCCCACTGCCAAGAAGAAACCTACCCCTCCCAAGAAGGATCCCTCCTCCTAAGCGAAAACAGAAACCCACCCCTTCCAAGCCCAAACCAAACTCCTCCCCATCCCCACCACCCCAGATAATCCCTGAGGTGCCTGCCTGCCCCCTTGATGCCCCTACCTGTGGAGGTTACATGGCAGTCAGGGGTTAAGTTGGGGCCCAATATTGCACCTTTTGGACTACAGACTTTGGACTGGGCTATGCCCTTCGACAAAAACTCTTTTGATGGACGTATTTATTATGAAAGCCAACCAGTTATTGGTTTTGTGGATACATCTCTGTCCTGCATTTCCTTCACTAGGTTTCTGTTGTTCTAGGCTTACATTGGTTGTGTGCCTGTAGTTGTGTCTGTTTGTGCTGCTTGCTGTTCCATGTTGTAGTTTTTCGCAGTTTTTGAGTTTGTGTGCAGTGCTGTTGTCCCCCAAGGATAGGGTGTGTGTTATGTGATAGTTCTGTGTATGTAGTTGAAATGTTGGTGTCATGGCATTGTGTTGTGTTTGCAGTGGTATCTGTTTCTTTTTGTGATGTGCGATGTGGGCATGTATGGTGTATGACTTGTCCCCTGATATGGCGATTGTCTACATGTGGCATGTGTGTTCTTGAGTATTCTCAGTGCAAACCTGGATTGTGTTAAGCTGTGGTAGTTTGCTTTGCATTCCATCATGGTATCTGGGACTTGGCTTAGCGTCTGTGTCCTGACTGATGCAGTCTGCCCACCCGTGTCTTTCAAATAGTCCATTAGGGGACTAAGGGCCTGATTGCTGGACCGCAAATACGGTGGTAGGGAGGATGCCGCCAAGCCAGCAGCCTCCCTACCGCTGTATTATGATGTTCCTGCTGTGCCGGCCAGTGGAAGCAGTACGGCGGCATTGACTTTGGCTCTCAGGAGAGTCGAGGCCAATGCGGCTGCACTGTCGGTGCGGCTAGCACACTTGGAATGTGTACTGTTGCCATAGCAGACAGTGTGCATTCCGAGTGTGCTGACAAAGGGGCTTCTGCACTGCCCACGTCTCTGCCTTTCTGACGGCCTTTTCATGGCGGGCCATCAGCACCACCATGCTTGACCACAGCTTGCACCACTGCCAAAGCGTCAGGATCCATGATCCTGACGGTGGCCTTGTGGCGGTCCAACAGCCAGCATCTTAGTCAGCGGTCAGACCACCAAGGATGTGGTGGTCGGACTGCCACTGCGGGTACGGAGGTCTTATGGACCGCAGTACTCATAATCAGGCCCTAAGTTTGTCTTCATTTGGTTGGTAGAATGGGCTTTCTATTAGTAAATTATAGTGGTTAGATACCTATGTGACAGGGTTGTAGGCTAGTGCTATAATTTTTTTGATTTTGAAGGTAAATTGGCTGGTATTGGCCTACACTTAGGCCCTGATTACGACTCCGAGTCTGGCAGTCTCAAGACTGCCAGACTCGCAGTGGTGGACGGACCACCAAAGCTGTGGCGGTCCGACCACCACATTACGACCCTGGCATTCGGACCATCAGGGGATCGCAGTCTCTGCCAGGATCTCTGATCCCAACATGCTGATGGTGGTCTTGGTTGTGATCAGCCAGGGCAGCGCTGAAGTCAGGGCCGCCCTGCTGATTACAACCATATTCTCCACCAGCCTTTTCATGGCAGTTCAACCATCATAAAAAGGTTGGCGGAGAACAAGTGCTGGGGGCCCCCCTACCCAGCACCGTCAGTGCGCATTCCGAAGATACTGATCGCCCCCCCCCCTCCCATGCAACAGCATTGGACTCGGCTCCATGTGGTGCAGAGTACAATGCTGCCACATGTTTTCCACTAGGCTGACCGGCAGAAACCTTAGTTTCCGCTGTCAACCCAGTCAAAAACTCGTAATAGGACAAGTGGGAAGAGCACCAGGCCTGCGGCGGTTTCCTTACCACGTGCCTGGCGGTTGGGTTTTCTGACCACCAAACTTGTAATCAGGCCCTTAATGTATATTCTCAGAGGTGTCGCCTTATACTTTGATTAAAGTGATAATAACATCCTTGTACGGCTGTGTGGAGGTATATTTTTAGAATTGTTTGAATCATTACTTTTTCAAAGTCTAGCATTCGTTTTTCGGGGGATAGTAGTTATTTGTTTATTGTTATATATAGCTTAGGAGTTCATAGTAGTGCTGCTTTGTTTATTTGGGAGTAGAGCATATATAAAAGGGATATTGGGTATGGATATTCACCATGTATTGTGTATATCTGAGCAAATGGTTTGGAACACATTTTGAAGGTCACATCCATCATCCAGGTTTCACATTCGGCAAGTTTCATTAAGTTGTTTGCAGTAGAGAAGATTAGGACTAATTTTTCATTATTTAGATTGTCATTTAAAAAGGAAGTGTTACTTATTGTGCGTAGTTGTTAAATATTTAGGTATGTCTATGTCTTGGTATGCTCTGGGGGAAGTCAGGTATAACTGGTGGCTTGTTTAGTGTGTGCAATTAAATGTTTTAGAGTGGTAGTTGACCTCCTATGTGTTTGGTGACTTTGGGTAGAATGTCTTTAAGGATTTTGCATGTGGGTTCCCGGGAGTCAGTGTTTGCCTCTCTTATATCTTGTAAGATTTGTCTAACTTCTGTTTCGGTCACATTTGGGGGGTGGTTGTGCCCTTTTACTTTAAGAACAACATTATCTTTTGTAGTTGCCCTTCCACAGCATGCATTAGAATAATGTTTAGTACATTTCCAGTTTATAGTTTCTGTGGATGTACTTTCTTGGCTGTAGAAGTAGCCCATGTGATTTAATAACCACTTTCCTTTCTGTGAAGTGATACATTTTGCAGCTTCTGCCATTGTATCTGTAAGTAGTTTAATAGTATAAATATATATTATGGTTTACATTTTGCATGTTCGTTATTAATACATTTAAAAGTGCAGTTACTTGTATTTTGTTTACTTACTTGTATGTTTTGGTGAGATGTTTTGCACTGTTTTACAGCTTTTCTTTTCAGCTCGTTTTAATGTGGAGCATGTGTTAAATTTTATGTTGAAAGAGAAAAGTAGTTAAATTATATAAAAATGTTATTTCGTTACTAGTTTGTCGAAGGTATAGGAAGTGAGGTTTATTTTGGCTCGTTGTTTGGATTACTTTATCATTTATTATTTATGTATGCCTACTTTATTATATGTTATTGCTGATTTGTTATAATTGATGGGCCCAATTCACAAAGGTAAACTTGGACCAAAACGTGGATTTTTGGTCTAAACTTAGACTTTTGGTCTAAGTTTACCTTTGTGAATCAGGCCCGAAATTTTCTGGCAGTTTGTTGGTTTGGAAGTTGTTTATTTTTTTCTTTTAGGTAGTCTGTGCAAAAAGATAAAAGTTAAAGAGTGTGATACTATTTATTTGTTATTGTATAATTTGCAGTTTAATAAAAGTTAATTTTTAGTTTAAATATAAACTATGACTTATTTGATTATGTAGTCGTAGAGACGTATTATTTCTTTTTTAATCGTTTTTTGCCACAATCTGGTATAGTTTCCTTCTCTTACAGTGTTTGTCATTTTTGAAGTACTTAGTTGTTTTAATTAGTGTGCCTTTTGTATTACTTGTTTTATTGATAGTTTGATTTTATTGGTAAAAGTTGTTTATAGTGTTATTTTATTGGTTGGTTTCGTTTGAATTTTTTTATCAGTCGAGTCCTTGTTTAGTAAATGCTAACATGTTTTGTAGTATAATGTATAGTATGTTTTATTTACATATACATTCATTTGTTTATATATATTAATATTTTTGTTGGGGTATATATATTTATAGTTACTATTAATGGTTTAGCTATTTCTATTGTATTGTTTTTGATTACAATTTTTTTGGGGTGAATGTTTAATTTTTGTTTGATGTAATATATTTTACTTAATTATAGATGTTTATTACTAGTTTAAGGTTTATGTGAATTGTTTTATGTTAAAATTATTTTTTGGGTGACTTGTTTAACGATTTATTAGCTATGCTGACGATTATATTGTGGTTGCTATTGTGGTTATGAATATTTTTGACATGTTATATTTTTATTTATTGGTGATGATATTTGTATTTCCAATATTTTAGTTCTAGATGTATGTAGAAATCGGTGTTTTTGACTACAATATATGTGCGCTTGATATTTGTGATTTTTATAGTTAGATATACGGAGTTGATATTGTGGGTTCTCAACATTTAATTTCTGATAGTTGTGTGTTTTGATATTTGTTGGATCAACATAATATCAGTGATCCAATTTATTTTTTAGCATGTTGTTCATCTCTGCCTGAGCCCTTCTACCTGGTTTTCACCTTCTGGAGAGACTATTAGATTGTCCCAGTGCATAGTTACATAACCCACATAGCACCTGCCTGGAGGATTTGTAGATTGCATCACCTAGAAGAGCTCCTGAAGAGCTCCTGAACGTTTGGAGCTTTTGGAGCATTCATGAAGAATAATTCAACTTTTGGTGCAGTTTGAGCTCAGAAATGTTCAAACTCCAGGAAACTTGGTTTAGATATCAGGGAAACCAGAGAAAGGTTCAACCTCGCAGGATCACTCTGCTTTCAACGTGTAGCTGTGAAGTTTGAGGCTCTTGTGAGATCATGGAAATAAGGTATCTCACCTTGTAGAGCTGTACCCTGCCATGGCTTCAAGGCTTGCTCTACTGAAGGATATTAAGCTCCAAAGAAATTACTAAGCCCGAGCATAGACACACTGGAAGAAGATGGCAATGTGACCCAAATACTGAGAGGAATTCAGTGGCTGCAGTTGTTTTTGACCTTGTGGAGCACTCAGAGGCCATGATGTAATGCCTTGCTACGTTGAAGGATCTTTATCTTGTATAATAAAACTATTGAGTACAGTGAACCAGAAGGCTTTACCCAACCCACGCTCCATGGTGGTCGCTCTACAGGTGCACCTAAGGCCTATGACCTGGTCATCTACACCTCATATACTGACATTAACTTTGGGGGCCTCTATATTTTTTAGGAACATGTAACTCCTGACCCCAACAATAATATTTATTGTATGGTGTCATTTCCACCAATACATCTTTTACTACATTGTTTTAGGAAAAGTATCTGTCAAATTCCTTGACTTTGTGTTAGTGCTAGTTGTAAGGAAATGCCTCCTTGGCATGGTTGCCCCCTGACTTTTTGCCTTTGCTGATGCTATGTTTACAATTGAAAGTGTGCTGAGGCCTGCTAACCAGGCCCCAGCACCAGTGTTCTTTCCCTAACCTGTACTTTTGTGTCCACAATTGGCAGACCCTGGCATCCAGATAAATCCCTTGTAACTGGTACTTCTAGTACCAAGGGCCCTGATGCCAAGGAAGGTCTCTAAGGGATGCAGCATGTCTTATGCCACCCTGGAGACCTCTCACTCAGCACAGACACACCGCTTGCCAGCTTGTGTGTGCTAGTGAGGACAAAACGAGTAAGTCGACATGGCACTCCCCTCAGGGTGCCATGCCAGCCTCTCACTGCCTATGCAGTATAGGTAAGACACCCCTCTAGCAGGCCTTACAGCCCTAAGGCAGGGTGCACTATACCATAGGTGAGGGTACCAGTGCATGAGCATGGTACCCCTACAGTGTCTAAACAAAACCTTAGATATTGTAAGTGCAGGGTAGCCATAAGAGTATATGGTCTGGGAGTCTGTCAAACACGAACTCCACAGCACCATAATGGCTACACTGAAAACTGGGAAGTTTGGTATCAAACTTCTCAGCACAATAAATGCACACTGATGCCAGTGTACATTTTATTGTAAAATACACCACAGAGGGCACCTTAGAGGTGCCCCCTGAAACTTAACCGACTATCTGTGTAGGCTGACTAGTTCTAGCAGCCTGCCACAAACCGAGACATGTTGCTGGCCCCATGGGGAGAGTGCCTTTGTCACTCTGAGGCCAGTAACAAAGCCTGCACTGGGTGGAGATGCTAACACCTCTCCCAGGCAGGAATTGTCACACCTGGCGGTGAGCCTCAAAGGCTCACCTCCTTTGTGCCAACCCAGCAGGACACTCCAGCTAGTGGAGTTGCCCGCCCCCTCCGGCCAGGCCCCACTTTTTGGCGGCAAGGCCGGAGAAAATAATGAGAATAACAAGGAGGAGTCACTGGCCAGTCAGGACAGCCCCTAAGGTGTCCTGAGCTGAGGTGACTCTAACTTTTAGAAATCCTCCATCTTGCAGATGGAGGATTCCCCCAATAGGGTTAGGATTGTGACCCCCTCCCCTTGGGAGGAGGCACAAGGAGGGTGTACCCACCCTCAGGGCTAGTAGCCATTGGCTACTAACCCCCCAGACCTAAACACGCCCTTAAATTTAGTATTTAAGGGCTACCCTGAACCCTAGAAAATTAGATTCCTGCAACTACAAGAAGAAGGACTGCCTAGCTGAAAACCCCTGCAGAGGAAGACCAGAAGACGACTACTGCCTTGGCTCCAGAAACTCACCGGCCTGTCTCCTGCCTTCCAAAGATCCTGCTCCAGCGACGCCTTCCAAAGGGACCAGCGACCTCGACATCCTCTGAGGACTGCCCCTGCTTCGAAAAGACAAGAAACTCCCGAGGACAGCGGACCTGCTCCAAGAAAGGCTGCAACTTTGTTTCCAGCAGCTTTAAAGAACCCTGCAAGCTCCCCGCAAAAGGCGTGAGACTTGCAACACTGCACCCGGCGACCCCGACTCGGCTGGTGGCGATCCAACACCTCAGGAGGGACCCCAGGACTACTCTAAGACTGTGAGTACAAAAACCTGTCCCCCCTGAGCCCCCACAGCGCCGCCTGCAGAGGGAATCCCGAGGCTTCCCCTGACCGCGACTCTTTTGAATCCAAAGTCCCGACACCTGGGAGAGACCCTGCACCCGCAGCCCCCAGGACCTGAAGGACCGGACTTTCACTGGAGGAGTGACCCCCAGGAGTCCCTCTCCCTTGCCCAAGTGGAGGTTTCCCCGAGGAACCCCCCCCTTGCCTGCCTGCAGCGCTGAAGAGATCCCTAGATCTCCCATTGACTTCCATTACAAACCCGACGCTTGTTTCTACACTGCACCCGGCCGCCCCCGCGCTGCTGAGGGTGAAATTTCTGTGTGGGCTTGTGTCCCCCCCGGTGCCCTACAAAACCCCCCTGGTCTGCCCTCCGAAGACGCGGGTACTTACCTGCAAGCAGACCGGAACCGGGGCACCCCCTTCTCTCCATTCTAGCCTATGTGTTTTGGGCACCACTTTGAACTCTGCACCTGACCGGCCCTGAGCTGCTGGTGTGGTGACTTTGGGGTTGCTCTGAACCCCCAACGGTGGGCTACCTTGGACCAAGAACTGAACCCTGTAAGTGTCTTACTTACCTGGTAAAACTAACAAATACTTACCTCCCCTAGGAACTGTGAAAATTGCACTAAGTGTCCACTTTTAAAACAGCTATTTGTGAATAACTTGAAAAGTATACATGCAATTTTGATGATTTGAAGTTCCTAAAGTACTTACCTGCAATACCTTTCGAAGGAGATATTACATGTAGAATTTGAACCTGTGGTTCTTAAAATAAACTAAGAAAAGATATTTTTCTATATAAAAACCTATTGGCTGGATTTGTCTCTGAGTGTGTGTACCTCATTTATTGTCTATGTGTATGTACAACAAATGCTTAACACTACTCCTTGGATAAGCCTACTGCTCGACCACACTACCACAAAATAGAGCATTAGTATTATCTATTTTTACCACTATTTTACCTCTAAGGGGAACCCTTGGACTCTGTGCATGCTATTCCTTACTTTGAAATAGCACATACAGAGCCAACTTCCTACATTGGTGGATCAGCGGTGGGGTACAAGACTTTGCATTTGCTGGACTACTCAGCCAATACCTGATCACACGACAAATTCCAAAATTGTCATTAGAAATTGATTTTTGCAATTTGAAAAGTTTTCTAAATTCTTAAAAGACCTGCTAGGGCCTTGTGTTAGATCCTGTTTAGCATTTCTTTTAGAGTTTAAAAGTTTGTTAAAAGTTTGAATTAGATTCTAGAATCAGTTTTAGTCTCTTAAAAAGTATTCCAACTTTTAGAAGCATAATGTCTAGCACAGATGTGAATGTGGTGGAACTCGACACCACACCTTACCTCCATCTACAGATGAGAGAGCTAAGGTCACTCTGTAAACTAAAGAAAATAACAATGGGCCCCAAACCTACCAAAATACAGCTCCAGGAGCTTTTGGCAGAGTTTGAAAAGGCCAACCCCTCTGAGGGTGGCAACTCAGAGGAAGAGGATAGTGACTTGGAGGACAATTCCCCCCTACCAGTCCTATCTAGGGAGAACAGGGTCCCTCAAACCCTGACTCCTAAAATAATAGTCAGAGATGCTGGTTCCCTCACAGGAGAGACCAACACCTCTGAAATCACTGAGGATAGCCCCAGTGAAGAGGACATCCAGTTAGCCAGGATGGCCAAAAGATTGGCTTTGGAAAGACAGATCCTAGCCATAGAGAGGGAAAGACAAGAGATGGGCCTAGGACCCATCAATGGTGGCAGCAACATAAATAGGGTCAGAGATTCTCCTGACATGTTGAAAATCCCTAAAGGGATTGTAACTAAATATGAAGATGGTGATGACATCACCAAATGGTTCACAGCTTTTGAGAGGGCTTGTGTAACCAGAAAAGTGAACAGATCTCACTGGGGTGCTCTCCTTTGGGAAATGTTCACAGGAAAGTGTAGGGATAGACTCCTCACACTCTCTGGACAAGATGCAGAATCTTATGACCTCATGAAGGGTACCCTGATTGAGGGCTTTGGATTCTCCACTGAGGAGTACAGGATTAGGTTCAGGGGGGCTCAAAAATCCTCGAGCCAGACCTGGGTTGACTTTGTTGACTACTCAGTGAAAACACTAGATGGTTGGATTCAAGGCAGTGGTGTAAGTAATTATGATGGGCTGTACAATTTATTTGTGAAAGAACACCTGTTAAGTAATTGTTTCAATGATAAACTGCATCAGCATCTGGTAGACCTAGGACCAATTTCTCCCCAAGAATTGGGAAAGAAGGCGGACCATTGGGTCAAGACAAGGGTGTCCAAGACTTCAACAGGGGGTGACCAAAAGAAAGGGGTCACAAAGACTCCCCAGGGGAAGGGTGATGAGACAACCAAAACTAAAAATAGTAAAGAGTCTTCTACAGGCCCCCAAAGACCTGCACAGGAGGGTGGGCCCAGAGCCTCTTCACAAAACAATGGGTACAAGGGTAAAAACTTTGATCCCAAAAAGGCCTGGTGTCATAGCTGTAAACAGCATGGACACCAAACTGGAGACAAGGCCTGTCCCAAGAAAGGTTCCACTCCAAACTCCCATCCAGGTAACACTGGTATGGCTAGTCTCCAAGTGGGATCAACAGTGTGCCCAGAGCAAATCAGGGTCCACACTGAAGCTACTCTAGTTTCTGAGGGTGGGGTGGATTTAGCCACACTAGCTGTCTGGCCGCCTAACATGCAAAAATACAGACAGCAACTCTTAATTAATGGGACTAGAATAGAGGGCCTGAGGGATACAGGTGCCAGTGTCACCATGGTGACAGAGAAACTGGTTTCCCCTGGCCAATACCTGACTGGAAAAACTTACACAGTCACCAACGCTGACAATCAGAGAAAAGTACATCCCATGGCAATGGTTACTTTAGAATGGGGAGGGGTCAATGGCCTGAAACAGGTGGTGGTCTCCTCAAATATCCCAGTGGACTGTCTGCTTGGAAATGACCTGGAGTCCTCAGCATGGGCTGAGGTAGAACTAAAAACCCATGCAGCAATGCTGGGTATCCCTGAACTGGTGTGTGTGAAAACAAGAGCACAATGCAAGGCACAGGGTGAAAAAGTAGAGCTGGAGTCTGGAAAAATGGCCCAGCCTACCAAGAGAACCGGAAAGTCAGTTGGGAAACCAACTGCAACACAGCAAAAGAAAGGGAACCTCTCTTCTCAGGAAGAAGTTCTGCCCTCTGAGGGAACTGAGCCTTTGGAGCTTGAACCTTACCAGGTTGAGCTCTTAGGCCCAGGGGGACCCTCCAGGGAGGAGCTGTGTAAGGGACAAGAAACCTGTCCCTCTCTTGAAGGCCTTAGGCAGCAAGCTGCTGAAGAGTCCAAAGGCAAGAAAAATGGAACGCATAGGGTCTATTGGGAGGATGGACTCCTGTACACTGAGGCCAGAGACCCCAAACCTGGTGCCACTAGGAGAGTGGTAGTGCCTCAGCTGTTCAGAGAGTTCATCCTAACATTGGCCCATGACATTCCCCTTGCTGGACATTTGGGACAAACCAAGACGTGGGAGAGGTTAGTCAACCACTTCTACTGGCCCAATATGTCCAACATGGTTAAGGAGTTTTGCCTCTCCTGCCCCACCTGTCAAGCCAGTGGTAAGACAGGTGGGCATCCAAAGGCCCCCCTCATTCCACTTCCAGTGGTGGGGGTGCCCTTTGAAAGAGTGGGTGTGGACATAGTTGGTCCACTGGAACCTCCCACAGCCTCAGGAAATATGTATATCCTGGTAGTAGTGGATCATGCTACCAGGTATCCTGAAGCTATTCCCCTTAGGTCGACTACTGCCCCGGCAGTAGCCAAGGCCCTCATTGGTATCTTTACCAGAGTGGGTTTCCCTAAGGAGGTGGTATCTGACAGAGGTACCAACTTCATGTCAGCATACCTAAAGCACATGTGGAATGAGTGTGGAGTGACTTATAAATTCACTACACCTTACCATCCACAAACTAATGGCTTAGTTGAGAGATTCAACAAGACATTAAAGGGCATGATCATGGGGCTCCCAGAAAAACTCAAAAGGAGATGGGATGTCCTCCTGCCATGTCTGCTTTTCGCTTACAGGGAGGTACCACAGAAGGGAGTAGGGTTCTCACCCTTTGAACTTCTGTTTGGTCATCCTGTAAGGGGACCACTTGCCCTTGTTAAAGAAGGCTGGGAGAGACCTCTCCATGAGCCTAAACAGGACATAGTGGACTATGTACTTGGCCTTCGCTCTAGAATGGCAGAGTACATGGAAAAGGCAACCAAAAACCTTGAGGCCAGCCAACAGCTCCAGAAGTTTTGGTATGACCAAAAGGCTGCACTGGTTGAGTTCCAACCAGGGCAGAAGGTCTGGGTTCTAGAGCCTGTGGCTCCCAGGGCACTCCAGGACAAATGGAGTGGCCCTTACCCAGTACTAGAGAGGAAGAGTCAGGTCACCTACTTGGTGGACCTGGGCACAAGCAGGAGCCCCAAAAGGGTGATCCATGTAAACCGCCTTAAGCTCTTCCACGACAGGGCTGATGTCAATCTGTTGATGGTAACAGATGAGGATCAGGAGGCAGAGAGTGAACCTCTCCCTGATCTTCTGTCATCAGACCCAAAAGATGGTACAGTAGATGGAGTGATCTACTCAGACACCCTCTCTGGCCAACAGCAAGCTGATTGTAGGAGAGTCCTACAACAGTTTCCTGAACTCTTCTCCTTAACCCCTGGTCAGACACACCTGTGTACCCATGATGTGGACACAGGAGACAGCATGCCTGTCAAGAACAAAATCTTTAGACAATCTGACCATGTTAAAGAAAGCATCAAGGTGGAAGTCCACAAGATGCTGGAATTGGGAGTCATTGAGCGCTCTGACAGCCCCTGGGCTAGCCCAGTGGTCTTAGTCCCCAAACCTCACACCAAAGATGGAAAGAAAGAGATGAGGTTTTGTGTGGACTACAGAGGGCTCAATTCTGTCACCAAGACAGATGCCCATCCAATTCCAAGAGCTGATGAGCTCATTGATAAATTAGGTGCTGCCAAATTTCTAAGTACCTTTGACTTGACAGCAGGGTACTGGCAAATAAAAATGGCACCGGGAGCAAAAGAAAAGACAGCATTCTCCACACCTGATGGGCATTATCAGTTTACTGTTATGCCCTTTGGTTTAAAGAATGCCCCTGCCACCTTCCAAAGGTTGGTGAATCAAGTCCTTGCTGGCTTGGAGTCCTTTAGCACAGCTTATCTTGATGATATTGCTGTCTTTAGCTCCACCTGGCAGGATCACCTGGTCCACCTGAGGAAGGTTTTGAAGGCTCTGCAATCTGCAGGCCTCTCTATCAAGGCATCCAAATGCCAGATAGGGCAGGGAACTGTGGTTTACTTGGGACACCTTGTAGGTGGAGGCCAAGTTCAGCCACTCCAACCCAAGATCCAGACTATTCTGGACTGGGTAGCTCCAAAAACCCAGACTCAAGTCAGGGCATTCCTTGGCTTGACTGGGTATTACAGGAGGTTTGTGAAGGGATATGGATCCATTGTGACAGCCCTCACTGAACTCACCTCCAAGAAAATGCCCAAGAAAGTAAACTGGACTGTGGACTGCCAACAGGCCTTTGACACCCTGAAACAGGCAATGTGCTCAGCACCAGTTCTCAAAGCTCCAGATTATTCTAAGCAGTTCATTGTGCAGACTGATGCCTCTGAACATGGGATAGGGGCAGTTTTGTCCCAAACAAATGATGATGGCCTTGACCAGCCTGTTGCTTTCATTAGCAGGAGGTTACTCCCCAGGGAGCAGCGTTGGAGTGCCATTGAGAGGGAGGCCTTTGCTGTGGTTTGGTCCCTGAAGAAGCTGAGACCATACCTCTTTGGGACTCACTTCCTAGTTCAAACCGACCACAGACCTCTCAAATGGCTGATGCAAATGAAAGGTGAAAATCCTAAACTGTTGAGGTGGTCCATCTCCCTACAGGGAATGGACTTTATAGTGGAACACAGACCTGGGACTGCCCATGCCAATGCAGATGGCCTTTCCAGGTTCTTCCACTTAGAAAATGAAGACTCTCTTGGGAAAGGTTAGTCTCATCCTCTTTCGTTTGGGGGGGGGTTGTGTAAGGAAATGCCTCCTTGGCATGGTTGCCCCCTGACTTTTTGCCTTTGCTGATGCTATGTTTACAATTGAAAGTGTGCTGAGGCCTGCTAACCAGGCCCCAGCACCAGTGTTCTTTCCCTAACCTGTACTTTTGTGTCCACAATTGGCAGACCCTGGCATCCAGATAAATCCCTTGTAACTGGTACTTCTAGTACCAAGGGCCCTGATGCCAAGGAAGGTCTCTAAGGGATGCAGCATGTCTTATGCCACCCTGGAGACCTCTCACTCAGCACAGACACACCGCTTGCCAGCTTGTGTGTGCTAGTGAGGACAAAACGAGTAAGTCGACATGGCACTCCCCTCAGGGTGCCATGCCAGCCTCTCACTGCCTATGCAGTATAGGTAAGACACCCCTCTAGCAGGCCTTACAGCCCTAAGGCAGGGTGCACTATACCATAGGTGAGGGTACCAGTGCATGAGCATGGTACCCCTACAGTGTCTAAACAAAACCTTAGATATTGTAAGTGCAGGGTAGCCATAAGAGTATATGGTCTGGGAGTCTGTCAAACACGAACTCCACAGCACCATAATGGCTACACTGAAAACTGGGAAGTTTGGTATCAAACTTCTCAGCACAATAAATGCACACTGATGCCAGTGTACATTTTATTGTAAAATACACCACAGAGGGCACCTTAGAGGTGCCCCCTGAAACTTAACCGACTATCTGTGTAGGCTGACTAGTTCTAGCAGCCTGCCACAAACCGAGACATGTTGCTGGCCCCATGGGGAGAGTGCCTTTGTCACTCTGAGGCCAGTAACAAAGCCTGCACTGGGTGGAGATGCTAACACCTCTCCCAGGCAGGAATTGTCACACCTGGCGGTGAGCCTCAAAGGCTCACCTCCTTTGTGCCAACCCAGCAGGACACTCCAGCTAGTGGAGTTGCCCGCCCCCTCCGGCCAGGCCCCACTTTTTGGCGGCAAGGCCGGAGAAAATAATGAGAATAACAAGGAGGAGTCACTGGCCAGTCAGGACAGCCCCTAAGGTGTCCTGAGCTGAGGTGACTCTAACTTTTAGAAATCCTCCATCTTGCAGATGGAGGATTCCCCCAATAGGGTTAGGATTGTGACCCCCTCCCCTTGGGAGGAGGCACAAGGAGGGTGTACCCACCCTCAGGGCTAGTAGCCATTGGCTACTAACCCCCCAGACCTAAACACGCCCTTAAATTTAGTATTTAAGGGCTACCCTGAACCCTAGAAAATTAGATTCCTGCAACTACAAGAAGAAGGACTGCCTAGCTGAAAACCCCTGCAGAGGAAGACCAGAAGACGACTACTGCCTTGGCTCCAGAAACTCACCGGCCTGTCTCCTGCCTTCCAAAGATCCTGCTCCAGCGACGCCTTCCAAAGGGACCAGCGACCTCGACATCCTCTGAGGACTGCCCCTGCTTCGAAAAGACAAGAAACTCCCGAGGACAGCGGACCTGCTCCAAGAAAGGCTGCAACTTTGTTTCCAGCAGCTTTAAAGAACCCTGCAAGCTCCCCGCAAAAGGCGTGAGACTTGCAACACTGCACCCGGCGACCCCGACTCGGCTGGTGGCGATCCAACACCTCAGGAGGGACCCCAGGACTACTCTAAGACTGTGAGTACAAAAACCTGTCCCCCCTGAGCCCCCACAGCGCCGCCTGCAGAGGGAATCCCGAGGCTTCCCCTGACCGCGACTCTTTTGAATCCAAAGTCCCGACACCTGGGAGAGACCCTGCACCCGCAGCCCCCAGGACCTGAAGGACCGGACTTTCACTGGAGGAGTGACCCCCAGGAGTCCCTCTCCCTTGCCCAAGTGGAGGTTTCCCCGAGGAACCCCCCCCTTGCCTGCCTGCAGCGCTGAAGAGATCCCTAGATCTCCCATTGACTTCCATTACAAACCCGACGCTTGTTTCTACACTGCACCCGGCCGCCCCCGCGCTGCTGAGGGTGAAATTTCTGTGTGGGCTTGTGTCCCCCCCGGTGCCCTACAAAACCCCCCTGGTCTGCCCTCCGAAGACGCGGGTACTTACCTGCAAGCAGACCGGAACCGGGGCACCCCCTTCTCTCCATTCTAGCCTATGTGTTTTGGGCACCACTTTGAACTCTGCACCTGACCGGCCCTGAGCTGCTGGTGTGGTGACTTTGGGGTTGCTCTGAACCCCCAACGGTGGGCTACCTTGGACCAAGAACTGAACCCTGTAAGTGTCTTACTTACCTGGTAAAACTAACAAATACTTACCTCCCCTAGGAACTGTGAAAATTGCACTAAGTGTCCACTTTTAAAACAGCTATTTGTGAATAACTTGAAAAGTATACATGCAATTTTGATGATTTGAAGTTCCTAAAGTACTTACCTGCAATACCTTTCGAAGGAGATATTACATGTAGAATTTGAACCTGTGGTTCTTAAAATAAACTAAGAAAAGATATTTTTCTATATAAAAACCTATTGGCTGGATTTGTCTCTGAGTGTGTGTACCTCATTTATTGTCTATGTGTATGTACAACAAATGCTTAACACTACTCCTTGGATAAGCCTACTGCTCGACCACACTACCACAAAATAGAGCATTAGTATTATCTATTTTTACCACTATTTTACCTCTAAGGGGAACCCTTGGACTCTGTGCATGCTATTCCTTACTTTGAAATAGCACATACAGAGCCAACTTCCTACACTAGTAAAATACTTTATGTTTTTTTTCTCTGCAAGAAGTAATTTGCTTTGACCAACAGCTACCATAGTTATGTCCACAACGCCTCACTAAAATCTTCTGTTTTTACTTCCTGTGTACCAGGTTAATGGAGTGTGCTGGAGCTTGTCCTCCTGTTTGATTATCTAGTTTCTTACAGTACTCATCCTAGGTATTGAAAGAGAGAGTTCAACTGGATAGCCCTTTCACTATTTCTAGTGAGACGTACACTGTCATTTTCTCTATCAACATGGGCTCCGTCTTATATTTATTTCTATTTAAGAAAACCCAGTCATCAAAAAGGCAAAGCACCTATAGGAAGAAGCCCGGCATAGGAGGGAGGAGGAACAGACAGCATGAGGTGGCACAAAATAAGAAAAGGCAGAAAGTATGCAGTTTCGGGCAGAAGAGCCACATAGAAAAGTAAATGTTGTTCAAGGATGGAAAGAAGGACATGGGACCTATTCCCTTAGAAAAAAAAATCCCAGAAAAATAGAATTATAGTCATTGTTGACTTTTACATTTATAGGGGGTCATTCTGACCCCGGCCGGCGGCGGTAGCCGCCGGCCTGGCTGGGACCGCCAGAAGACCGTACCGCGGTCAAAAGACCGCGGCGGTCATTCTGGGTTTCCCACTGGGCTGGCGGGCGACCGCCAAAAGGCCGCCCGCCAGCCCAGTGGGAAACACCCTTCCACGATGAAGCCGGCTCCGAATGGAGCCGGCAGAGTGGAAGGTGTGCGACGGGTGCAGTAGCACCCGTCGCGAATTTCAGTGTCTGCTGAGCAGACACTGAAATTCAAAGTGGGGCCCTCTTACGGGGGCCCCACGTCACCCCTCACCGCCATCCTGTTCCTGGCGGTCGAAACCGCCAGGAACAGGATGGCGGTGAGGGGGTCGGAATCCCCCATGGCGGCGCAGCAAGCTGCGCCGCCATGGGGGATTCCTCAGGGCAGCGGAAAACCGGCGGGACACCGCCGGTTTTCCGGTTCTGACCGCGGCCATACCGCCACGGTCAGAATGCCCTCAGGGGCACCGACAGCCTGTTGGCAGTGCTCCCGCCGACCCTGGCCCGGCGGTCAAGGACCGCCGGGGTCGGAATGACCCCCATAGTGTCTTAAAACAATTTCCCAAGATATCCTTTTTTGGGGAATTATTTTATATTCTGTTGATGAACAGTTTTATCATTACATGCACAACAGCAATAACACAATAAAAAAAATGAGCATGTGGTTGAAATAAAGACATTGGGGGTCATTCCGACCCCCGCCAACAGGCTGGCGGTGCTCCTGAGGGCATTCTGACCGCGGCGGTATGGCCGCGGTCAGAACCAGAAAACCGGCGGTGTCCCGCCGGTTTTCCGCTGCCCTGAGGAATCCCCCATGGCGGCGCAGCTTGCTGCGCCGCCATGGGGGATTCCGACCCCCTCACCGCCATCCTGTTCCTGGCGGTTTCGACCGCCAGGAACAGGATGGCGGGGAGGGGTGTCGTGGGGCCCCTGCAGTGCCCATGCCAATGGCATGGGCACTGCAGGGGCCCCCGTAAGAGGGCCCCACTTTGAATTTCAGTGTCTGCTCAGCAGACACTGAAATTCGCGACAGGTGCTACTGCACCCGTCGCACACCTTCCACTCTGCCGGCTCCATTCGGAGCCGGCTTCATCGTGGAAGGGTGTTTCCCACTGGGCTGGCGGGCGGCCTTTTGGCGGTCGCCCACCAGCCCAGTGGGAAACCCAGAATGACCGCCGCGGTCTTTTGACCGCGGTACGGTCTTCTGGCGGTCCCAGCCAGGCCGGCGGCGGTTATGTTGAGGGAGCTGTGATTATGTTTACATTATCTAATGTAGGCCTTGGTTTCAAAATTGGCTGTTGCTGTCTGCACACACACAAAAAGGGCCACAGGAGGTTTTAAGACCAGAAGGTATCGGCTTCCCACATCATTAATCACAAACACAATAAAATACCCAGTTCTGGAATGCTAAATTAGTGAGAAAACTAAACTAAGGAGTCTTGGGAAATTCCTTTTTTAGGACGAAAACCCTCACACCCTAATAGCGGGATGCTTCATCATAGGGTTCCTCCTCGCACCACAGAAAATTGTGGCTTGGGCTACAACTCACAATCGAATTGGTAGGATCCTATGTGAGATGATAGGGTATGTGAATATTGCAGTGTGTGAGAAAAAAGAAAATCAAGTGAGTTAAAGCTAACCACCCTACAGGCGTTAGCCTTTATTCTTATCTGTTGGGGTTAGGATTAAAACCATGCACAAGTGATTCTGCAGGGAGGAGAATTTGATCCACTCTGGAAACATCCTATATGATCAACATGTTTCTGTGTTGCTGTCTGCAACCAACCTTTCAGCTCGTAATTCCTTTTCCCTATCTCACCCAGCACACTGATGATATTATACAATATACTTTGTAAACGCTGATTTGAGATGTAGCGTTCCTTTTCCAGGGGCAGAATGATGTTTCTTTTCTTTAGAGCTCTGTAGCACAGTGTTGCATTGAGAGTGAATAATGTTATCAAGGCTTCACCCACTGAGACGTGTCCTTGTACAGTAAGTAGTGACCTGTGGACTAACTACTGAGGTGTCTGAAGGGCACCACGGATGGGGAATGGATTATGTGACTTTAGGATAGTAATGAATAAACAATATCATTCTTTCTTTGCCCTGATTGGTTCAAACAGTCTGACTCTTGCACAGTTGTATTGAATGTAAGATGTTTTGGGTATGTTTATTATATAAGAAGCCCTTTCTCAAGGGTGTGGGGCTCACACCCACTGATCCTAGGTGACACTACGTGTCGGTCTGTTCTCTTATCCTTGGCCTATGTTAATGGCGCTCACCTGTATATGTTTCTGCCATTTCATGGTATGCACTTCACTCTGAGCTACGTGCTATCTCTTGATTTAAAACGACTTATTGTCTGATTCTTCACATTTATTTTGCCTTCTGTAATGATTTAGAAGCTCTAATAAACCTCCTTGGTTTCATTTTAATAATTTGTTTAGTTTTCATTGAAAAGCTTAATGTGTTCTTGTAGGAAAGTACCATCTTTCCTGGCATGTTACCCCCATATTTCACTGTATATATGTTGTTTTAGTCTATGTGTCACTGGGACCCTGCCAGGCATGGCAGGGTCCCAGTGCTCATAAGTATGTGCCCTGTATGGGTTCCCTGTGTGATGCCTAACTGTCTCACTGAGGCTTTGCTAACCAGAACCTCAGTGGTTATGCTCTCTCTGCTTTCCAAATTTGTCACTAACAGGCTAGTGACTAAATTTACCAATTCACATTGGCATACTGGTACACCCATATAATTCACTAGTATATGGTACTGGGGTACCCAGGGTATTGGGGTTCCAGGAGATCCCTATGGGCTGCAGCATTTCATTTGCCACCCATAGGGAGCTCCGACAATTCTTACACAGGCCTGCCAGTGCAGCCTGGGTGAAATAACGTCCACGTTATTTCACAGCCATTTAACACTGCACTTAAGTAACTTATAAGTCACCTATATGTCTAACCTTTACTGGTGAAGGTTGGGTGCAAAGTTACTTAGTGTGTGGGCACCCTGGCACTAGCCAAGATGCCCCCACATCGTTCAGGGCAAATTCCCTGGAATTTGTGAGTGCAGGTACACCATTACACGCGTGCTCTATACATAGGTCAATACCTATGTATAGTGTCACAATGGTAACTCCGAACATGGCCATGTAACATGTCTAAGATCATGGAATTGTCACCCCAATGCCAGTCTGGCATTGGGGGTGACAATTCCATGATCCCCCGGGTCTCTAGCATAGTACCTGGGTGCTGCCAAACTGCCTTTCCAGGGTCTCCACTGCAGCTGCTGCCAACCCCTCAGACAGGTTTTTGCCCTCCTGGGGTCCAGGCAGCCCTGGCCCAGGAAGGCAGAACAAAGGATTCCTCTGAGAGAGGGTGTAACAAACTCTCCCTTTGGAAATAGGTGTGAGGGCTGGGGAGGAGTAGCCTCCCCTAGCCTCTGGAAATGCTTTGATGGGCACAGATGGTGCCCATCTCTGCATAAGCCAGTCTACACCGGTTCAGGGATCCCCCAACCCCGCAATGGCGCGAAACTGGACAAAGGAAAGGGGAGTGACCACTCCCCTGACCTGCACCTCCCAGGGGAGGTGCCCAGAGCTCCTCCAGTGTGTCCCAGACCTCTGCCATCTTGGAAACAGAGGTGTTGGGGGCACACTGGACTGCTCTGAGTGGCCAGTGCCAGCAGGTGACATCAGAGGCTCCTTCTGATAGGCTCTGACCTCTCTTGGTAGCCAATCCTCCTTCCTTGGTAGCCAAACCTCCTTTTCTAGCTATTTAGAGTCTCTGCTTTGGGGAATTCTTCAGATAACGAATGCAAGAGCTCACCAGAGTTCCTCTGCATCTCCCTCTTCACCTTCTACCAAAGGATAGACCGCTGACTGCTCAGGACGCCTACAAAACCGCAACAAAGTAGCAAGACGACTACTAGCAACCTTGTATCGCCTCATCCTGCCAGCTTTCTAAGCTTCTTCCATCCAGTGGCAGCTTCCTTGCACCCTCAGCTGGCATTTCCTGGGCTCCTGCCCACTCTCGACACTGTCACGACTATTGGACTTGGTCCCCTTGTCTTACAGGTACTCAGGTCTGGAAATCCACTGTTGTTTCATTGCTGGTGTTTGTTCTTCCTGCAGAATCCCCCTATCACGACTTCTGTGCTCTCTGGGGGTAGTAGGTGCATTTACACCTACCTTTCAGGGTCTTGGGGTGGGCTATTTTTCTAACCCTCACTGTTTTCTTACAGTCTCAGTGACCTTCTACAAGCTCACATAGGTCTGGGGTCCATTCGTGGTTCGCATTCCATTTTTGGAGTATATGGTTTGTGTTGCCCCAGTACCTATGTGCTCCTATTGCAATCTATTGTAATTCTACACTGTTTGCATTACTTTTCTTGCTATTGCTTACCTAATTTTGGTTTGTGTACATATATCTTCTGTATATAACTTATCCTCATACTGAGGGTACTCACTGAGGTACTTTTGGCATATTGTCATAAAAATAAAGTACCTTTATTTTTAGTAACTCTTTGTATTGTGTTTTCTTATGATATTGTGCATATGACACCAGTGGTATAGTAGGAGCTTTACATGTCTCCTAGTTCAGCCTAAGCTGCTTTGCCATACCTACCTTCTATCAGCCTAAGCTAGAAACACCTCTTCTACACTAATAAGGGATAACTGGACCTGGCACACTGGTACCCACTACAAGCAAGGCCAGCCTCCAACATTGGTGGCAGCGGTGGGATAAGTACTTGTAACTACTGACCACGTTGTCATTGTGTACTTTTCATAAGAGAATAATATACAAAACAGTTCAGTGTATGTACACCTAACCAAAAAGTTTTGCTTTTCTCCTCTTAAACTTTTTGCAAAGTTCTGAAAAGTTTCACTAACTTCTAAAAGTTTTCTAAATGTTAGAAAAAGTTGTTTTCTCTGTTCTTCAAAAAGTTCTGAAACTTTTTCTTCCTTCTCACTATTTCTAAACCTTTTGCTATCATGTCTGTAGAAGACTCTACTCTTAAAATGGTCAATACTACCTATGACAATTTGAATTACAAGATCCTAAGGAGTATCTGCTTAGAAAGAGGTTTAGTGATAGGAAAGAACCCTACCAAAGAATTTCTATTTAACATGCTTATTGTAAATGATGAGTCCTAAGCAGGCACATCAAATGAGAGGTTAATAGAAGGTTCCCAATCTGACTCAGGGGATCTCCTTGAGGGAGGTAGAGAGGGTTCTGATCAAGATCTGCCCCCTAGCAGGACACCCAGTAATGTTGGTAGTAATGGAGGTTCCCATCACAGTATGGAAGTCTTTATTCCTAGAGGCCAAGTTGCTAGGGTCCAGTCAGTTAGGGACAGACCCCCCTCTGTTGTTTCTAACTTGACTTCTGTGTCCAAGCATTTCCAACCCACCCACCCTGAGGATAACTTGTTAGAAATGGAACTCAAAAAGTTGAGGGTTGAAGAGACCAGACTGAAGCTTAAACAGCAACAGCTGGCCTTAGATAGGGAATCCCTAGAACTGGAGAAGGAAAGACAGAGATTGGGGTTTGGACCCCATGGTGGCAGCAGCAGTATTCCTGATACTAATCCTGTTAGAGATTCCAGCAGCAGTATTCCTGATACTAATCCTGTTAGAGATTCCAGGAATCTGCACAAGATAGTCCCCCCTTACAAGGAGGGGGATGACATCAACAAGTGGTTTGCTGCACTTGAGAGGGCCTGTATGGTACAAGGGGTCCCTCAAAGGCAGTGGACTGCTATATTGTGGCTATCTTTCACTGGAAAGGGTAGGGATAGGCTCCTTACTGTTAGAGAAAGTGATGCTAACAATTTTGCAGTTTTGAAGGTTGCACTCTTGGATGGATTTGGCTTAACCACTGAACAATACAGGATTAAGTTCAGAGACACCAGAAAAGAGTCCTCACAAGACTAGACAGACTTTGTAGATTGTTCAGTGAAGGCCTTGGAGGGGTGGTTACATGCCAGTAGAGTTTCTGACTATGAAAGCCTGTATAATCTTATTCCGAGAGAGCATATTCTGAATAACTGTGTGTCTGACTTGTTACACCAATATCTAGTGGACTCAGATCTGACCTCGCCCCAAGAATTGGGAAAGAAGGCAGACAAATGGGTCAGAACAAGAGTGAACAGAAATGTTCATACAGGGGGTGACAAGGATGGCAAGAAGAAGGATGGTACGTCTTCTGGCAAGGGTGGGGACAAAAGTAAAACTGAGTCTTCATCAGGCTCACAAAAATCCTATGGTGGGGGTGGTGGGTCCAAATCCTCTTCCAAAAATCAACCTAAAAAGCGTTGGTGTTATTTGTGTAAAATCAAAGGCCATTGGACAACAGATGCCAGTTGTCCAAAGAAAAGCACCAAACCTCCCAACACCACAACCCCTACTGCAAATTCTAGTGCCCCTAGTAATAGCAGTGGTGGTGGGAGCAAACATACAAATAGCCAATCCAAGGGAGTAGCTGGGCTCTGTTGGTAATATAGTTGGGGTTGGTCTTGTTAGGGAGACCACAGAGGCTGTGTTAGTCTCTGAAGGTGCCATTGATTTGGCCACCTTGGTTGCTTGTCCCCTTAATATGGATAAGTACAAGCAACTTCCCCTAATAAATGGTGTTGAGGTTCAGGCCTACAGGGACACAGGTGCCGGGGTTACCATGGTGATAGAGAAACTGGTGCACCCTGAACAACACCTACTTGGTCAACAGTACCAAGTGACAGACGCTCATAACAACACTCTTAGCCCCCCCATGACTGTTGTGAACTGGGGCGGGGGGGGGTTACTGGTCCAAAGAAAGTTGTGGTTGCTTCAGATTTACCTGTAGACGGTCTACTAGGAAATGATTTAGAGACATCAGCTTGGGCACAAGTGGAGTTGGAGGCTCATGCAGCAATGCTGGGCATTCCTGGGCATCTTTTTGCTTTGACAAGGGCTCAGGCCAAAAAGCAAAAAGGACAGGGTAACTTGGATCCTGGAACAATGGACCAAGCGCTCCATAAAGCTAGGGGTAGCAAGGGTAAATCCCTACCCACTATCCCTCCCTCTACAGATGATTCTCCTTCTGAGGAGGAAGAATTTCCTCCCTGTGCAGAACCTTCACTAGATGAGCTGGCAGCAAACACTGCTGAGCTTCTGGGTGGAGGGGGGCCTGCCAGGGAAGAGCTGAGTGTGGCACAGCAAACCTGTCCCACATTAGAGGGTCTCAGACAGCAAGCTGTCAAGCAGCAACATGGGGATGTCAGTGACTCACATAGAGTTTACTGGGAGGACAACCTCTTGTACACCGAGGCAAGGGACCCAAAACCTGGAGCAGCCAGGAGATTGGTCATTCCCCTGCAGTACAGAGAGTTCCTCCTAACTCTTGCACATGCCATTCCTTTGGCTGGGCATTTGGGCCAGATCAAAACATGGGAAAGGCTTGTCCCCTTGTTTCACTGGCCTAGGATGTCAGAGGACACTAAAGATTTTTGCAAGTCTAGTGTGACCTGCCAAGCCAGTGGCAAGTCTGGTGGCACACCAAAGGCTCCCCTTATTCCACTACCTGTGGTTGGGGTCCCATTTGAAAAGGTAGGAGTTGACATAGTTGGCCCCCTTGACCCTCCTACTGCTTCAGGCAATAGGTTTATCTTGGTGGTTGTGGACCATGCCACAAGATATCCTGAATCAATTCCTCTAAGGACCACTACAGCACCTGCAGTGGCAAAGGCCCTCCTGGGAACCTTTTCCAGGGTGGGTTTCCCTAAAGAGGTTGTATCAGACAGGGGTAGTAACTTCATGTCTGCATACTTGAAAGCAATGTGGAAGGAATGTGGTGTAACCTACAAATTCACCACTCCTTATCATCCACAGACTAATGGACTGGTAGAGAGGTTTAATAAAACTCTCTAAGGTATGATAATGGGACTCCCTGAAAAACTCAGGAGGAGATGGGATGTCCTGTTACCTTGCCTCCTTTTTGCTTACAGGGAGGTACCCCAGAAAGGAGTGGGCTTCAGCCCCTTTGAACTCCTCTTTGGACACCCTGTAAGAGGTCCATTAACACTTGTGAAGGAGGGTTGGGAACAACATTTAAAAGCACCCAAAACAGGACATAGTGGACTATGTACTTGGCCTAAGATCCAGAATGGATGAGTACATGAAAAAAGCCAGTAAAAACCTTCAGGCCAGCCAGGAGCTGCAAAAGCAATGGCATGTCCAGAAGGCTGTTCTGATCCAGTACCAACCAGGACAGAAGGTGTGGGTATTGGAGCCTGTGGCCCCAAGAGCACTCCAGGACAAATGGAGTGGACCCCATCTAATTGTTGAGAAAAAGGGTGAAGTTACCTATCTGGTAGACCTGGGCACTGCCAGGAGTCCCCTTAGGGTGATTCATGTCAACCGCCTAAAACCCTACTATGGCAGGGCTGATCTCACCCTGCTCATGGCAACAGACGAGGGACAGGAAGAAGAGAGTGACCCTCTCCCTGATCTCTTTTCCACCACTGAAAATGATGCTTTAGTGGAGGGAGTAGTTTTGGCAGATTGTCTGACTGAGGATCAGAAAGACAACTGCATAAATCTCCTTGGACAATTTTCTGAACTATTTTCAATTGTAACAGGCACCACATCCTGGTGTGAACACACAATTGATACTGGAGACAGCTTGCTTGTCAAAAGTAAAATCTATAGGCAGCCTGACCATGTCAGGGACTGCATAAAACAAGAGGTTCAGAAAATGCTTGATCTAGTAGTGGTTGAACCTTCTGAAAGCCCATGGGCGAGTCCTGTGGTGCTTGTACCAAAGCCTCACTCAAAAGATGGAAAAAGGGAGATGAGGTTTTGTGTAGACTACAGAGGTCTCAATCAGGTAACAAAAACTGATACTCACCCTATACCCAGGGCAGATGAGCTCATGATACACTGGCATCTGCCAAGTATCATAGCACCTTTGATTTGACTGCAGGGTATTGGCAGATCAAATTGGCTGAGGATGCTAAACCTAAAACTGCATTTTCAACTATAGGAGGGCACTACCAATTTACAGTGATGCCTTTTGGTTTGAAGAATGCACCTGCCACTTTTCAGAGGTTGGTGAACACAGTCCTGCAAGGGTTGTAGGCTTTTAGTGCAGCATATCTAGATGATATTGCTGTCTTTAGCTCCACCTGGGATGAGCACCTGGTCCACCTTTGGAAGGTTTAGGAGGCCCTACAAAAGGCAGGCCTCGCTATCAAGACCTCAAAGTGCCAGATAGGGCAGGGAAAGGTGGTTTATCTGGGACACCTGGTAGGTGGAGAACAGATTGCACCACTTCAGGGGAAAATCCAAACAATCATGGATTGGGTTCCCCCTACAACTCAGACCCGGGTGAGAGCCTTCTTAGGCCTCACTGGGTATTACAGGAGATTCATTAAAAACTATGGCTCCATAGCAGCCCCTCTTAATGATCTCACTAGGAAGAAGATGCCTAAAAAGGTACTGTGGACAGCTAGCTGACAGAAAGCTTTTGAGGAGCTCAAACAGGCCATGTGCTCTGCACCTGTCCTAGATAGCGCATGTTACTCCAAGAAATTCATTGTTCAAAATTATGCATCTGAATTAGGGGCAGGGGCAGTCTTATCACAACTGAATTCTGAGGGACATGATCAACCAGTTGCTTTTATCAGCAAAAGGTTGACCCCTAGAGAAAAGCGTTGGTCTGCCATAGAGAGGGAGGCCTTTTCTGTGGTCTGGGCACTGAAAAAGTTGAGGCCATACCTGTTTGGCACTCAATTTATTGTTCAGACAGACCACAAACCTCTACTTTGGCTAAAACAAATGAAAGGTTGTAGTGCTTTCCTCTTATTTAGTTTCTAAGCACTAACATAACACAACAGAAATGCACTTCTGAGGTCAAAGAAGACTTTTATTGTTGTTAATTCTTCCCCAACCACAATATTTATGAATGACGAATTAGTAGCTTTCAAGTCCGCGTTAATCAAACAAAATATATCAGTTTGCCATATACACAGCAGGTTATATTTATAAGATATTGAATGCAAAGCAAAACAAATACTTCACCGTGTGGGAACTATCTACAGCTTCATCTTTCTAAGGTCTGCAAGCTGATGACCCCTGTCAGCCGCGAGAAAGAGAGATTCATCTACCCACACGGGATTGCTGGCAGCCTGCGCCAAGCTCCAGCACGAGGTCCGGCAGATTCGAATCTGACTCTCTGCAGCCTGTTACATTTGTTACAAAGGTGTGCCCCCTCCTCTCAGACCTGGGAAACTGAGCAAGCCTTTTGGAGACTGGCCAGGTCTCCAAGACTACTCCTGTTCCCAAGCTCAAGCAGAGAGAACAACACCCATGTACTCTCTCTTATCATGTCTAGTCTACTGTGAGAAAAACATCTTGGTTCTCTGGTGCAAAAACACAGCTTGGAAAAATACAGCTTGGATTCTCAACTGCAATGTCTAACTCCACGTTAAAGGCAATAGGCAGCTAACCTAGATATCAAATGCAATGTCATGTTAAAGGCAATAGGCAGCTAACCTAAATATCAAATGCAATGTCTAGTGTCATGTCAAAGCCAATAGGCAGCTGAGCTGAATATAAAATGCAATGTATAATATCATGTCAAAGCCAATAGGTAGTTAAGCTGAATACAAAATGCAATATATAATATCATGTCAAAGCCAATAGGCAGCGGAGCTGAATACAAAATGTAATATATGATATCATGTCAAAACCAATAGGCAGAATATCTAATAGCATGTCAAAGTCAATAGGCGGCTAGACTGGATACAGCATGTCAAAGCCAATAGGCAGAATACAGAATGTAATGACTAATGCAATGTCAAAGCCCATAGGCGGCTAAACTGAATACAGAAAGTAATGGCTAATGCAATGTCAAAGCCAATAGGCAGAATACAGAATGTAATGACTAATGCAATGTCAAAGCCCATAGGCGGCTAAACTGAACAAAACATACCATGTGCTACTGGTGAACATTGAGCAACTAATATGCGCAGTGGTGAAACACAAAGTCATTGGTCAAAACAAAATTTAACAAATGGCAGTACATTCCGCCCTTTGACCAATGAATTTTTGTTTCACATATCTCTTGTTTCAAACAAAAACAAAAAAAACATCAGCACAAAAAAACATTATATCAAAGCAATCCCTGTAAAGCAATAGAAGTGAATTAACATATAGATTTCATAACCTTTCACATCAGATACATCTACATAGAAAAGACTGAGCATTTTTTTTTTTTTTCTCTGAATGAGTCTCTAATTCAACAGTGTTAGCAATTTGATGTGGCATGAGTTCTACTCATGTAAAGATGCACGGTCCACCTGAAAGGTTTTCTGGAAGATAAGCAAAAGTCAGAGTTCCATACGAGAGGGGAAAAAAAAAAAAAAAACACAGCTTAGTTCCAGTGGAAGAATACAATCAAACAAGTTGAACTTGAACTGAAGGCGCAGTTTGCGCAAAATGGATCCATGGTGCTGGCACTTTACTCAGCCAGGTTCAGGTTGGGGATTCGGTCCCTTCCCCGACCCCACACGCACACACCGGAAGGGGGACCACACAGCACACTCAGGGACAGTGGCGAAACGTGGTAGGATCTGCAAAAGAAACAAGTATGACTTTTCTTGCAAATAACATTTTTCATTTAAACTGCACCCTTCCTCTTTCTTTCCCTGTTTTATAATCAGCAGGACGTTTTTGGGGCCCTTTGTTACATTCGCTGCAGGTTCTGGAGGATCACTTGGGGCTTCAGCCCACACATCAGCACTGAGGTTTTTATCTGCTGCACCACAGCTTCCCTTTTCTTGCACTGTCAGAAGGGCTGGGGCAGACTCCTTCTTTACCAAACCTCCATTCACTGCATTTTTGCCAATTTGGGCCATTCTGTCTCCAATTTGTTTGAATGAATCAGATTCTTTTCTAGGTATCAGCATAATTTCGATTTTTCCTTGGTAATTTGCAGCAATCACTCTCCCTAAAACCTGATCAATTTGCCATTTCTGATCTGGTAACTTTCCTCTCCCCAACTGCTCTGTGACTGCTTGCATGACAGATTGCTTTTGTGCGTGCTGCACAGTTTTTATCAAATCTAGGGGAATGTGCATCTCTCTCATCTCTGCCCACCTGTAAGTGGCTTTTTCTCTCAGCTGTTCACATTTCTGGGGCTCCCACTTAGCCATCCCCACTAAGGCAGAATTCTGGGTGTACACTTCTCTCTCTGAATTTTTCTCATTAACATCTGCAAGGTAATTGAACCAGTTAGGTGCTAAAACATTAGCAATGAACCAAAAATCAGCGTAAAAATGACACATCTCACGTAGCTCTTGCTTTAAAATCTGACACACATTATACAACGCTGTTCCTTCTACTGTGCCAGAAAACAACATTTCAGTCAATGAATCATTAGTAAAACAAACATGCTTTTTATCTTCAGTGGACACGAATTCAAATGGTGCACACAATTTCACCGGTAATTCTTTTACCTGTGGTACTCTAGCCCTGTCTTGCAAGTACCAGATCCATTGTATGATTCTAGCTAGGGGCACTATTTTCTTTCCTTGTTCTTGAGTTACATGTACATAAGTATTTCCTTCTTGCACTGCGCAGAAACCTAAAGTCTGCATTATTTCATTTGCCAAATCACAAGCGCGCAGCTGCATATAATTTTTCACAGTGACCATATACAAAAGTGTTAGGATTTCACTCAAATGAGGGCTATTCTCTTTCCAAAAATCAAACAAGCTAATGAAACTCGGTGTCTCTTTCCCTAAAATCTTTCGTTTTACAAACGGTAACTCGTAAATCACATTCTGGTCTCTCGGAGCTGTCTTAACCCCCTCATTACTGGAATAGGACAAGAAAGATTCTTCAAAAACAGCCTTTTTATAACTTTCAGTCGGGCTAATTTACTCACGTAAATTCCTATTTTCATGTTCCAACTGCCTACATTTCTCCTGCATTTCTCTGTAAGCAGATAAAGGTATCCAGACCTTTCTGTCATCATTACTTCCAAAAGACACGTTTTCTACATATGTACAACAGGAATTATTTCTCAAAACATTATCAGGCATTTTATCTACACATGCATTTTCTTCTGTAATTCCCCAAACAGAAAACAATTCACAGTTTTTCGTAGCACCATCAGGCAGTTTACCAATACATGCATTCCCAGACATGGTCTGCCGTGCTACTGTGATTCTCCAAAAAAACAATTTCTGTAATTCTCCAAACAACAAAAACAATTACACTTTTAAAGTGTGCACTTAGAAATCTACCAACTCGTCAACACCCTCTTAATCACCTCTTAATGACCGACCCCACGACTCCTGGTACCAATTGTAGTGCTTTCCTCTTATTTAGTTTCTAAGCACTAACATAACACAACAGAAATGCACTTCTGAGGTCAAAGAAGACTTTTATTGTTGTTAATTCTTCCCCAACCACAATATTTATGAATGACGAATTAGTAGCTTTCAAGTCCGCGTTAATCAAACAAAATATATCAGTTTGCCATATACACAGCAGGTTATATTTATAAGATATTGAATGCAAAGCAAAACAAATACTTCACCGTGTGGGAACTATCTACAGCTTCATCTTTCTAAGGTCTGCAAGCTGATGACCCCTGTCAGCCGCGAGAAAGAGAGATTCATCTACCCACACGGGATTGCTGGCAGCCTGCGCCAAGCTCCAGCACGAGGTCCGGCAGATTCGAATCTGACTCTCTGCAGCCTGTTACATTTGTTACAAAGGTGTGCCCCCTCCTCTCAGACCTGGGAAACTGAGCAAGCCTTTTGGAGACTGGCCAGGTCTCCAAGACTACTCCTGTTCCCAAGCTCAAGCAGAGAGAACAACACCCATGTACTCTCTCTTATCATGTCTAGTCTACTGTGAGAAAAACATCTTGGTTCTCTGGTGCAAAAACACAGCTTGGAAAAATACAGCTTGGATTCTCAACTGCAATGTCTAACTCCACGTTAAAGGCAATAGGCAGCTAACCTAGATATCAAATGCAATGTCATGTTAAAGGCAATAGGCAGCTAACCTAAATATCAAATGCAATGTCTAGTGTCATGTCAAAGCCAATAGGCAGCTGAGCTGAATATAAAATGCAATGTATAATATCATGTCAAAGCCAATAGGTAGTTAAGCTGAATACAAAATGCAATATATAATATCATGTCAAAGCCAATAGGCAGCGGAGCTGAATACAAAATGTAATATATGATATCATGTCAAAGCCAATAGGCAGAATATCTAATAGCATGTCAAAGTCAATAGGCGGCTAGACTGGATACAGCATGTCAAAGCCAATAGGCAGAATACAGAATGTAATGACTAATGCAATGTCAAAGCCCATAGGCGGCTAAACTGAATACAGAAAGTAATGGCTAATGCAATGTCAAAGCCAATAGGCAGAATACAGAATGTAATGACTAATGCAATGTCAAAGCCCATAGGCGGCTAAACTGAACAAAACATACCATGTGCTACTGGTGAACATTGAGCAACTAATATGCGCAGTGGTGAAACACAAAGTCATTGGTCAAAACAAAATTTAACAAATGGCAGTACAAAGGTGAAAATCCTAAATTGTTGAGGTGGTCCATATCTCTACAGGGAATGGACTATACAGTGGAACATAGACCTGGGAGTACCCACTCCAATGCAGATGGACTCTCCAGATATGACCACTTAGACAATGAAGACTCATCAGGTCATGGCTAGTCTTATTGTCCTTCGTTTGGGGGGGGTTGTATAGGAAAGTACCATCTTGCCTGGCATGCTACCCCCATATTTCACTGTATATATGTTGTTTTAGTCTATGTGTCACTGGGACCCTGCCAGGCAGGCCCCCAGTGCTCATAAGTATGTGCCCTGTATGTGTTCCCTGTGTGATGCCTAACTGTCTCACTGAGGCTCTGCTAACCAGAACCTCAGTGGTTATGCTCTCTCTGCTTTCCAAATGTGTCACTAACAGGCTAGGGACTAAATTTACCAATTCACATTGGCATACTGGTACACCCATATAATTCCCTAGTATATGGTACTGAGGTACCTAGGGTATTGGGGTTCCAGGAGATCCTTATGGGCTGCAGCATTTCTTTTGCCACCCATAGGGAGCTCTGACAATTCTTACACAGGCCTGCCAGTGCAGCCTGCGTGAAATAACGTCCACATTATTTCACAGCCATTTACTACTGCACTTAAGTAACTTATAAGTCACCTATATGTCTAACCTTCACCTGGTGAAGGTTGGGTGCAACATTACTTAGTGTGTGGGCACCCTGGCACTAGCCAAGGTGTCCCCACATCGTTCAGGTCAAATTCCCCTGGCTTTGTGAGTGCGGGGACACCATTACACGAGTGCACTATACATAGGTCACTACCTATGTATAGGGTCACAATGGTAACTCCGAACATGGCCATGTAACATGTCCAAGATCATGGAATTGTCACCCCAATGCCATTCTGGCATTGGGGGTGACAATTCCATGATCCCCCGGGTCTCTAGCATAGTACCCGGGTACTGCCAAACTGCCTTTCCGGGGTCTCCACTGCAGCTGCTGCTGCTGCCAACCCCTCAGACAGGTTTCTGCCCTCCTGGGGTCCAGGCAGCCCTGGCCCAGGAAGTCAGAACAAAGGATTTCCTCTGAGAGAGGGTGTAACACCCTCTCCCTTTGGAAATAGGTGTGAGGGCTGGGGAGGAGAAGCCTCCCCCAGCCTCTGGAAAGAAATGCTTTGATGGGCACAGATGGTGCCCATCTCTGCATAAGCCAGTCTACACCGGTTCAGGGATCCCCCAGCCCCGCTCTGGCACGAAACAGGACAAAGGAAAGGGGAGTGACCACTCCTCTGACCTGCACCTCCCAGGGGAGGTGCCCAGAGCTCCTCCAGTGTGTCCCAGACCTCTGCCATCTTGGAAACAGAGGTGTTGGGGGCACACTGGACTTCTCTGAGTGGCCAGTGCCAGCAGGTGACGTCAGAGGCTCTTTCTGATAGGCTTTTACCTCTCTTGGTAGCCAATCCTCCTTCCTTGGTAGCCAAACCTCCTTTTCTAGCTATTTAGAGTCTCTCCTTTGGGGAATTCTTCAGAAAACTAATGCAAGAGCTCACCAGAGTTCCTCTGCATCTCCCTCTTCACCTTCTACCAAAGGATCGACCGCTGACTGCTCAGGACGCTTACAAAACCGCAACAAAGTAGCAAGATGACTACTAGCAACCTTGTATCGCCTCATCCTGCCGGCTTTCTCGACTGTTTCCAGGTGGTGCATGCTCTGGGGGTAGCCTGCCTTCACCCTGCACCAGGAGCTCTGAAGAAATCTTGCGTGGGTCGACGGAATCTTCCCCTTGCTAACGCAGGCACCAAAAGACTGCATCACTGGTCCTCTGGGTCACCTCTCATCCTGACGAGCGTGGTCCCTGGAATTCAGCAACTCTGTCCAAGTGACTTCCACAGTCCAGTGACTCTTCAGTCCAAGTTTGGTGGAGGCAAGTTCTTGCCTCCCCACGCTAGACTGCATTGCTGGGTACCGCCTGATTTGCAGCTGCTCCGGCTCCTGTGCACTCTTCCCGGATTTCCTTTGTGCCCAGCCAAGCCTGGGTCCCCGACACTCTATCCTGCAGTGCACAACCAGCTGAGTTGTCCTCTGGCGTCGTGGGACTCCCTTTTGTGACTTCGCGTGGGCTCCGGTTCACTTTTCGTCCAAGTGCCTGTTCAGGTACTTTTGCAGGTGCTGCCTGCTTCTGTGAGGGCTCCCTGAGTTGCTGGGTGCCCCCTCTGTCTCCTCCTCCAAGTGACGACATCCTGGTCCCTCCTGGGCCACAGCAGCACCCAAAAACCTCTACCGCGACCCTTGCAGTTAGCAAGGCTTGTTTGCGGTCTTTCTGCATGGGAACACTTCTGCAAGCTTCATCGCGACGTGGGACTTCCACCTTCCAAAGGAGAAGTCCCTAGCTCTCTTCTTTCTTGCAGAACTCCAAACTTCTTCCATCTGGTGGCAGCTTCCTTGCTCCCTCAGCTGGCATTTCCTGGGCTCCTGCCCACTCTCGACACTGTCGCGACTATTGGACTTGGTCCCCTTGTCTTACAGGTACTCAGGTCTGGAAATCCACTGTTGTTGCATTGCCGGTGTTTGTTCTTCCTGCAGAATCCCCCTATCACGACTTCTGTGCTCTCTGGGGGTAGTAGGTGCACTTTACACCTACCTTTCAGGGTCTTGGGGTGGGCTATTTTTCTAACCCCCACTGTTTTCTTACAGTCTCAGTGACCTTCTACAAGCTCACAAAGGTCTTGGGTCCATTCATGGTTCGCTTTCCACTTTTGGAGTATATGGTTTGTGTTGCCCCTATACCTATGTGCTCCTATTGCAATCTATTGTAATTCTAAACTGTTTGCATTACTTTTCTTGCCATTACTTACCTAATTTTGGTTTGTGTACATATATCTTGTGTATATAGCGTATCCTCATACCGAGGGTACTCACTGAGATACTTTTGGCATATTGTCATGAAAATAAAGTACCTTTATTTTTAGTAACTCTGTGTATTGTGTTTTCTTATGATATTGTGCATATGACACCAGTGGTACAGTAGGAGCTTTACATGTCTCCTAGTTCAGCCTAAGCTGCTTTTCCATAGCTACCTTCTATCAGCCTAAGCTGCTAGAAACACCTCTTCTACACTAATAAGGGATAACGGGACCTGGCACAAGGTACCAGCTACCTCTGGTACCCACTACAAGCCAGGCCAGCCTTCTACAGTTCTTTTATTCACATTGTCATTTGCATGGACATTGGTTCCACAGGTCCAGCTGAAGGGGGACTGAACCCTTAGTGGATGAACTCTGCTCCCACTCCACAGAAGCGCTTCGAAGTTGGCATTAGTAGAAAAAGCACTACCACTGCACAATCACATGCTATACTTTGTGTCATCAGCCTCCAGAAGATATTGGAGTCATTTATTTTGATTTCTAATATAAAGTTGTAATTTATTGACTAGAAAGGCAGCAGTACTCAACGTCTTGTATGAATGTGTAACTGAAGGGGACAGAAGATGTGGTATGAGACACACACTCACAGCTCCCACACCAGGAACCCCGGGACTAAATCCATGCTTCTGCTGTGTGATCAACATATGTGATCTTGATAAAATCATACGACTTCTCTGTTCCTTATTTTCATTAACTGGCACAATAGAAAGCAGGAATGATTGGGTTCACAGAGTCTGCACAGCAAATACAAGCGATGTTTCTCCTGCACCTCTAAATAAATTGTATCTGAACTCACTACTGGCAGCCTCCCTTGTGGGCGTATTGATTCAGATGCGATTTAAATGCGTCTTTATTAGATTTCCATTGACAGCAAACACAGGTACCTACAATTAATCAGCCCTGCCTCTTTGTCAATGCATTACAGAGTGCATTGGAGGGGCGTGCGGCACGCGCTCTGTGCGTGCGGAAGGAGAGGGGGGTGGGAAACACCTTGACTAAGATATCAAAATGCACTGCGGGTGCAACTGTCCAAGGGAGCTTCTAGTGCTTTTAATCACAAAATATCTGTTAATACTCTATGGCTGCAAACACAACCCATAGTGATATATTCATCACGGTCCTAATCCTAGATACGTGGGTCCTGATAACGTGTCCCTTTATGCCAATTTTATACACATTAGGACTCGTTTTAGGCCAATGAATCTTGTGACCCAGTGGTGAGACACTGTAGGACGAGATAACTGATACATATGTCGAGTAGAATGTCAATAATATCACCAATATTTATCACCACAATATACTTTACTTTGGATAAAGACATTGATCAAATCGTCGGCACAACCATGACCTTTCAGTCATGAATAACCACAACCTTTGATAGAATTTTATGAATTTTATTCCCTATTGGTTACAATCTACTAGTAGAAGTGTCAATCTCAAAATCAGAAAACACAAGAACATAATCACGATATGGCAATTATAATAAGATTTCATTAATGCAAGAATCACGAACATTAGAGCATAACATACCGTAAACATAGATTAGAACACAGAGAATATGATGCAATCTTAGTTCAGCATAGCGCAACGTCTGTTTCGTTTTAAGTGTCAGTCAGGTGATTTCCTAGTCTAACCACTAATTAGCATCAGCATGTTGGACTTCATGCAAAATAATTTAGAACATCAATTTAGAAAAAAACGTCTAACTATGGCCTCTGTTCAAAAATACAGCAGTTGGTACCTAGAAAGGAAAAGCAACAGACAAATTGTAATTTACATTGTCATAATTACCCTCCAGTGATAGGTCAGCACACAGGATCAGTCTTCGTCTTCAGGACATCAGTCGAAACGCCATCAGTCTAACCTCGTCTAACGGACAGGGGAAACTTCCCTCATAAGGAGGAGAAGCATAAAGGGCAGTATATGGGTGAGGATGGTTTATTAAGTCTCAAAGTCACCAAACAGAGTGACAGAGTTTCTGGATAAAATCAATAGCATTCCCTACCTAGTTCTAACGTCCCTTCTGTGACATGAGTTTTTATCCCTTTTCGTAACCCCTTCCCCCAAAATTCTATTGGACATTTGCTCTACCCCTTTATCTTTGACCTATCAAATTATACATTAGGTAATCCCAATTGTCACCCCACGATAATTCACAACACTTTGATTGGTCTTCATAATTGACGTCTTCGGAGATGGCACATCCGGAATTTGTTCATCATCTTGGCACGTTCCTCGGGTCACAAGTTCTTCAGTCCGTTGTTAAATGTCCTTGAATATTTCTTTTAGTTTATTTTGTTGCAAATAATATAATAATCCATACAGAAGCAGCTAGCATACGGATGGGAACAAACCTTTATAGTTACATGGAACGAAGAAAAGAACAAACGCAGGGTCATGGCCCTTTGTGAATCAGCACACTGGAAAACAGAGAAAATGCTTTAATATGAGAGCTAGGCAGCTAAATCGCAGCTCACGTTTACTTAAGGCCTATGGGTTTAATGCAATATTGTAAACGCCAATATGAGCTTGATTAATCATAATGCAAACAATCATTTTTCATAACTAACATTAATTTGGATACACACAATGGTATTTCTATGTTTCATTGACATAATTCAAATGCACATTAAGCAAATTGCTATTCATTGTCATTTTCTATGCAGCATTTGTTAGGCATTTATATAAGCATTACTTCTAATAATTGATACGGTTTAACTATGCTCTCTCAGTCCCTCCTCTGATGACGTTCGTCATCACACAAACCCTTTCAATTTCTTGCTTTGCGCATAATGCGCATTTCGACATCTTGCCCTTTATGTGAACTTTCCCAAATTTCATTGAATATTTTCTCTCTTTCACTTTCTTCATTTCCCTTTGTTCTTTTAGTCCAGTTTCTCTTTATTTTGTCATTAATTTTGCATGCCCCCCATAATCCTAATAGACAGATTAAAACAATTAGTAACCCCATTAATATTTTTGCAAGTACCCCATTCCAAATATTGGTAAACCAGCTCCCAACTCTGGCAATTCCCTTTCCAAATTTCTCCCAAACACCAAGTTCTTTCAAGTCCTTCAAATCTGTACTATCTCTAGTAAAGTTAGTAAGCATACTTCTAATCTTTTTACTGTTATCTGGGATGAATGAACAACAATGACACTCGTTGAGCATCTTGCAGACCCCCCCACTCTTTGCTAAAAGAATGTCTAAAGCAAGCCGATTTTGAAGAGTCATAGCTCTTTCTGCAGCAAGTTCAGTATCCCTCAGGAGTATAGCCCCTGTAAAATTTGTCAACATGTTATCCACAATAGTAGACAACTTCTGTATCTTCATAGAGTTTAAGATAACCCCTACTGAAGGGATTATAGCTCCAAATATGTCACCAATGACAGCCGCCACTGATTCTCGTTTTTGTCTCGGATGTTGTAATTCAGACGTCTTAGGTATCTGTTTTAAGTCATCAATCTGGTAAATCTTTGGGAATACTATTCCCAAATAACATGTCCCATACCATCCCTTAGGGAGACGGTAATATGCATTTAGCTTACAGATGTAATAGATCCCAGGGATCGCTGGATCTTGTCCATTCAACATAAAGGTCCATTTACTCTGAAACAAAAACACATGCCTGCACTCACTCGTTCCCACAAACAGATTGTCTTGCTCGGATTTTGGCCTATATATAGAAAGCCTACCTACGTGTAATGCATCTATAGCTAATTTCGCTTGTGTTTTGATTGCGGTGTAAGCATAATCATTTGCGTATGTGCGTTTCTCTAACCCTTTTTCTAATCTTTCTTTCAATGCTTTGCGTCTATCATCAGTGTGATCTAAAAAGCTTTTCTCAACAGGTGATAATAAGCAAGTCAAATTATTGCGATGTGCATAAGCTGTCCCAAATGTAAGCGTTGGCTCAAAGAATCCTCTAACTATTTTTATATCATGTTCTTTAGCTAATTTATTCAAAAATTCAATCACAGGCACAAAACAAAACACAACATCAAAGTTTGAATAAAAGTATTGCACATGCTCTTGATTGTAGAACCTTGTTAGTAGTAAGCTGCAACTAATCCCATAAGTGAGAGGGAGACTATGATATGTAACTCCCTCCTGTACAGACGAAGGAATTTTAGTACACACATAACAATCTTTCGCATCCATAGTTTCCACATACTCATTTAGTAAGCGATAGAAGACATTAGTAGAAAGTTCCCCTTTTGCATTAATTCCTTCATGCATGTGTCGTGCATCCTGTTCAAATCTTTCCCACGGTGTTAGTGTGGTAGTTTCAGGTTTTGAGGTAGCATTGATAGTCTTTTTCTCTAACCACGGCATTCCTACAATCACACCCACTATCATTATTGCACACACAATACCTACTATAAGGCTCAACCATCCACACACTTTACTTTTCTTGCTACTACTCCTATTATTAGGCATGTCTGTATACAATCAGATAGCAGAATAAAAATCAACCAGAGAGTGATTCAAACTTTTTTTTTTTTTTTTCGTGTATTTTACAGCGTTTTTACTTGCAGCAGGATCCCTTTTGTCAAATCAGGTTAGCAGCTTGTCGTAATCGGGTTTCTTAATAGTCAAATTTGGTTCTAGTGTCACTTTAGGTAATTTATAAAGTCTCTCTTTTCTCTTTCAATTTTCAGTTTCAGATTTTAACCAAGATTTCCTCAGATTCGTTCAGGTACCGTAGTATTGGCCTGGTACTTCTCGATCAAAACAGAATGCCAGGAATTCTTGTTGCCATTCAGATGTTGTAGCATATGCCCATTCAGGACCTGTATATCTCCTGTTTGCAATTCTTTTTCTTTTCAACTTTCGTTCACCTTGTTGTTCTCCTTCACTTAAGTCTTCTACTCGAGATGTATCACTTTCCTCTATTACTGTGTCTCTTAGCACACCTCTTATTTTAGAAAGTGGTTTGTTTGGTCTGTCCTCACCCTTATGCGTCTGATTTTCAGGACTTTGGACAGCACCCTCCTCTTGTACTATGGTGTTTTCGATTGATGGACCTGCAATTGGCTCGGGAGATTTCGGCTCACTCTGACCTCTCTCTACTATTTCTCCTTCCTCTTCTTCTTCTTCTTCTGGGTCTGTACCAGGTTCAAGTTCCAGCCCGTATCTGTCTATTCCTGGGAGAACTTCTTCTTGATTTTGTTCTCTTATCGTTTCTACTGAGATAGGCTCTCTGTCACCTCTCTCGAACTCATTGACTGCTTGAGGGACAAGGCTGTTCTCAGTGAGTTCTCCAGCAGTCTCAGATCTTTCTTGACTGTTCTCTAGACCTGAGACTTCTCCTTCTGAAACAGGCGTGCTGGTAACTCCGAGCTCCTCTTCATCTGGACACGTTACCTTTTTGGTGTGACTAGCATGTATCCAGTTTGGGATTCCAGCACACTTTACAGCAGTGGTAGTTGTCAAGATCACTTGATAGGGCCCTTTCCAGCGTGGCTCCAGACACGACTTTCTCACGTGCTTTTTGACAACCACCCAGTCACCAGTTTGCAGAGAGTGGCCTGGATCCCCAATCGGTGGCAAAGTGTTAGCTTCCACCTGGTGAGAGAAAGAGCGAATCACATCAGCCAAACTTTTGCAGTAATCCAACACCATATCATCTGTAATATTCACTAGAGCATTGGCAGGTACTGCTGGTAACCTCATAGCTCTACCCATGAGGATTTCATGGGGGGACAAAACTGTTTTCTTATCTGGGGTGTTTCTCATTGACATCAGCACTAGAGGTAATGCATCTGGACACTTCATATTGGTAGCTGCACACATTTTTGCCATTCTCGATTTCAAGGTACCGTTCATTTGTTCTACTAGTCCTGATGCTTCAGGGCGATAGCTACAATGCAGCTTCTGTTCGATGTTAAGTGCGGCACACAGAAGTGTCATTGTCGAAGTGTCTGCCCCTATCTGATTCTATAGTGACCGGAAACCCGAATCTTGGTATTAGTTCCCTGAGTAGTAGTTTTGCAACTGTGAGACTGTCATTTCTTCGTGTAGGGTATGCCTCAATCCAGTGACTGAAAACACACACAATCACCAGCACATACTTCAATCCTCCGCAGACAGGCATCTCAATGAAATCCATTTGCATCTTGCTAAATGGACCTCCAGCTCTCCCAATGTGGCTCAAAGTTACCACTGTCCCTTTTCCCCCATTCATCTGCTGACAGATGATGCACCTGTGACAAATGACTTTGGCAGCATGTCTGAATTTGGGATTGAACCATTCAAATTTAAATGACCTGATCATTGCGTCCCTCCCAAGATGAGCCTGTCCATGATAAAGTCGGGCAAATTGTGACAAAAGGCAATTTGGTAGAACTCATTTTCCTTCCTCTGAAACCCATATATCATCAGCTCTCTGGGTACATTGCATTCTTTGCCAATAACGTTTTTCTTCTTTACTTGCACGACTCTGTAATGTCTTTAACTCATCTAAGGTATCGACTACCCGCAATGCAAGAATCAAACATGTGTCATTTTCAGACTGTGGCAGTAGTTCCCATTGCTCCTTGAACGATATACAGTTCAGGGCACAAAACCTTGCAACCTGATCTGCATAACCGTTTCCATGGACACAAAGTCTTGTGATCTGGTATGAGCACTGCATTTTACCACGGCAATTTCAAGAGGTAACTGAATTGCATGTAACAAATATTTTATGTGTTCACCATTTTTCACTGGTGAACCAGATGAGGTCATGAAACCTCTCTGGGACTAAAGTTGGCCAAAATCATGCACGATTCCAAATCCGTATCTGCTGTCAGTATAGATAGTGACTTTCAAATTTACAGCTGCGTGGCATGCCTTAGTAAGGGCAATTAATTCCGCCACTTGTGCGGACAACACTCTTTCAAGGCAGGATGCTTCAACAATGCCGGTTATAGGACATACTGCGTAACCAGCTCTCAGCATTCCCGCAGAATGTCTTAGGCAGGACCCATCAACAAACATGATACAGTCATTTTCTTTCAATTGAGTGTCCTGAATATCTGGACGAGGTTTGCTGCACAATTCAGTCACCTCAAGTCAATCATGTTCAAATTCTTCCTCATTTTTAATCTCAGTGTTTTCAACAGGAAGTAAAGTTGCCGGGTTCAATACATTGCACCTCTTGAGCGTGACATTTGGTGACCCCAGTATGATCGTCTCATACTTAGTGAAACGTGCATTTGTCATGTGCTGAGTTTTAGTTCGAGTCAACAGTATTTCAACTGAATGTGCAACCATTACTGTTATAGGATATCCCATGACAATGCCTTCACATTGTGTGAGGCTCTGACCAACTGCTGCAACTGCGCGCAAGCAACCCGGTAAGGCTGCTGCGACAGGGTCCAAGGTAGCTGAAAAATAAGCTACAGGGCGATTCGCATTTCCATGGACCTGTGTTAAGACAGACAAAGAACAAGCATCACGTTCATGACAGAACAACAGAAAAGGTTTCTCATAGTCTGGCATTCCTAACGCTGGTGCCCTGCACATACATTCTCTTAGCTCCATAAAGGACTCAAGTTCTTCCTTAGACAAGGTTATAGTATATGGCTCATCCTTAATCTCTTTGCCTGTTAGCTTTATCAATGGTTTTGAAATGATCGAGAAGTTGGGTATCCACTGGCGACAGTAACCCACCATTCCCAAAAACATCCTGACATCTCTTTTTGTTGTTGGAGGGTTCATTTGCAAAACAGCTGTTATTCGTTCCTTTGATATTCTTCTGGAACCCTTTTCAATCCAATGCCCTAAGTTTTTCACCTCCTTCTGACAGTATTGTAGCTTTCTGGGTGACACCTTATGTCCATTTTTCCCCAGATGATTTAGTAATGCAATGGTATCTTATTTACAACTGTCTCTGGTTTTGGATGCAATGAGCAAATTATCAATGTACTGCACAAGAGTTGAATTAAAAGGCAGCACCAGTGGCTCCAAATCCTTCTTCAATATCTGATTGAAGATGGACGGTGACTCAGAGACCCCTTGAGGAATTCTACACCAACTGTACACCATATCCAGGAATTTGAAACTGAACAAAAATTGGCTGTCCTCATGAAGAGGTATCGAAAAAAGGCTTGTGATAGGTCCACTACGGTAAACCATTCAGCATCACAAGGGACCTGAAACATTATTACTGCTGGGTTGGGTACCACAGAGCAACATTTTAGCACAATTTCATTTATTTTCCTCAAATCCTGTACAATTCGGACCTTTCCACAGGGCTTCTTCAAACCCATTATTGGAGAGTTACATGGACTGCTCAAAACTTCCTTCAAAACCCCTTGTCTGAGAAAATCTGCAATTATTTGTGACACTTCGATGAGAACGTCCTGTGTCATGTGGTACTGTGGTACTTGAGGGAATACTGCATATGGCTTTATTTGGACTTTGACTGGTTCTACTCCCTTTATTAATCCTACTTCTTTTCCAGTCAGATCCCACACTTTCTCTGTTACTGTCCCCTGCAACTCAACAGGCAAGTCAATCAAGGTAAGCATTGGGAACAAGGTAATTAAAGGATAATCTTCATTAGCTGTTCCTGTATCATCCTCTGAGAATTGCCCTTCGTCTCCCTCATCGTCACTGTTTGTTTGTACTTCAATTCCGTTGTTGGAACAAGTGATTGAACATTTTGTCTTGCACAGTAAGTCTCTCCCCAGTAGGGATACCGAACTTGAGTCACAGACTACAAACCTGTGCAATCCCTGAAAGTTACCAATCTCCACCTGCACTGGATCCGTAACCAGATTTGTCAGATACTGATTTGCCACTCCGACCACTCTTATGGTACGTCCTGAAAGAGGCAATCTCGGGACCTCTGCACTTCTAACTGTGGAACGTGTAGCTCCTGTATCCACCAGGAACAAGACCTTGCAGCCCATCACCTTCCCTTCTACATATGGACCCCTCTGATCCACCTCTAGGGACGCTGCAAGTCTACACTCTTCACTGTCTGAACTATCATCTGACCATTCCCCATTCATGCTGTTTTCACCTCGTAATGGGAACTGTTGTACTGTATTATTTTGACTCATTACTTTACCTGTGACCTGCTGAGGAACCATCACCTGTTGCTGTCCCATCAGAGCCATTGGTAATTGCATTTGCTGTCTAGGCACCATGGGAATCTGCTGTTGTACTGGTTGCAATTGCACTGACTCAAAACGTGGCATTTGCATTTGTTGCATGGGCTGTACCCCTTGTACTAAATTGTTCTGAGAATTTGGGTTTTGGTGTCTCATTTTCAGACCTCGTGAATTTTGTAACGTACCAACGTTAACGCCCTGCTGAACAGCACCATCCTGCACCATATTCGGGCACTCTCGTTTCCAATGCCCCACGCCCCCGCACGCCTGACATGGTGACATCTATTTCATCCCTTGAACATCATTTTGAATCACAACAGTATTCATGTCTGAACCACGGTTCACAAACCCTCGACCTCGACCCCTCAGTTGGGTCTGAAACACGCCGTTCATTTGCGGCTGCTGCTGTATCATCTGTTGAACTCCATTTCCTCGTATTCCTGCCTGTGCAGCCCTTATCTGCATCACCATCACCTTTTCTTTCAACTTTTTCTGTTCCAACTCAATCTCATCACTACAGTACTTTGTATACTGCAACACTTCATCAATCGGTTTAGCTTGCCAACAAATCAAATGATTCTTAATCATCTGGCTAAACTCTGGTCGCAACCCTTCAACAAATCTAAACACGAGATGGTTCATATCTTTTGGTTCAATAGTTTCAGTACCACTATAATGTTTGAATGCCTTTAACAATCTTTCGTAATAGGCATGTATTAATTCCTTAACCTCTTGAGAGGTCCGGTCGATTTTTTGCCAATCAGTCACTTTCGGCGACACCTTTTGTTACAAAAACTCAATCACCTTATGATAATACTTCATCACCTCTTCAGAGGGTGCCCCGGTCACCTTATCCCTTGCCGGTTCCTTAGTCGGCCTTACACTGAAGCCACAAATCAGGCGGAACAATGATCTCAAACAAGGTATTTAGGTCTTCCCAAAGACATCTAGCAAGTTTCACGAACCTATCTGTCTGCTGGTACCACTCGATCTGTTTCTCTCTCAATCTGGGATAATCGTTAGTAAAGGATAGAATGTCTCCTCTGGTCCATGGCACATGAACTAAGACACCACCAGCTGTTTCTCTCATAGGTAATATTTTTACTGATTCCAAATCAGGTGAAGCCTTAGTCTGATCAGTCCCTAGACTGTCACTCTTTCCCTTACCTCTTTTCTTTGCCCATCTGCCTTCCCATTTCTCCAATGCACCCCAAATTTGTGCGCTTTGTAATAATTCTTTCAAATGTGCCTTCATTCCTGCAGACCTCATGTGTTCAAAATCTTTTGAGTCAAAATCTAATCTGTAACTTCTTTTCAAATGTTTAGTGTTTCCGATAAATGTTGTATTTATCTGCCAGGTTTGATATTCTCTGTTGCACCTTGCCTACTTCTTTGGTAATCTTAGGGCATAGGTATCTCAATTCTGCCTCCGTGTATGACTCCAGTCTGTTTACTCCCATTGTACCTTCCACTAACTCAGCAGCTTCTGCCCCTAGTCTTACAAAGTTCAGGTATTCATCTTGTTTTTCTTTTTCTGGTTCGATTGTAACTGCTGCAGTCTTTTGTGAAGTATAAGTCTTTTCTAACCATTCATTTAACTGCTGGACTGTGAAACCCTGCAATGAAATGTTCCCTGCATGCATCATTGGTGAATGCGAGGTGTTTATACTCATTGTCTGTAGAGTTAAAACTCCTAACCCTGCTTGACGCATTGCTTCAATGGGTGCTCCCACTGGACTAAGGTCCATTAAAGACCTTGGTTGCTCAACTGCTTGTTCTCCTGGGGCCATAATCTGTGGAGTTCCCATAGACCCTCCTCTAATCGCATCTTGAGTCATTACTCCCTGATCACATACGCCAGGTTTACCCTGTGCATACAATGGCACTGGTGGACCGACAGTAATTGGTAATGATATAGCAGCAGGTGTCTGACCCGTACCTAAACTGCGTGGAACAGCAACTCCATAAGTCTGCTCTAATGTACCTGGGACTGGTACTAATGGTGGACCAGTTACTGAATTGTACCCGGGCATTAGTTGTGGTTGCGGCTGGGACACTAATTTCGGAGTTGAGTCAATCTGTATTAGCTTTGGCTTTGTGTATATTGGGGCTGGCGGTACTATCAGATTTGTAGTAGTTTCAAGCACTGGGACGTCTGGGTAGATTCTCTGTATCTGCGGTGGAGGCTGCAACTGTATCGGTATGTCTGGAGCAGTGGGTACACTGACACCATTCTGTAACGAAGTCATATCACTAGTCTGTGCCGTATCAGCAGCTCCCTTTTCCTGCGTCTGGTTCCCAGGATCCATGCTAGTGCTTGGGACACTGTCGCTCACTGCATAAGGTGGCGGGCAATCATGTAACAGTCTGTCCATAAATTCCTCATCATCTGAATCATCCTCCTCTTCCCAAGATCTTTTATTTTCTTTAGATTTGCCTGAGTCCTTGTCTGTTTTACATGAGTCTCTCTTTCCCTGTGTTTTTTTCCCTTGTTCTATTGCTGGAAACAGTTTTATTCCATCAACTATTCCCCTTCTCCACATTTTACTCTCATCATCCCATCTAGCTTCCTCATAAGATTTCTCTGCCCTTCGCAATCTTTTCTGAAATTTCTCTTGCTTTTGTTTAAGAGCCATCAGATCCCAGACCGCTAACGCCTCATATTGTGCTGGCCTCGGAGGTGGTTTCTGTTCACTTAACATCTACCTCAATCGTGCAAGGATCCTCGTATTGAATGTTCCATATTCTAGAAACGCTAAACATCCCTCTTTCTCTGTTAGTTTGCGCCACTGTTTCATCCATAAACAAGGGGCGACACCCTTTTTTTCCATAACTATATAAGCTGGGGTACCTTCGGGTGGTGTAGGCTCCCCATCAGTCGCTATGATATAGGTATCTTCCTTCAAAGCGCTCTTAAATGCTTTAACAAAATTTATTTTTGCGATTTTCTTTTGTTCTATATTTAATCAGAATTTACTTAGTTCCCAGGTCACTCTTTACCTGCCTTTCTCAACCTATTGCCTCTCACGGACGGCAGCCAATCCATGCGCGACCCCTCTCGACAACTGACCTATCTCAGCGCGGCACCATTGACGTCACACTCACACACACTGCAGCTGACAAAGTCTCACTGAACCCATACAAACTCATACAAACTAATGCAACTATTGCGAGCACCTTAAATTACAATAAAAATCTGCCGGTTTACTACAGGAAGGGTAACACATTCGCTTCAGAACTTTACAGAGATTTCACTTGAAGCCTCGGCCGCTACTCTCTCCTTATTAGTTCCCGCATACGCAAGCAGAATTCGACCCGCAAATTCTACTCTCGACTTGTCAATGACTCCTTCTAGTGCACTTTACAATTTGTCAAATCTCCATCGAAGGTTTCACGCATACATTATGATTTAAACTTGACTTGTCAACCACACCTGATTGACCTATTAAACCGCACAGATTACAACATAAATCCAAGTGTCTCCTACACTTGTTAACATACTCCGGAGTCTTAGACCTCAACAGGTACGTACACAGCAACCAACCACGTGGATAATTTTGAGCATTAAGCGCCACACTCACATGAAGTACGCCAACTTCCCTACTCTCATACTGCGGAGTACGCCCACTCCTACTAAACAACACTTAATTTGGCCTAATACACACAAATCTTCACAATCTTCCGCAAAGGCATAAGCTAAGCAAGTGCAAAAACCCTAAACCACATACATTATGGCGCCGAGAACATTCCCAACTCACTTAGGCAGGCTCCGAGGTCCCGGGAAAGTCATGGTGAACTTAGAAACCCATCATACCTCCAATTCGCATTGACACAGAAAAACATGTTAAACAATGAATCTCCGTCCCAGGGCCCCCAAGGGCCAAACCGTCGCTCTGCTACCAGAACTGATAACGCGTCCCTTTATGACAATTTTATACACATTAGGACTCGTTTTAGGCCAATGAATCTTTTGACCTAGTGGTGAGACACCGTAGGACGAGATAACTGATACATATGTCGAGTAGAATGTCAATAATATCACCAATATTTATCACCACAATATACTTTACTTTGGATAAAGACATTGATCAAATCGTCGGCGCAACCATGACCTTTCAGTCATGAATAACCACACCTTTTGATAGAATTTTATGAATTTTATTCCCTATTGGTTACAATCTACTAGTAGAAGTGTCAATCTCAAAATCAGAAAACACAAGAACATAATCACGATATGGCAATTATAATAAGATTTCATTAATGCAAGAATCACGAACATTAGAGCATAACATACCGTAAACATAGATTAGAACACAGAGAATATGATGCAATCTTAGTTCAGCATAGCGCAACGTCCGTTTCGTCTTAAGTGTCAATCAGATGATTTCCTAGTCTAACCACTAATTAGCATCAGCATGTTGGTCTCCATGCAAAATAATTTAGAACATCATTTTAGAAAAAAACGTCTAACTATGGCCTCTATTCAAAAATACAGCAGTTGGTACCTAGAAAGCAAAAGCAACAGACAAATTGTAATTTACATTGTCATAATTACCCTCCAGTGATAGGTCAGCACACAGGATCAGTCTTCGTCTTCAGGACATCAGTCGAAACACCATCAGTCTAACCTCGTCTAACGGACAGGGGAGACTTCCCTCATAAGGAGGAGAAGCATAAAGGGCAGTATATGGGTGAGAATGGTTTATTAAGTCTCAAAGTCACCAAACAGAGTGACAGAGTTTCTGGATAAAATCAATAGCATTCCCTACCTAGTTCTAACGTCCCTTCTGTGACATGAGTTTTTATCCCTTTTCGTAACCCCTTCCCCCAAAATTCTATTGGACATTTGCTCTACCTCTTTATCTTTGACCTATCAAATTATACATTAGGTAATCCCAATTGTCACCCCACGATAATTCACAACACTTTGATTGGTCTTCATAACTGACGTCTTCGGAGATGGCACATCCGGAATTTGTTCATCATCTTGGCACGTTCCTCGGGTCACAAGTTCTTCAGTCTGTGGTTAAATGTCCTTGAATATTTCTTTTAGTTTATTTTGTTGCAAATAGTATAATAATCCATACAGAAGCAGCTAGCATACGGATGGGAACAAACCTTTATAGTTACATGGAACGAAGAAAAGAACAAATGCAGGGTCATGGCCCTTTGTGAGTCAGCACACTGGAAAACAGAGAAAATGCTTTAATATGAGAGCTAGGCAGCTAAATCGCAGCTCACGTTTACTTAAGGCCTATGGGTTTAATGCAATATTGTAAACGCCAATATGAGCTTGATTAATCATGATGCAAACAATCATTTTTCATAACTAACATTAATTTGTATACACACAATGGTATTTCTATGTTTCATTGACATAATTCAAATGCACATTAAGCAAATTACTATTCATTGTCATTTTCTATGCGGCATTTGTTAGGCATTTATATAAGCATTACTTTTAATAATTGATACGTTTTAACTACGCTCTCTCAGTCCCAACAGTCCCTTTTGCCTTAAATTAGTAACTGTACTTGTAGATAACTTCAAAATGTCCGCTGGAGAAGGGAGTGTATTTCCAAGGGAGCTTGTGTTGCTTCCGGACACATCAGGAATAGGGGTCAAGGCCTCCCAGAGCAGCCATGTCGTTTCTAGCCCTGGGGGAGGGAGCTTGAGGCCTCCTATGGCAAGGATGTCATTTCCACACGCTGAGAATTGAGGTTTAGGTGGTAAGGATGTTGTTTCCAGAGGTCTGTATGAGGCATAAGACGTCTTTTAGTAAGGATGCCATTTCCACACATTCTGGATGGGGGTTTAGGTCTTCGGTGCTAAGGATGTTTTTTTTCACAGTTCGTATGAGGCTTGAGACCTCTTTTAGTAAGGATGTCATTTCCTCACATTGGGGATGGGGGTTTAGGTCTTCGGTACTAAGGATATTGTTTTCACAGGTCGTATGAGGCTTGAGACCTCTTTTAGTAAGGATGTCATTTCCACACGCTGAGGATGGGGGTTTAGTGCTCCTGTGGTAAGGATGTTGTTTCCAGAGGTCGGTATGAGGCTTGAGACCTCTTTTAGTAAGGATGTCATTTCCACACGTTGGGGATGGGGATTTAGTGCTCCTGTGGTAAGGATGTTGTTTCCAGAGGTCGGTATGAGGCATGAGAACTCTTTTAGTAAGGATGTCTTTTCCACACGTTGGGGATGGGGGTTTAGGTCTTCGATACTAAGGATATTGTTTTCACCGGTCGTATGAGGCTTGAGACCTCCTTTAGTAAGATGTAATTTCCACACTCCTGGGATGTTTTTTTAGGCTTCCTTTGGTAAGGATGTAATTTCCGTGCTTTGAAGATGGGGCTGAAGCCTCCTGTAGTTGGGATGTCATACCCACACGTCGGGATGGATGGAGTTTGAGACTTCCTGTAGTAAGGATAGCTTTTCCACACCACGTCCTTGTGGATACAACAAATCACACAATATGGTGGCATTTGAAGTCCTTAAAACAGAGATAGGAAAGTTGGAGATCTGTACAAAATCCACTTTTCAAGCAAGTATGAGGAAAAATAGTTGATAAATATTTTTTTTTGCATGTGAAATCATTTTTTGCGAACAGCACCTAAACAGTCTCTATTCTATTGTGTATAATTTGACACTCTACACTGTTAAAGTAAGCATGTGACAACTTAAGAGGGAGCATGAAGTTTATGATACTTCCATTAGCAGTCAGTAATTCTCGAGCAGCAATGACTCCTCCAAACATATTGTTATAGAAATGAAGCAACATTGTTTCTTTTCTTTGCTTTCCGGAGACCCAGGTGTAGCTTCCCTCCCCAACCTGGTTCCCCACCAATGAATACGCCGCACATGGAGCTATGTGTAACACGTCTTTATTCGTCGGCGTATACCTGCGAACTCAACATTCTAAACCTGCATTCTCTTCACCGTGTTCTAACACTTACGTCACAGCTCTAACAAGTTCTTCAGGCAAAAGAGTTCCATCATCTAAACTCACACAACACTACACCAGGAGGGGAATCCTCTTTCTCTGGCTTGAGATGAGGGTAGCTAAACTATTTTCTCAAATCAGTGCAAAGCTTGTCCCCAGGGTAAGCAGGTTAAAATCAGCATTCAGAATCAATATTCACCTGGAAGAACGCACTACATGAGATGTATGCCTTGGTAGCTTAATCTCAGCTGGTCTGTCAGCCTACATGGCACCCCGTGTGTTAGATGGCTTCTGCGTGCTTCACATGACCACCTAACAGAGACGCATCATCACACAGTGAGATGGCAACCCCTGAAGAGAGTCTGCCTGCACCTTCATTATCCAGTCAGGGTTTTGCAATTTTGCCAGGACATAGAAGGGGGCCTCAAATAAATTTGTTTCTGCTTTTGAGGAGGAGGGCTGTGGCTGTGGCAGAGAGCCCCGTACCCAAAAAAGCTCTCTGGATGAGGGTTTTGATAATAAACTCAAGAGCACTGTAGCATTTTGAGCACCGTTCTTTGGCATTTTTTTGGCCCAAATCAACCTTGGGTGTGGGTGGGTGGATTGGTCAGTGATCGGTGCAATGCCAGGCTTTGAGGGACAGAAAGGGTCCCCTAGAGGCAGCTCATCCTTTTCTAACCCCTGCCCCTTGGGTCCCTTTCTTATGATCACTTCTGGTCTCCAAAAAAGCAAATGATGCTGGGAAACCTTACACTGTGTGATGTACCCGGTGCACACTACAACCCTCCCAAAGGCCAAAGTTAAAGAAAAGCCAGATAGTCCACCAGCCCAGGCCAAATGAAATGGGCCAATGCTCTGCACCGTGGATCGACTAATGACGCCCACCTCTTGCTCGCAGGGGGGCTTCATCGATTCTCAAAAAACCTCACCTCCCCTCAAGGAACCCCCTGCTCATATCATATCCCTGAAGAATTTCACAGTAGAAATTCTTTCACGATAGACAGGTCTGGATGAGCACTTCAGTTTCTGTTATTTCCTAGAACCATGCTCCTCACAATATGTTCCTTAAATCAAGAAATTGTGTTAGAATTTTAATACTAGTAATGCTCGGCAAATCAAACAGGCAGTACACAGCCTGAATAAATACACTGCAGGTTATACTGCCAAACGTTTCCCCGCCAAAGTAGTTCTCAGCCAAGTCAGAGAAGCGTCAGGCCGCTCCAGGCACTCAAAAAAGTCTAGCGCTTTGCTGCCACTCTATTGGTGAGTTTTATTTCTTCTTCCCAGAAAAAGAAAACATCAAGGCCAGGCACCATTTGTGGGGTGGACACCTCGCGTGGCATCTTGTACATTTTGGTCGACAGTATTCATTTGATCCTGGTTACTACATGTAATATTGTTGGCCCCAGGCCCCCCGCATGACACTAAAAGAACAGAGGCAGAAGTGCTGTAGATAACTGGAGTGAGAGCACGTGCACCCAGCTCCATTGTGAATGGCAAGTTCAATTGATGCAGTGAGATGTGAGGGCAAGCACTGTGTGATGTGCCCTGAGCACACCGCAATCCTCCCAAAGGAAAAGAAAAGTCAGATGTTCCACCAGTGGAAGAATAAAACAAAAATAAGAAAAACAAGATAACACTGTGACTCAGAGTCAATCAGCAGATCAATGGTTGACAACTGGATGAATGGTGCCGACTGCAACAGGACATCATCACTCATGTTAGTTTAACCTGGCGGGAGTTGCTGATGCTCTGACAGTTCATTGTTAGTGTCTAAAAATTGAAAACAGTGCATCATGAGCCTTGCTGGCATTATTTGGAGTCCTTTGTGAAACCTGCTTTTGTTGTTTTGCTTGATACTCCAAACACAGTCTTGGAGGGACTTGGAAACTTGTTGACGAGCCTCTAAAATCTTTATCAGGGGTACCTCTCACTCCCGTATCCTTCGGGGGAGCAGAGCAGAGTCCATCTCTCAAGTATGGAGAATCCACAGACATTATGTAAAAGGAATTGTCTGTAGGCTGTGCTGGGGCTGCGTGGGTGCTGCATATGGGTCACTCCAATGCCGCCGAAGAGCTACTGCCTAGTCCCTTGTGGAACACTTAGGTGCAGAAAGCTCAGGATCAAGATGTGCTTTCGACTGGATCCAGATATCAGTGGAGTGAGCAGTTTGCTTCGGGTTAGCGGTCGCTTCTGAGTGTCATTGGAGCTTCTTGGCCTTTGATACGATGCTGATGTTGACTCCAGCCAGGTTGCAAGACATCCTACAGGTGATACCAGTGACGCATTCTTAATGGGACTGGCAGGATGATATTGCCAGTTAGGGTTTTGAGAAAATTTCTAATTGTTGTCAATGGCTTTTTGTTGGGTTTGCAGAGGTTCTCTCATGGCGCATCCATGATTTGTGATGGTAACCAGATGTGGTTTGTAGCCCAGTGACTCTGCAAGCCGCTGCTTAACATCTTTGACCTGTGCATGGCATAAGTGAATCGTTGACAGGGATATCACGCTTTGCAAAGCAGATGATGATGGCCTAAGAATGGTAGTTCTGGGAAGCTAAGGGTAGAGACACATGCATGAGTCTGGTTTACTCTTGGTTCTCCTGCTAGACCTTTTCCAGGTCGTTCTCGCTTTACATCAGTGGCCTGCCTGTCGTTGGTTGGTGCATGCACTGGCAGTCAGTGGAATGAGTAGGTTACGGTGGTGATCTTCAGGCTTAAATTAGCCTGATCATAAGCTGTGACAAAATGCTTTTTAACTGAGCAAGGGGAGTCTGCAGGTTTGCAGATGTGACTGGTGGGTCACTCCCTTCTCTTCTTTCCTTTATGTGCTCTTTCTTTGGGAATGCTCTGTGGTAAAGGTTCACAGGTGGCCCTCTGTCTACCAGTGGTGTTGGAACAATTTTCAGAGAGGGGGGCTGGCATTAATGTTACAGCACTGGAGCCATGAGGGTTGTGAAAAATAAAAGTGTCACACTCAGAACAAGGGCAGTAAATGAGTCACACTCATTCCGAGATAGAAGGGTAAGGGTGTAGTGTGTCACCGAAGGTGCATTTTGGAGCAAACTGTTGCAAATATGTGAAAGCATGGTGTGGTAGCACACCGTCATTTACAGGCAGCACATTCTACATTGAAAGCTGCGAAGAGGTACAGTTTTACTGATAAAACCATACAATGCACAAACGTTAATCCATGCAAATTGGGTTTCAGCGAATATTTATAGTTTGCTCATTACCAAGTAAAATGCTTTGATTTGTTTTGATTCTATTAAAATTTTTGTTTGCATAACACTTCAGAATTATAAAAATGCGCTTAATTTGTGCTTTCCAAAACTGTTGATGTACTTTGAATTACTTGTACAATTTATTTACAGGAATTTGAATGTTGTTGTTGTGTGTTACAAACAAAATGTACTTTCTACGGCCCTTCCCTTCACACTTACAGTGGCACAGGAACATTGTTCCCTTTATAAAATCCTCTCACATTGCAGTCAGAAAAAGAAAACACTGCTTTACCTGTTAGCAGATTAAGCAGCAATGTGTAAGAAGACATAGCCTGACATTTGACTTCTGTCTTTGAACACACTGTGAATGTGACAAGCTAAAAACACACAATTTAAAGGCATCTTTACTGCTCATTCACTTTCTGAACTCCAGCATGGTTAATGAGTTAGGGGTAACCCTTACTTTTTGGGCCTAGGAAGGCAGGGGTAGGCCTTTGACACAGTGTTCTTCACCAGGCACCTTTCCTTTTTAGGCTTTGCCTGCACGCATGCCCTTGCAAAATCTTTTGTGAATAGAAAAAAAAAATCTTAAAAGAGGCTTGGAACCAGCACCTTACTTACCTGGACCTACCATTGGCTTAGTCCAACGTCGATTTAATTTAAGTGCTTCTGATTGGCCAGCACGTCGTTTGCTTTCACTTGCTCTCTGCTGCTTTGCCGTCTGTCGTGTGGATTCTGGACCAATTACTCCTTCTGGTCACTGCCACTGGTTGCTGGCCTGTCTCCTTCCATTAACCACATTGCTTCCTAAGGTACTTTTTTTCCCTTTCACAATGTAAGGGCGTGAAGTACACCCTGGAGCTGCTCCGACCCCCCACCAGCTGCTCGAGACATATATCGTTGAAAATAGGCGATCCCGCGTGGTCTTTGATTGATGCCCCTGTGCCTGGATTCGCGCGCCCTGCTCCGCTCTTTTTGACGTTGCCCTTTGTATTATCGCGCTCTTGGGCTGTGCTTGCCCCGAGTTTTTGATTTATTTAAAGCAATGGTGCGGTTTTCAAGAGGCCCCTCTCGTACACCCTCCCACCCCCGCCATGAGTGTGCGCGGCCCTTTCACTGCTGGTCTCATGGGGTGACAGAGCCACAGGAGATCTCCTCCAGGACAGGGGAGAGATGTCTTGTCACGGGTGGGCTGCAGGCCATGGTGTTAGCAGTGGCGGGTGCTCTACACCCTTATGCACGCGCATCAAGGGCAGGCCCTAGCTGGCCTCGCCGCCAATGGGATACAGGCCCTGACTTTGCATGGTAGTAAAATTACATCTTTGGTGTAAGAGCGCTGTGGATTACTGGAGGAAGGGCATGTTGGCCCAGCTCTCTTTTAATGGCAGGGTCCCCTGATGGTGACATCTGTAGGTGGATGGATGTCAGAGGTGCATGGTACAATCCGCTGGGGGAGGACTTCAGTGACGTTCCCATGAAGGCTGCTGCATGTATGATGGATAATTCCGAGGCACCCGTCCTCTCAGGCCCAAGGATCGTTCGACAGTGTAAATGCACACATGGTAATCTGCTCCAGTGTGCAGTTACAACTCAGCATCATCTAAACAGGCATAGCTGTTTTACAAACATCTCTTTCGAGGGACCAAGATTACCTTTAGCACGCCAGAAGGTTTAGCAGTTGTTCTTGTGAATAGGGATGCTGAGTGTGGATTGTGAAATGTCGTATTCTTCACATATGGAAGTAAACACGGTAAGGTCCTGCGTTGCCACGCACGTGGCTCGGGCTTCAGTGTGGCCGCAGAAGCCGGAGGAGGCGCTTGAACTGGACAGCGGAGATTTCACCGCTCTGCTGCTGAGACATGAGGTTCGGGCAGGAAAACTGGGTCAATTTGTGTCGAGCGTGTGGGAGACTTGATGATAGTTAATCCTGTTTGCAAGGTACCCATCGATCTCTGTACAAGCGGAGACGTTCCCGTGAGGCGTAAATAAGTGCTGGGGAAAGCGGCCTTGTCGATCTAGCAGGAGAGACTGAATGGCCCTGGTACTTTTGCTAAATTGGCCGGGCCGAGCAGGACAGGCTGGGATCCTCGGAGATCGATGCCACCTAACTGCCTGTACGTGAGACTCGCTTGTGTAAGCCGAGGCAGTGCTCGGGCCGCACGTCTTCACTACTGAGCTACCGTGTGCCACTTTCAATATTAACTACGATTGCAAAGATAATGCGATTACTCCATGAAACATAATTGGAATCTCTTCCGGGGAAAGCAAATACATGTTCACATGAAGTAGGTGAATTGTATCACAGATTTACATATGGGTTAAGTACCCCCCGACGTACATTATAAGGATATAGCAAGGCACTGAGGAGGCCCGTGGCCATACAGAGTTTCTTTATAAGGCCAGGGACCTCCGAAATGACATGCAATATCCTCTTAATGTATGGCAGAGGGTATTTTATTCGTTATAATAGTGGCCCCAAGTGCGACTCCTCCGCAATGGCAGAGGTGCGTGCCCCCCCCAGCCCCCCCCCCCAGCTAAGAGCCAACAGATGAAAAATAAAACAATAGCATACTTTTGCTTTATTTTTAATCTGCTGGCTCAGCCAGCATGTGCGGGGGGGGCGGGGCTGCAGGAGGTGGGAGGGGAAGGAGGAGAGAGTGCACCTAAGTGCGCATGTGTGTTTGGCCACCCGTCTTAGGCCGGCCAAACACACATGCACACTTAGGTTTCAACACAGCCGGGCTGGAGAAACTGCACAGACCAGTCCAAGCTGCTCAGACCAATCCTGGCGCTGCTTTCATGCTAGCTTTAGCATGAAAGCAGCGCCAGGATTGCTTGGGAGCCTCTGCTGGTGTCCCAGTGAATGCTGGGATACCAGAAGAGAAGCGAGGCGGCAGGAGGTGGCGACAAAGAACAGTAAATGTATTTTTTTTGTCCCTCCCCCCCGTCTACCTCCTTTGACATTGGTGGTGGCCACCGCTGGTGGCCTCACCATCACACTTTCCATAAACAATTAATTCCTTGGTGTCTTGCTTTTTCATGTTAATTGCAAATAGAAAGAACTGCAAAATTAAAGACACCCAAAACCAGTTAGTCATTTTTTAATAAATATATTAGGATCAGTGTAATGTAAATGCGAATAAAACATGCTGTGCCTCAAATTGTGTTCAAACATACAGAAATTCAGTCTTTCCTGAAGTAGCCTATATCATGGAAAAAAAATATAAACATGTCCCCATAAATATCTCTTGTCTGCTTATGCTTTTATATAAATAATCTATCAGAAAGTGGAAAAGGCATTTTCCCATTTCCTTGTTTGGTCCACATCTGTGATTATGATCAATGACCGCCTTTCACTGGAGCTGCTGGCTCTGGAAGAAGGCACTGTGATCTCAGAAGTCGACTGTAATAACTTATTACAGCTGAGCAGCTACTTCATTTCTTTATTACATACGAGTATGTTTATTGCTTGAAAGGGGGCACTTTTTGGCAATAGGTATAATGAACCATGTCCGCTTTGACTGTTTGAAGACTTACTTTCCAAATTTGTGAATATTTGGTGCTGTTTTTATTCATCTGACACAATTATACAAAAACACTCTCCTCTGGTATTAAAGGGAATTGATAATAGGGAATTAATCTAGGCAGTGGCTTATTTTCACTGTGACCGGCTCCTGCACGACTAAATTGTGTGACCAAACTCAAAACAATTTACTTTGTTTCTGATTTACTTGATAGTGTAATGACTTGAGGATTTTCAAGTAGTTCAGGTCATGATGGATGGATGGATGAATGAATGAATGAAAGTGCAGCTGATGCTTCAGAAGAAGCAAAGTGTACAAAAACCTCATCAGTATTTGCTTATTAGCCTGCAATGTTCCACCATCCAAACAATCCTATCAGCCTTAATGTAAGGGACACCAGACAATTGGTTTGCTTTGTTCACTAATGGTGTTGTCAGGAGGGAATGTTAATAAATAGATTAAAGTTCATGAGGGTGATTCACAAAGGTTTTTACACTTTTGAGTAAGATTACTACTTTTCTGTATTCACAAATTGTACTTCTGTAATAACTTACTATTGGACTTAGCCCATTCTGCAGGGTCATCCCCAAACCTTTTGCCTTCACCCATCCTATTTTTGCAGAGTTCATTTTTTGCTGGCCTTAGGACTCTTTGCACTTTATCACTGCTAAAGTACTTGTGCTCTCTCCTCTAAACATGGTAAAAAATGATTTACCCAAATTGCACATTTAATTTACTTGCAAGTCCCTAGTAAAGTGGTACTACATGTGCCCAGGGCCTATAAATTAAATGCTACTGTTGGTTTGCAGCACTGATTATGCCACCCACTTTAGTAGTTCTTTAAACATGCCTCAGGCCAGCCATTACAGCCTGTGTGTGTAGTTTTAAACTGCCATTTCAACTTGGCAAAATAAATCTTCTGCCAGGCGGAAGCGTCCTTTTAAATACATATGTCACCCCTAAGGTAGGCCCTGAATAGTTCAGGGGGCAGTATATTTAAAAAGTTGGACATGCACTTTTAACTTTTACATGTGCTGGTAGTGAAAACTCCTAAGTTTGTTTTTTACTACTGCAAGTGTCGTAGTTTGGACTCTTGCTCTGAGCAAGACTGCTGGTCTCAGGATGACAGTACTTTCGTTTGTAGGTGACTAAGTCACTTACTACAACTAGTTGTAACTGTTGTCCAAACCTTACCGGCTCACTAGCAGTACCTCACCAGAAACACAATAGTAAAAGGTGATTTGTAGCAGTCGCTTACGCATGGACTCAAAGTAAGATATCTCAGGGTTGTCGTGGTTAAACCGAAATTACCCTTTTCTCACAGATTTATTATGTCTCATACAAACAAAAGCAATAACACAGATGCAGTGAAGTTATAATAGTTTTTATTTAACATAACTGCCATTTGCGATAAGTTGCATGAACTGCAATGATTAGGATAATGAATATACCAAGCAACAGTATTGTGAAGAAGAGAGTCATGGTTATAAAGACCCCCACCATTTTGCAATATCTGAAAGAAATATATATATATATATATATATACGTACAAGATGGAATATGCTCTAATACCCTAATGAGAATAGGCCTAACCTTCTACCTAAAGGAGAGCTGGGTTTGCTAAACCTAATCTGCCAAAACCATGTCCATGAGAGGAGCCCCCAACCCTCGTTACCTTGGAATGAGGTCTCTATCTCAGACTCCGTAGGGACACGAAGACTGGGTCAGTGTCAAGACGACTGCAGCATCGGTATCAGCGATGGTGGCGATGCCCTCTGGTCGGAATCCCTCTGATTATCTGTCTGAAGTGTGATGTATTTATACAGATCTACAAGGTCCCCTGACGTAGGTGTATTCCAAAACAATAGATAACAGGCATGCTTGGGACGGCAATTAATATCAACAATCCCTCGAAAGTATAGAGAGGGAAAATCCCTAAGTGTGAACACATACTGTTTGTTTGTCTTTTGTGCTTGATCTTGACGCCTTGGCGCAGTGACACTGATAATAAAACTCATAACAAGTAGCCTAACTATAAACAAGGCAGCCATCTTAGAGGAAATAAATAATTAAATGAGCTAAGACAGAGCAAGCTAAGTAGGTTAAAAGTCACTAGGTGACGGGGGCACGAGTTTACAAGCCTACGGCTAAGCTAACTCCTGTTATCCCATTAAAACAAACTAGGATTCACTACACCCTCCCCATTGCCGTAACAGGTATGATGAAGGTACAGGAACCCAAACGCTAAAAAAGCTGCTTCTGAACTAAAAAAAGCAAAGGCAAAACTTTAGCTAATAAAAAGCTAACAAAAAATCATCGTGGGTGAAAACACATTAAAACAAATCTTTCTAAAAACACATACAGAGATGTTAATATCAACCATGACAAGTACAGCAAACGTCTACTGTAATTGCACAATTTGGAATCGGGAATGGTAAGCAAATTCATCAAATTATGTGTTATACGCAGGATCTTGAAGAATGTCATCGAAGTCACCAGTTAAGAACCTCAAAAACGAGTCAACATCGTCCGAAGTAAAGTCTAGTTCTGGGCAGACAAACGGATCCACAGAGCAGAAGTGAGCCATATTCATTGGTGCATCGATACTTGCTGCAGTGTCCTCATCCATGTTCGATCTTATAACAGAAGGCTTTTAGGTGGCCTCGCGGAGCAACCTCAGTCTCAAGGGGCATGACCGTGAATGAACCCTCAACGGGGACATCAGCAGTTCGTGGTCCACAGGAGATGTCGGTGCAACAGCAAGACAGACCATAGGCAGATGCTCAAAGAGACACCATATGCAGCGGAAGACCGGTTGAACACACCAGAGAAGAGGCCGAAATGACAACGACCAGTCAAGCTCCAGTTCCACCAGCAAAGGTGTACCGAAGATCCGAATCATGCGCTCACGGCATGCCGGAGTTGGCGGGAGCGGCTCCATTGCTCTGTGTTGCTGGAAAGAAACAACCACCGCGAATCAGAAGAAATAGCAGCAGTAGTCCGCCAATTAAAGCCAAAATAATTGGAAAGCCACCAAACACACTTGAAAAGAGAGAATGGATGGCTGATGGGATGACTCCGAAGACAGTCTGGAAGATGGACACGAAACCAGACCCGACAGCCTTAAAGAAATGCACAATCCCAGTGGTGCTTGAAGCATTGAATATTCTGGATACCAGCTCTCCAAAGTGTTTGGGGAAATCGGTATTTAAAAGGGATTGTATCTCGGCTGATGATCTCGCAATCTGGAGAGCATACGTCTCTTTTGCGGATGTCAAGGCGACATGTTTCTGAAACAATAGCGCCTTTAGTCTACTCAACTTGTCATAGTTCATATTAATAGTATCTATGTGGGGCCACATTTCAGATACTTGTATCGCTTGTGTGGGGGGAAACAAAACATGTCCACAACACGTAACGACCTTCGTGACTGAGATTGCGTAGGCAATTCCAGGTCGCAAGCCGCAACAGCTTTCATCGTTCAGTAGAACATAACTTCCATTGGAAAGTACATGAAACACTGGACGAATCAAGGGGACGGGAGTACCCTTCAGAAAACAGGCCAAATTCACGACCCCCGCATTGCAAAGACCGTGAAGGGACACCTGTTTGCATATCATAGAATGACGAACAGCAGTCTCACATTCACTTCCGCTAAGAAAGACCTCCTGTTCACCGTTCAGAAATTTGTAGTCAAAGGGCAACTCCCACTCTTCCTTAATAAAGCTATCTCCTAGCTGCTCATATCGTCCCACCGCAAGATGTTTCAGGCAGCTCGAGAAATGAAATGTTGAAATCGGTAACTTAATAATGCCGTGCTAGAGCCAGATAGTTGAAGGACTCTCTGCTACCGTGAAGGGCAACTTATCTAATTTCTCTACTTGAAGCAGGGTGAAACGAGCCTCCCTTTTAGCCATTGTCTCTTGTTCCCTGGAAAAATTATAAGCAGTGAATAGTTCACTCCCATTAATGTATTTCCATGGAATGTGGCCACTTCTCAGTGTCTGTAATGTCCAACCCAGCTGCATGATGGAACGTAGCTGCGTTTGCCCATGATATAACCGGGACAAGTCAGTCTGAGCGATATCAATAGCAGACAACACTATATTTGATAGTGAATAAACCCTGTTGGACAGCGTGTTCATGCCATTGTCGACAACAGCTAATGTTTTTTCCAAATTCTCCTTATCTAGTTGCCTTAAACGTGCAGCAGCCTCAATCTGGGAAAGTTTCCAAATTTCATTGTACATAGCATATAAAAACCGTTTTGAGCGCTGTTTTCTAGGACCTAACAGAAAATCCTGCAAGTCTATACTGTCAGAAAGAGTGTTCAGGTGTTGCTTAACCGCTGTCAACGTGTTTGTCTGCACCCATTGCTGGCACAGCTTACCCACACTGTATGTTGTAATTATACCTGTATGTTGACCTGATATAAAGCGAGGGTCAGGCCTGTGAATGGAAAAACCCCCTGAAGAGTTCAAAAAACGCTTACTACACTCATCAGTGTCGGAGGGCCAAACCAACCACCCGCCGGGACGGGAAAGTGAAGAATTATAGGTACCAGCCTTAACCATTGCATCTAGCCTGTCCTCTGAGACATTGAGAAATTGTTGCCAATCTTTCAACTTTGTCGGAGTAGGGATACTGGGCGTGTTCAGGTCTTTGATTTTCGCTAGACCCAGACATGACGTCTGTTCAATAGTGTCATTCAAGAAAATCATTTGCACAGGAATCAGGCAAGCTCGAAACAAAGCCTCGCTACCCTGTATCTGCCAATGTTGTGTCCCCCATACACTTTTCAAATCAATAGTATCTTTCCAATATTCGTAACCCTCAATCGAGAGCCGGGAAACAAAGCGATCTGAATAAATCAATTTCGTATCTGTTAGCAAAAGTTTTCTAATTTGTGCCGGAGGTATTTTAAAATAATACGACTCTGCTTTCTTTGTATCATGCCCAGTAAAGTATGTAAATTTATCGCTGTAATACTTTGGACTCCCAACCTGTTCCCATTGTGTGTAGTTCAAGAGAGGCCTATATCTAGTTGCACGGTGTAGGTAGTGATGTCCCCAATTTTTATAGCAGAACATTTCCTCATAATTCATTGTATAATCATATACATCATCACTTCCAAAAGCGGAATAGTCCTTCATTTCAGTCAGCATAGAATCAACTGTTTGGACATCCCAATCATCAGAGACAACATTAGGTGTAATAACATCAGACATTGAAATTTTGAACACATACGGTATTTGAATAATCTCTGTAGGCCCATATATATCGAATGGAACTTTGTCCCACACAATCCCATCGGCAATTGGTATAGCTGTGATATTTACAGGGGACAAGTCTCGTCGGACCTTATGGGAAGAATGATGTGGTGTTAAAATCTCATCAACAGGCTCCACAGAGGAGCGATCAGCAATATAGTGACCATTAATCAATAAAAAGAAAACAGTCACAAAACCAATCCATAAAAACAATGCAATAAATGTCAGACAGAACCATAGATAGTTCCATGGGTAAATCAAATAGTTCTTCTTAAGCCATTGATACAGCTTACTACTTATCGAAAGTTTCTCAGTCACCGCCGAGGATGAATCCGAAGAAAAGTCATCAATGTCAATGAAATAGCCAAAGGAAGTCTCTGCAAACACAGGACCCGCTGAATTCTGATCCACCGTTCGTGGAGGTACTTGATAGACAACGTCACTAGTCGTGGAAGTGTTCGTGTAAAATACAGCCAAATCCTGAAGCGGGTTGGTCCCCGAAGTTGTTACTGGAACCAACAAAAGCTCATTCTCTTCCCTCCCCATGGTCGAGGAAGTGTCAGGAACAGCAGTTGACATAGTTGCATAGTCAGTAGTAGTGATGTTCATCCTACTATGTAGATGGATGTCCTGTTGGGTAGTGAGAGGGGATCGGGAACTACCCAAGGGACCTCCTGGTCTACTGTGAAGAATCGGCCACATGGTGTAACTTGATGTCATCAATGGAGATGAATCTGTTCGACTTAGAACCAGACAATGGTGGAAGGATGACAGTCCTCGTTCCTTTTATTCCCAAGACCAGTACAGGTGCTCTGTATGATGGATCGAACTCTTTTTTCACAGCGATCTTCTCACAAACCAGATCCCCAATGTTAGGAATCCAGCCAGTCGAAGTTTTCGCCAATTCCCTTATTCCTGAGGTGGCAACACTTGCAGATGATTTATCATCACGAAATTGTTGAATCTCCTGTAAAACAGTGAGACATTCTTTTATGTCAAATGGTGTTTCTGCTGCCACCATACCAGGGGCATCAAGATCAAGGACATACATAGGTATCCCAAAGAGAACCTCATATGGAGACTTCCCCCCCAGGGACCGTCTTGGCAGATTATTTAGTGCTCTCTGGACCCCATATAGGTGATGTAAACAACTGTGGCCTGAACCTAATACCCGAGCTGTTAAGGACTGCTTTAGATCACGATTCCGCCTCTCCACGACCAAATTTCCCTCGGGATGGTATGGTGAGGAGTAATGGAGTTCAACACCCATCGTTCTCATGGTGTCCCTGAAAGCTTTAGAGGCAAATGCAGGGCCCTGGTCCGAATGGAATGCTGCAACCGCATATGTACCGATAAAGATCAGCAAATCTTTTATAACAGTCCGGGCGTCAGCCGACCGCTGTGGCCATACCCACAGGAATCTAGAACAGGAATCCACAGCCACTAAAATGTATTTGTATGCACCATCTGGCTGTAAGGGACCACAATGGTCCAGGTACACACATTGGAGTGGCTTGTCTGACACTAAGAGGGATGTCTGCGGAGGGCGTTTGATATTTGAGCCCTTAATCTGCTGACAAATGTCACAGCAAAGGACATAGTTTTTAGTCCGTCTGCATAGACCAGGCCACCAGTATCGTTGTTGTAGAATCGTAATAGTGGTCTGTATACCAGCATGTGCAGAAGCGACACCCTCGTGTGCTGCTGTAATCAGCTCTAATCGCTGGTCTTCATTGGGGATTACGCGATCACCCACCCCAGGAATCGTTGTATAAGCAACATTCTGTGCACTGATATGGTAAGTATAGTTCGTAGGGTATCCTTTCGGAAGGGTCTTGCCTGCAGTCGAAGCCTTAACGGCAATCAGTATTTCATTATCCAACCTCGTCCGAGAACGAGTCACTGCAGCCAGAGAAGCCATAGCTACTGATGCTTTGGCTGCTTCATCAGCTAATGTATTGCCGGCAACGTGTATACCTACACGTTGGTGTCCTAATGTATGAACTACATGGACACATGGTAGCTTATCCTTAAGTTCAGCCACCCTTCCCCACAACATTTTGTGATTAATGGTGTTCCCTTTATAATCTCTAAACCCGTTCAGTTTCCAATGATTGAGATATTCATTGAATGACTGGACGCAGTAATATGAATCACAGACGATCAAAGTCTGTGTTCCTGGCTCAGTATGTTCGAGCGCTAGAAGAAGAGCCTTAAGCTCGGCCAACTGTGCTGTGCAGTCCCCTAAGGTCTGCGTGTAGGTATTGTGTGGATGGAAAACTCTTTCTTCCATTACCCCGCACACGGCCGCGCAAGCCGCCGAGTATTGATGTTTAGTACCTACAGCCGGTTGTGCCGACCCGTCAGTATAAATGATGGTATTATAACTGTCTATTGGCAAGATATGTAGAGGGGCCGGGTACTCCTGTTCATACTGGAGAAACTCCTGTGTCTGAAGTCTTGGGTCAAATACATAATCAACATCAGTGGCGGGTAGTGATGTTGCCCATTGAATCCAACGTGGGTGTAATGCCTTAGCGTTCGGAATGCTCGCTTTAGTGACAGCCTCTAAGGCCGGCACCGGGGAGACAATAATAATGCGTTTCCCCTGGGCAAGTGGCCTCTCCTTTATGACGGCCATCTGAACAGCTGTCAGAATCTTTTCTTTTCTGTAGGTGCAAAACGTTTTTCAGCATTGCAGTATAAGTGTGATTTGTATGCTATCGGCACCGTGCCACCCGCATTAAAGGTGACATAGGTAAACCCAAGGGCACCAGCAATTATTCTGATGACCAAATTTGTTTTATTGTCACGTGTATATAAGTGTCTAGCTTCTAGAATGTCCCGTTGTATGTCCCTAAGGATGTGTGTGTGTTCAATCGTTCATTTTCTGCTAGAAAAGTTGGGCTGAATTAAGTCATATAGTGGTTTGATGCGTTCTGCATAATCTGGAATGTATGTTCTGCCAAAATTAAAGAAACCCAGTAATGACTGTAATTTCTTAAGCGTTTTCGGAGGCTGTAGTTGAGCACACTTTTCTAGGAAGTGTGGGGCCAGGCTCTTCCCCTCGTTAGATAGTTCATATCCCAGGAACAATACACTAAGAAAGGCTATCTTGCTTTTCTTAAAATTTAATTTATAACCGAGGTCTGCAAATCCCAAAATGATCCGATAAACCCTCGCAAGATGAATGTCGAGGGCGTCGTCAGTGAGATAGATATCATCCACATAGGACAATGCATCGGAATCAAGCTCGTCCAAAATTGATGTTACACGGGCTGAAAATAGTCCTGGGCTATTTTATAGCCTTGGGGTAAACGACAAAAGCGTTTCTGAGAGTCAAATGAAAATGCACTTAGGTCCCTACTTTCATGTGCTAAATTCTGGCAGAACCCATTAGATATATCCAATGTAGTTTATATATTTTTTACGCACTATATTGTTTATCAGTGCTGTGCTGTGTGAATTTTGTATTGCGTATGTGCGTGTATGACTATTTAAGTGTCGATAATCAACCACTATTCTATATAAATGATCTGGTTTTGCAACGGGAAATAATGGATTATTCATCGCCGATGTACAGGGCTCAATCACTCCCTGGTACTCAAGTTGTGACAGAATCTCTGTCACTGGAGCTTTTGCTTCATGCTTAACAGGGTATTGTGGCTGCGGGTGGGGTGTAGACCTAACTGGTATAACATGACAAGGAGAGTCCTTGTCCCACCCTACATGATTACGGTATAGTGCAGGTGCCTGCGCTAAAGCCCATTCAGCAGCATATGCTTTTTTGTCTGCCTCCGGAACAAGATCGGAGAAAGAAGGCAAAATGACATCTTCCCCATGTGGGAGCTTGCGGACATGTTCAGGTGGCCAGTCTCTCTCGGCCAACAGGATGTCACTAGTAAGTTCATCCCAAAATATCACACTAATAATGCGTTCCACGTCTCTCTCTATCTGAATTGTTAAATCATAAACCCGATCGGGTGGGAGAACGCGGCCATCCGCTGTCTCAACCGCGATGTAATCGCTAGTTGCTGTCGCATCCAGATGATCTTTCAGACTCTGGCGACAATTCGTGACCTCTGCCGCGCTGTCCAGCAGAGTCACGGCCCACTTCTTGTTCCTCAACAGTGTTCTCAATACTACTGGCATTTTTAACTGTCAGTGCTGCCACTTTCTTGTTTTTAAATTGTGGCTTTTGCTGAGGAGTCTTTTCTTCTTTTTTAATGGTAGACTGTGGAGAGTCTTTTTTTTCTTTCACGTATTCCGGACGTCGATCTTGACGGCCCCCTCTCTCGCTACGTTTATCCGGTGCGTCCTGAAAGGAACGAGAAGGACGTGAATCAGTATATCTGTCTGGAGTTCTACTGTTATCCCTATTTCTGAGATTATACCTCCTTTCGGAGTACTCCGGATGTGGAGAATCAGCTCTTTTATTTCTCCTGTCTTTGAAATCTTTTTGTTTGTCCCAGCGCTTTTTAGAGCCCTCTTGTGCCTGCTTTGTACCTTCCTTATGGGTGGTACTTGGTAATTTCAGTTTTTTAGGTTTGGCTCATAAACTATACCGTCCTATACTAGTATAGGTATCGGAAATTATTTTCGGCAGCTGTCTCTCTTGTTCCATATTTGGAGTTTCTCAGAGACGCTGGCGTATTGCCAGTGCCACCGCTTCCCCTTTAATATTACTTAGTATTATCGAGGAGACGGCGTCAAAGTTACGCATCAATTTCATCCCAAGATCCAGGGCCGGGGCAGCCCCATGCTCATTTTGTATTTGTTTTAACACTTCCGGTAAATTGGCAAGTGTAGGGGTACCATGTGTGGTAGTATAAACGGCAGCGACGACTGTACCCCATGTGGCACATTCATCCACCGAGGGAACCATCCCAAACGGCAAGCACATAGTGAGCAATCTAGGTTTTGCCTGTGGCCCCGTGTGGGGGAACACAGCTTCCAGCTGCTTTGTTTTCTGGGCAATCCAGAACGGTATTTTTTCCCGTTCCATGGGCACTTTACTCATAATAGTATGCACTGTTTGTGGATTAATCCCAGTAGCCAATTGATAACCACCAGCTACTGGCGGTGCTGGACGCACTGGCGTTGTGTTCAATGTTCACATTACAAACTGAACCAATTGTCTATATAATGCCACTAATTCATTATATAGTACTCGTAAATATGCGATCGGCATATTCTGTATGCCTGGGTGAGGTGTATATGTGGCAAAAATAGGCCATGTAGGTCCCTCATTACTTAAAGGACCTAGCCTCACTCTTTGTAGTACATGTGGTAGGGCGCCTTCAAACCAGTTCTGATGCTCTTGATATGTGAGTGATATTTCATGATACTGGTATGCTTTGTACCGTACAGGCACGTTCGCAATGTCATATGTGTGAAATGTGTGCGTTCTTTGCTCAGCCTCAGGAAAGGTGACCCAACAATAGAATGTTTCTGTCTGGTATGCCTCAGTTGCTTCTATTATCATAGTAACATCCCGCCCTCTTCTGTAAGGCCATGTGCTAATAAATGTTGTGTAAGTGCATGTCTAGCATTTGCAGGAATATCTATGGTATTAGCCATATTTGTTTAGAGAAACGGAACACCAATTAGGGGAAGTTTTTCCTTTTTATGAGTTTGAGCTCAAACAACCTACAGCTTAATTAGGTGTTACCTGTTCAGCTGAGGAGGATTCTCCCAAAGACCACGGACGTCTCCGTATAATGGTACTAAGGGTACCTGTTGTCTGTAAGACAGTGATAGTCAGGGTATCCGTAAATTAGTGCCTAAACACCATCGTTGGTGGCGCCATGTCGTAGTTTGGACTCTTGCTCTGAGCAAGACTGCTGGTCTCAGGATGACAGTACTTTCGTTTGTAGGTGACTAAGTCACTTACTACAACTAGTTGTAACTGTTGTCCAAACCTTACCGGCTCACTAGCAGTACCTCACCAGAAACACAATAGTAAAAGGTGATTTGTAGCAGTCGCTTACGCATGGACTCAAAGTAAGATATCTCAGGGTTGTCGTGGTTAAACCGAAATTACCCTTTTCTCACAGATTTATTATGTCTCATACAAACAAAGGCAATAACACAGATGCAGTGAAGTTATAATAGTTTTTATTTAACATAACTGCCATTTGCGATAAGTTGCATGAACTGCAATGATTAGGATAATGAATATACCAAGCAACAGTATTGTGAAGAAGAGAGTCATGGTTATAAAGACCCCCACCATTTTGCAATATATGAAAGAAATATATATATATATATACGTACAAAATGGAATATGCTCTAATACCCTAATGAGAATAGGCCTAACCTCCTACCTAAAGGAGAGCTTGGTTTGCTAAACTTAATCTGCCAAAACCATGTCCATGAGAGGAGCCCCCAACCCTTGTTACCTTGGAATGAGGTCTCTATCTCAGACTCCGTAGGGACACGAAGACTGGGTCAGTGTCAAGACGACTGCAGCATCGGTATCAGCGATGGTGGCGATGCCCTCTGGTCGGAATCCCTCTGATTATCTGTCTGAAGTGTGATGTATTTATACAGATCTACAAGGTCCCCTGACGTAGGTGTATTCCAAAACAATAGATAACAGGCATGCTTGGGACGGCAATTAATATCAACAATCCCTCGAAAGTATAGAAAGGGAAAATCCCTAAGTGTGAACACATACTGTTTGTTTGTCTTTTGTACTTGATCTTGACCCCTTGGCGCAGTGACACTGATAATAAAACTCATAACAAGTAGCCTAACTATAAACAAGGCAGCCATCTTAGAGGAAATAAATAATTGAATGAGCTAAGACAGAGCAAGCTAAGTAGGTTAAAAGTCACTAGGTGACGGGGGCACGAGTTTACAAGCCTACGGCTAAGCTAACTCCTGTTATCCCATTAAAACAAACTAGGATTCACTACACAAGGTATGCCTCACCCATAGGATGATATTGAGCTACCTAATTGCATTTAATAAGTGATAATTTCCAATTGGGAATAGGCCAACACTCTGAGTTGGTGTCTAAAGTATTGCAATTTAAAGCCCCCTTCAAAGTCGAATTTTAAGTCACAAATCTGAAAAGGCCACTTTTAGAAAGTTGGTATTTTCTTGCAGTAACCATTTGGTGCGTGCCGCCTGATCCTGGGTGACATGACTCGGTGTAGCCGGCAGGTCCTTTTGCATTGCTCCATGTTAGAGAAACAAAGGGAATAAAGGTGTTGGCTGGATGGGCCACTGTGACTTCACATGGGGCTGAGCTGTCACCTACCACATTTGTACAACACAAAGGCCCTATCTGAACACATTCACAGAGTCCTTGACACTAGACTTTTACATCCCCAGATACTTTGGGGCCAGGACAAAGGGGATGCCGGACACCTTAGATGGGTAGAAACCTCCAGAATCTTTGCCTACTTCAAAGTGAGCACCAGGCATAAATATTGGAACTCAGTCTCCAACTCTTCAGTACACATCTGGACCTGTGGAAGACTCAGTAGAAAGACCGCTGTGCTGTTTTGCTACAAGAAGGGCTGCCACTCTGCTGCCCTGCTGTCCTCCTACCTGAGTGAGAAGAACTGAACCTGCATCTTGAACCCAGGACCAGCAGAGTCATGCCATGTGCTAGTTGGCTGGCCTCTCACACAGAGCCTCAGGGAGAAAAGGCTCCAACCACCTTAAACCCAGCACCTGGACTCTGCCTGCTGTGAATCCTACCCCTCAAATTGATGCCACCCCAGTCCTGGACCCTTGGAGGTGGGCCTAAAACTAGTCTACCAACCCAACTGTGTTGCCAGAAGAACTGACACATCACAATGCACTGCTTCACAAAAATTCTGCATCAGAGATTCTGTGCATCGCCAAACCAAACTCCGAATCAGGACCTATGTCTGATGCATCCCTGGCACAGGACTTCGCGTTTTTGCCCAAAGCCTCCCAAGTACTGCTGCTGTGAAACACGTTCTTAAAACAGGCCTAGCATTGCAAGCCCATTGTCCACGGCTTCCTCAGCAATGACGCAGGTCTCTGCAGTGCGATCCCCGTAGCTTCTTTGGAACCAGCTGGTGTATGATATATCTTCAACACACGACTAAGCACCACAAGCTGCTCATCGACGTCTTCCTCGACAACAACGCAGGACCTCACACCACAGTTGCTCAGCTCATAGGACCAACCGCTGCATGACCCATCCTCAACGTGGAACTCTGCACTCCTCGGCACCCAGGATTTAAGATACTTCAGTGGGCCTAACTGAGTCCCTGCAGCCAGCCCACGCACCATCGCGGCTGGCCTGAACTTTGACTTTGTCCCGGTTCGGCAGAACCAGATAACCGCAGTTGGCGCTTTGTGCTTTTTAGTGGTATTTTCACGTAAATTATAAAAATTTCATCTCTCCAGCTCTACGGAACAGATGTTTGTTGTTTTGATCTTAAATTATTTATCAAATGTCACCCTATTCTTTTTTAAATTGCTGTGGGATTATTCTTGTGTTGTGTTTCAGTTTATTACTGTTTGAAATGCTGCATAAATACTTTTCACAGTGCGTCCAAGTTCAGCCTGACTGCTTTTGTGCCAAGCTAATAAAGGGTTAAGCACAGGTTAATTTGGGGTTTACTTGTGACTTTACCCTAGAGAAGATTGTGATTGCTACTTGAGTAGGGTTTCATCCCCCTCAACCAGTTACCCAATTTATCACGGTTACACTTTTTGCAGTAATTTACACTTTTGTAGTAAGTTCATCACTACACATTGTTAAACACTGGTACCCAACACCCTCCCATAGAAAATAAAGGAGGTAGGGTCTTAAAATAAAACCCTGTTGGAATTAATGTTAAATTAAATTACATGGTTTAACATAGGTAAAAAATTGTAAGAAATATGAATAAATGTTAAAAAAAATATGACAAATTATTGTTACATTATTTTGTAAAATCAAAATGTTTATAATATATATGATATAATTACATAATAAACAAGTCCTTTTGTATATATTTTTTAACAATAATTTATATTTGTAAGTATAACGATCGGGGTTCACCTCAGGTCATCTCATTCCAACACTCCTACTAGGATGAAAAGCTGATATGGCCTTGCCAGGATTTACGCTTGTGACTCATTTGAGTGGCATGTATTTAGCTCACTGAGCCATTCTGCCAGATAACTTTTAAACTTGCATCCACATACACACAAATTCTATTGGAGAAAAAGTCCACATTGTCTTTTCAGACTGAATTTAAGGGTGTGGTTCAGCTGAAAGTGGGATTAAGAGGAAAATGTAAACTTTGGAAGTTATTTACAAAGTTGGCAAGCAGTGGACTTCATAAGTATGCGTGCATGTATGTGGTATTTGTATTGTGCAAACATTTACAGGTATGCAACGGAGCATTTTACGGAGTAAAAGACAAATATACAGTCAATGAGTGACTGATGATATCAGGATTCTGGGAGCAGAAGTGTTACTGAGTTGTGCGGGAGTGGTATTTAAAGAAGTGTCACTTCAGTACCTCCCTAAATTTGAGCAGTGTTACGGCAGTCTTGATGGATGTAGGTCCAGACCCTAGTTACATAATTGGAGAAGACCTGTTGTCTTGGGTTTTCTGTTTTTTGCAGTTCTTCGTTTGCCACCGGAGAGTGTGCTGTCTGTGGTATACTGGGAGCCACTGGAGATAGTGAGCTTGTCAGCCAAACAGGTGTAGGTGCCAGTCATGATGGCGCTGTACTTGATGCAGATGATTTTACAGTTAGAGAGGGCCGGAAGGGGAAGCAAGTTAGGGTGAACTGGTCATATTTCTTCAGGCCCTTGGTGAGGCATACTTAATCAATCAATCAGGATTTATAAAGCGTGACAAATCACCCATGAAGGCCTCAAGGAGCTGGAGTTGCTAGCTGCTTTGCTGTACTCTCGTCATTCAAACAGCCATCTCTTGAATCCTTTCCTGAATTCCCAGAGCAAAGTGGAGTTCCTCAGGTGCAGGGGAAGGTTGTTCAAAGCTTGGGCCGCCAGGTGAGAAGGAGCATCCTCTGCAGTTCTATCAGCGGATTCAAGGGTTGTCTTCCAGGAAGAGGGAGGTGGATCACAGATGTCTGGTCAGTTAGTGGAAGGCCCTTCGTTTGTGGATGAATGCTGGCCCTTCATTGTGCAGGGCTTTGTATGTGTGGGAAATTTTTTTGAACTGGCATCTCTTCTAGATTGGAGGCCAGTGTAGCTCCATGAGGTGTGGGGTGATGAGAGTCTGTCTGGGGAGGTCAAGGCTCAGTTTTCTATTGTCTGTAGTCCCTTCAGGAGGCGTGAAGTAATTTCTTCGTAAAGAGTGCTCGTGACAAAGGCTTGAGTGACAGTCCTTCTGGTGTTGATTGTGGGCCACCTTATGAAGCATGTCCACGGTAGGGAAGCAGGCGGACAGGACTGCTTTTACCTGTGTCTGCATAGATAACTTGCTGTCCAAGATGTCTGGTTGTAGGCATGGTCTGTTGAGGTTGGGGAATGGCTGTATTCAGCAGGCCACCAAGTGGTGTTCCATGGTGAGGTGTTGTTCCCAAAGAGGAGGTCTTTCATCTTGTTCGTGTTAAGCTTGAGATTGTTGTCCATCATGCAGTCGGCAAAGTTCATCATACATCTGTGGAAGTTGGCTCTGGTGGTGGAGGAGTCTTCTGACATTGAGAGGATGAGCTGGGAGTCGTCAGCATAGGAGATGATGTTCAATACGTGTGATCTGAGGGTGTTGGCCAGGGGAGTCATGTACGTCTTGAAGAGGGTAGTGCTGAGGGGCGTCCTTGTGGGACACCACAGATGATCTTCTTGTGTTCTGAGGTGAATGGTGGGAGACGTATTCTCTGGGTTCTCCCGGTGAGGTATGAGATGATCCATTTGAAGGTGTCTCCTTGGATTCCGATTTGGTGGAGTCAGTTGATCAAGTTGTGGTGGGAGGCAGTGTTGAAGGCAGCTGACAGGTCCAGGAGGATGAGGACTACTCTTTTGCCACAGTCTAGGAGGTCCCTTAAGTTGTTGGTGGCTGTGAAGGGGAGAAGGGAGATGGGCTGATAGTTCATACTCTTGTATGTAGGAAGCTCTTAAGTTACTCATTGTTGAGTCAGAGTGGCCATAAAACAGAGCACTGCCTCTGTAGTGTAGCCATTTTTAATATAGCTTCATGCACGTTAGCTTAACATATTAGGCCTCTGTGCACTTTGCCCTAGATACATTTTATGCAGCTTCGCACTGTTATTTTACAATAACCAGTTTTACGGTCTTGTTTTAATTTCCTTCTATCACACTGTTTAGCTTAGTTCAGCACTGTGTTCTCAAACAATGCATTCTTGCTCACTCTGTGCTTCAGTCAAGGCTACAGTCTGGTACATTGCCGGTAAATGTGGTAAAAGTTTAGTCTCTAGTGTTCGTAGAAAATGCACATCCTTACATAGGGACATTTTTTCAGAACATCTGTGTGTTAGTTATAAAAACACTTTCTAGTCCTAGAACACGTCAGAGGGAGATTCCGACCAGGAACCTACAACTAGATGCTGACTGCCCCGTTGCAGATGCTGATGCAGCGTACAGGCCTTTGCTCAGGTATGAGGGTTGATGTCCCCCCGGGGGAACCTGAAAGGCAGGCTTAGAGCTTTACATGCTGTACTCAGAATATAAGTTAGAGAGAACCTAATCTAGTTGCACCATGATAGCCTTATTCTTGTGCTTCACTCTCATCGTTACTATTTCAGTCCTACTGTGTTGTGTAGTTCTGGTTTGCAGCTCACGCTTTACTATCTAAAATGCACTCGTTTTATTAAACCAATCTTTAAAACTCGAACTCCCTTTGCCATTTATATATGAGACTGCACTGTGTATGAGAGAACCGGTTGTGACCTGAGTGACCACAACTTCCCTGGGAAGTACTAAGATGTCATGCGCTCGGCTGCCCAATTGTCTCTTCCATTTGGGAGAGATGAGGCACTGCTAGTTGGCCGGAGCAAAACCCGGATTTAAAGTGACAAGGGTCCTTCACCGTGGGTCAGACTTAGTCCCCCACACTGTGAACGATCTTGCCGCTCAAAATCCAGTAGTCTCATTAGGATAATGAGAGCCTACACGACACCTCCATCCTGGTGTAATTGTATGAGGGATTGAACAGCAGTTCTCAAATCACTGCCTTAAAGAAATGACAGTAGTTAATTTCTGCTGCAAGTTGCCAGTGGGAACCGCCTGCACTTATGTGAGGGGAGCAGAATTCTTTGCAGAGCACTGCCCCCAAATCAGTCCAAGTTACATTTCCACGAAGGTTCATGAAAGAAGGAGGCCAAATACAGTGATTTGTTCGGTGTTTTGGCTTTTCTTTTTCGATTTCCAAAACTTTTATGGAAATAAATGAAGGACTGGTGCTCACATTCCTAGATTGTCTGTATGGCGCTGCCCAATCAGGTTTATTGTAGCGCCTCCGGGTGAGCAGCCATCAGAAGTGCTCGAGAGCACCGTCCAGGAGGTCACACCGCGCCACATTTCGAGGATGAGCAGTTGTCTTTGTTTCGTGCAAATTAAGCACTAAATAACAGTTTCACTTCCCATAGCAAGGAGCTACTGGGAGGGATATACTACCCAAATAGGGGGAACGAATTATCGGGATATTTTAGCCGAAATATTGGGAAGGTAAGTATATATAGCTAAGAATAAGTTCTATATACTTAACTCTACATGTGTAGCTTTACAATATATATGTAACATGGCCAAGATATCTGTTAGGTATGGGTATAGGTTTGCTATAAGTATACGTACTATATTTATAAGTACTACATGTATGTACCTTGAAGAACAACCTATATTCAAGGTACATAGACGCTGACTTAAGACTAGTGAATCTATACGTAATTATATAAACACTATTTAGGTTTTCGATATTAGGGCCACAAGTTATTGATGTATAACCAGTGCTAGGTGGTCTAAGTTTTCTTCGTGATACATTCTCCTTGTGACTTCTATCAAAGTTGAGGTTCCAGTCACTCTAGTTTCATGTACTTCGTCAGCTTTCCAAAAGGTCACCTGTAGGCCCACAAAAAGAAACATTAAATATGGGGATAGTTAAGAGTTGGAAGGGGAAGACTGGGGGTCACTTCAGGACCTCACGTGCCAACAATTCCTGGATGGAAGGCTGATTGGATCTGATAACACGTCCAGCCCTTATAAATTACCTGTACCTGGACACGTTGGAGGTCGGTGAACCTTTTAGCCGAGTCGGGCTCTCCTCAGTTGGTATTTCGGCGCACCATGACTTTTCAGTCATGAATAACCACACCAGTTTATTAAAAGTTTGTGAATTTATTTCCCTATATTAACAAAGCTAGCACGATGTATATAAGTCTCAAAACCAATTGATATATGTATACGAACATTACTAGCTGTCCATAACGGTGGAAGAAACGCAATCTACGCAAAATCTGAATTATGATACATTCAGTTATGGCAATGCAAATCACTAATATGAGTAACTGTATTTGACTAATTTCATACATTGGTCAGCATGACAAGATTTCAAATTAGCATGGTGCATTAAATGAATACCTCGACTAACCTCTAATTAGCATTGGCATGTGGGGCTTCATGCATAGCGAATTTAGTCATCACAAATTTGGAAAACCTCTAGCTTAGGCCCTATCAAAATAGCAGTTGGTACCTAAAAGGAAAAGCACAATGCATAATACAATTATCCTTTCATATTTACCAAATACAATCAGCATTCAAGAAAAGTCTTCGTCCCTCAGGTACCGGTTTGAACAGCATGGGCCAGTTTCAAAGGGGCAAAGTTAAGGGCAAGCTTCCATGCAACAGCAAGGAGAATGGGGCAAAGTTACTGCATGGGCAAGACGGGGCAAATCAAAATTAAAGTCTCTAGGGTGAGAATTCTTAAAGTCTCTTTCTCTGGAATAGAGAAAAGGGGCATCAGGGTGTCGTCCAAAATGGAGTCTGGCATCTGGCTTCAAATTGGCATCAAGGAAAATGGCTGACTTCTCTTTGTCCAGTGGGTTTAAGTAAGAAACATTCTAAATTCTGCAGGGTCTTCCATTGGAGGGTTTATAGGTTGGCTTCAAATTGGCCAATTAAATTGTCCATCTACTAGCGCTCATTTATGCATACATTGTCCTTGGAGCCTTGGAACACAAGTTGCAACATGGGTTGCCAATTATTTCGATATCTGTATCTTCATTGTCTGCACCTGCAGAGACTGACCTTGTATCAAAGGGGATGAAACCGGCCTAGTACGAAACCTTGAAGATAAGTGTATTAGTCATCTCTACTGGAAAAATACAACTTCAAGCAAGAATATATGTTTCATTAGTTCAAGGAAAAGCCACGCAGTTAGAATCTGAGACCGGGCAACTAGGCCAAAGCCTCCACAAAATTTAAGCTAAGCATAAACAGTTTTCAACAAGAAATCATAGCACACATTTGCAATTATGACAGATTACTACAGTTTTCAATTCTTCATGATTAATAAAGTTCGTTTACAATGATGGCGAACTACCCCGAGGGCACAATTTCCCTCGTACATTATTTTCTTTACTAAAATCACACTACATTATACGATTTTGATTATATGATATATGAATATATATTGGACCCTCTTTTTCTGCGTCATCAGATCTTGGCATTTAAACATGTGACTTGTTTCAGTGGCAGTGCTTAGCTCACTGAGCCATCCTAACAGCTTAATTCTCATAAGGTGCTAAAAACTCGTGTGTTCAAGCGAGCTCTGCGTCTCCAACCTCCCGGTTTTAATTGCAGAGATTTCTTCCCACAAAGACCCACTTTTGCTGGATTTATTCCAGCTAATTAAACTGTACGCCTTTCACAAAACTGCGAAAAGGTTGCAGTTTTGGAAAAAAATCAAAGTTCACTGAACAAACTATTTCCAACTTCGCACATCCCTACACGGGGTACGTCTGTAGTCATGTTTGTTGATTCTCTTTTTCTAGGCAGCTGAAAGACTCTTGAGGTGTTCTCAGTGATTTCTGATTAAGTCCACCAAATAAAGAATTAAAACTGTCCTTATCTGGACGTGCTTTTCGATGTTTTTTCTCCGGAAGATTTGTTTAGGGAACTTTAACAAGGCCTTGGACTTCATGAATAAGACGCGGATGAATTATTCAGGAATGTGAGAATCTGATTATTTGATCAATTAGGTTCGAGGCGCTTTCTGGAGTCAACCTGGGCCAGCCATCCTGGGTACTGTGGCTCGTCTGTCTCTGCAGACACATTTATTTCTGATTTATCGAACGAAGGCTGCCTAATGAACAAGGAATTCTTAATGTACCTCGCTGGCCTGCGTTTTCGACAGCCGAGCAGAATATTCAACAAAAGGCAGAGCCAGGAAAGAACATTTTGTCCAATCAGTAACTACAGAATTATGATGATACTCAAAAGATTTGGGTAAGCTTAAGGCATGTGCAAGGACTCGAAGCGCTACTTTTCATTTATAAATGCGTTCAGTGGTTCCAGAGGGGATGCAGGGATACCTTTTGCACAGTTACCATGGTATTTCTTTAGTTCAGTCACGTGCGCTTGGATCTGATTTGCAATGCCAAAACGATCCATCAGGCTGGCCCAAGTGGGAGGACCCGGTGGCCCAAGAAGGTGGGTGTTCTTGTTGGGTCCTTAAAATGGATTTAGGGCATGTATGTGAGAAAAGGCCTCTTTCTGACATGGTTAGCCCCTACGTTTTGCCTGATGTAGCCTAGAAATGATAGTGCCCAGGGCCCCTGGTAACCAGGTTCCCTGGGCCAGTGTTCTTTCCCTAAAACTGTTGTGATGCATTGGCACAATTGGATGCACCCCTAGCTACTGCTGTAAGTCCCTAGTAAAAGGATACTTAGGTACCCAGGGCATGGGGTACTATGGGTAGGCTCCTGAGGGCAGCAGCACTGATTATGCCACTCTAGGGCCCTGAATCCAGATGCACCCAGCACTGCCATTGCATGCTGAGTGTCCTGGTGCAAACCTAAAACACAAACTGGACATGGTACACTGCCTGTGTGCCCTGTCCATCATACACTGCATTTAGATGGGTAAGACACCCCTCTGGCACCCCTTACAGCTCTAAGACAGGGTGCACCATATTATATGTGAGGGCATAGCCGCATGAACAATATGCCTCCACTGTGTCCTTGTCAAACCTCGGACATAGCGAGTGAACAGAGCAGCCATTTTAATACATGTGCGGACACTGGTCAACATGAGTTTACCAACTACAAGATGGCCACTCTAAACCCTGGGTTGTTTGGTATCCAACAACTCAAAATGATAAATCCAAACTGGTACCAGTATTGGATCTATCCCTAAATGTACGCAGGGGTCACCTTAGAGGTGCCCCCTGCAAAAGCTAACTACCCTCGGATGGTTGCTGACTGGTTCTATCCAGCCTGCCACCTCCAGACACCCAATCTACAAACCTTGGGGGAGAGTCCTGTCTCTCTGGTTTGTAAAACAATGCCCTTTCTGGGTGGAAGAGCTAACACCCCCTCCCTCAGGAATATTCACTACCCTGGAGAAGAGCTTCAAAGGGTTTATCACCTTTGAAACCTGACCCCCAGCCCTGCTGCTAGTAGCAGATGGTCAGCCCCTTTGCAAACCCCCACTTTTGGCGGGAGCAAAGGCGGGAAACCACACAAAGGGTAGGAGGATTGGCCCTACCCGGCATCCACCACCCCTAAGGTGTCACCTGCAAGGTGAACACTCCATTTCATTTACTACCATCTTAGATGGAAGGAAAATAGCCAATCAGGGTTAGGGAAGTGACCCTTCCCACAGGAAGTGGTCACTATAGTGGGTGTAGCCACCCAAAAGTAAGTGTCTCTTTGGACATTAACAGGTACCCCCTAAAATGCCCACTAAATTCAGTTCAGTATTTAGTGGGCATCCCTATACCAAGAAAATCAGACACAAAGAAGACCAGCACAAAGGAGATCCAAGGCACGAGAACTGTGGACCTGCTGCACAAAGAAAAGGCACCAAACTCTGTTTGCTGCACCCAGGACTCGACAATCGCAGCTGAGCAGCTGCTGGACAACTGGACTGACCTCAAGAATCCTAGAGGACCTCCCGGCTTCACCAATCGCCCAAGAACACCCTCCAGAGTGGAGGTACCACTCTCCAACAAAGAAGAACCAGCAACATCAGTGAGGGTCACTTCACTGACTGTCCGCGAACTCCTGAACCAGAAGTCGCAGCCCGACCCAATGACCACAAGGACAAACCCTGCAAGTGTGCCAAGTTTCTTGGCACTGCGCCTTCCAGTGGCGAACCATACCAATATCCTGGGTACTGGTCAGCTGACATTGGACACCAAGAAATCCAGTCCGCCCGGACTGAAAAAGGACCAGGAGGAAGCCCTAGTCGAGGGACTTCAGGAACACCCTGGACCTCCTGCCAGAGGCCCCCGTTGTCCTGCAAGCACCCCTTAAAGTGATTTACCTCCAGATCCAAAGGGCATCTTTGCGCACAGTTCCTGGCTCACAGATTCGCTCTGCATCCGGCCGCCTTGTTCCCTGAAAAGAAGAACCTGCTGTGCCTTAAGGGTCCCTCACCCCTTGCAACCTTGAAGGAACCACCTTAAAACTTGCCTGCACGTATGTTTTCCAAGTAGCCTCCCTCAGTGGCCGTGCACCAGCTCCAGAGACTTTTCCCCGCTGCTCCTGCCGGAATGGGAGCCACCCAAATTTCTCCAGCTGGCATAGTGTGCCCTCCGACGACCTCGAACAACCTGCAAAAGAAGAACTTAGTAAAGCAATTGTGTGATTTTATATGTATTTTTAAAGGTGACCTTCCATTGATTCCTATGGTGCGTAGTTACGCACAAAAAGACTATGCCCTCATTATGACATTGGCGGTCAGGTGACCGCCATGCAGTCGATGGCGGTAGTACCGTCGCCAGGCTGGCAGTAATGACCACCAAATTATGACCATGGCGGTGATCCCTCCCATAGACAGCCAATGTACCACCCCAACCACCAGTGCGGTACGACCACTGACCACGGCGGTACCCACCTACAGGCAGGCGGAAGACAAGGATCCGCCCACCATATTATGACACTGCAGACCGCCACGATTTCTGGGGCATTAGCACCACCACCAAAAGACTGGTAGAAACACATCATATAAAAGGAGACACTCACCTCCAGGGACACAGAGGAGTCTGGGGCGGCCATGGAACCAGAACTGGAAGTCCTCCTGATGCTGTACCACACGATGGCCGCCCAGGAACACCAACGCCGATGAAGATGGCGACGGTGAGTAGAGCCGCCAGCACACAAGGGAGGGAGGGGAGAGTGACACACACGCACAACACGCGCCACACACCCAGAACTATCTGAAGAGAAAATTGACAGCAACAGAGCCCAGGAGTAAAGAAAGCTAGGGCACGTACCTCTGGTCCAACCACAGGAATCATGTTAGATAACGAGCGCTAAGTCAAATAAATAATTAATAACATATTTACAGGCAGGGCCATTGGCCTTTCCAAAGTTCGCAAATGGCCACAGGGCAACGTCCAGGGTCCAACTTGACTCCTGACAACCTTGGCACTTGGCAGGCAGGCCCCTCAGGGGGCGGGAGGGAGCTGCAAGGGTTTCTTGGGTGGGGGGTCCTTGGGCTTGGGTTCGGGAGGGGGCAAGTCCTTGTCCTTCTGGGTAGGGTCAAAGGAGTGGCCTTGGGACAGGGACGGAATGACACTTTTGTTCCGCTTAGTGGTGGAAGAACTCTTAGGGGGTGAACAGGAGTGGAATGAGAGGTGGAGGGGCTGGGTGGAGGGGAGGGGACTCTCCTCTTACAGGCAGGACGGGAGGATGGGGAAGAGGTCAAGGTGGGAAAGGAAGAGCTTCTTAGGACCAGAGGGGCAGGTTGTGGGAGGAGGAATGGGAGTGGAGGTAGGGGAAGTGGTTGGAGGAGTAGGTGTGCCAGACTTGGGTGCAGGTGCATGGACAGTGTGCGTGTTTGAACTGGATGGCTGTTAGGTGTCTGAGTGGGAGCATTTATGTGTCTTTGAAGGAGGGGGCAGACGGTGGGGAGGACAAACAGGACGTGTGGATGTATGTCATGGTGGAGGTGGTGATTGCACATGTAGTGTGTGGGGTGCATGTCGTCGGGTCGGCTGTTGTGGTGACTGTGGGCAAGGCTGTACAGGTGGCAGGATCTGTGACTGTTGATGCAGTGCATGCAGGTGCGAGTGCTGATGTGATTCTGAGGGAGGAGGAGGATGTGGAGACAGTGGAGGCAGTGGCTGCTGTTGTGTGTGCATCTGTGTGTTGGCTGTGTGTGTGTGTGTGTTAAGTGAAGTGTGCTGCCTGTGTTTGTCTGTGCGAGTCCAGTCTTTTGGTTTGGGTGCATGCTTGTCAGAATGTGTGCATGGAAAGGGTTGGGGGAGAGGAGACAGGGACTGGGAAGAGGTAGTTGGTGGGGGGACGGAAGAAATAGGAACACTGGCTGCCGTCAGAGAGGAGGCCAGAGCCTGAAACAATCTCTGTAGGGCCACTATCAGGAAAACTATTGCCAGCGTTGTTAAGTTCTTCCCTCAACAAAAACGCTTCCCCTTTTCCTTGTACCCAAGTTGGTTGCAGCGGCGTCCTCACTCCCGGTGGCTCTTGCGGAGCTTCTTCTTAGAACTAACTTCTTCAGGTTTAACTGCCAATCAAGATGGTGGACGCAAATCATTGTGAGGTCAGAGCTCTAGTGTTTCTACCTTATTCTTGTGCTGAAGCTTCCCTCCAGCTGTTTCTCTCTGGGAGCCCTGCACTTCAACTGACATCCTGAGGAGAATGAGCAGTGTTCCAGAGGCGCTTCATTTCATAGAGAATTCTTCCAGTTTTGAGTAATTAATTCTTTTTCCTGTTACGGTGTGCACACCAGCTACTTTTTCCCTTTTGAAGAAGCTACTTTTTCCCTTTTGAAGAAGCTGAATTTTTTCCTTCTTTCAACAACTGACTATCGGCTTTCTGAGTAGAATTTGTTTTGACTTAACAGAACTTCAAGCAACTGCAGTAAGGACTCCTTTTGTATGATTTCCAGTCTTGCCAATATATATATGTACATATATATTCAAGAATTCTTTTCTTTGCAGACTTGTCAGTCTTAGAGACAAACCTCAGTGCTCAGACTAATTCCTAGAGACTGTGATTGATAAAACTGAACCTTGAGAAGGAGTTTCCAAAGACATTAGCAGTTTGTATATTTGTGAACTTTTGAACTGTTCTCCAGAAATTCTTCTGACTCCTGGAGATAAGAAGATATTAAGTTAACATTGTTCCCTTAGAGAGAGGCTAGTTTCTCAAAAGATCCAGGTGAGGAGAACGATAGAATTGGGTGAATGTGAATGGCTGATCAGTTGAATGAGCAGTAGGAATGTACTTATCTATGCTCTTATCACAGGTCCTTCCTTTAAAGAAATACCAATAAGAAGAAAGGTGCAGGTTTTCAGAGACACACACTGAATATCCTATCATCAAGTGGGAAACACAGGCTGGAACTGGATCTGGAGGTGGTCCCTCTTTTTCTATTCCCATTCCCCTTCCCTCCCTAGCTGATGCAGGGTTCAGATAACCAGTTAAAGTCTGAGCACGCATCTATTGGAGGGAGTTGGGTAAAAGGCATCTGCTCCTGTGGAAGTTTGATTTAATGGGTAATCTTCTGACTCCTGCCAAGACACCTGTAAATGACCTCCAGGTAGGCATTGCATTGCTGCATCTGGGGTGCCAACCCCTGGATGGCATTCACTATGGTAACTGGGTGGGGGAGAAAGAAAGGGAGCACAAGGTCAATCACAGAACCAACAGCGCAGATGGCATACACATCACAATCACTCACTGGGATTTACATTGCGCAGTATGTACCACAGTGACAAACCATTGCCTAGGTCAGTGGTTCCCAACCTTTTGACTCCTGAGGACCCCCAATGAATCATTGCTGGAAGCCGGGGACCCCCAGCAACTTGTTCGATTTAATTTTCAAACATTAAAACAGTAATTCGCAAAAAAATGTAACAAGTACACACCAAACAAATACTCAAATTACTAAAGATAAAATTATTTTGTATTGAAAAAATATGCACAAATCGAAACATTTTATTGGGATGGTTGGCACTGCATCTCGGCAACTACCTTTTCAATGTTTGCTTTTATTTAGGAAAGATGAATACTCAGGTCAGATTCTACATTTCCAGAGTGATTTCTGTTTTTATTTTCTAGGTATGCAAGATCTGAGAAAGCTTTTTCACATAAATAAGTGAAGGGGAAAGGAAGTAAACCATAAGGGCCTCTCATCTCTCCCTAGCCTCTCTGTCACATGTACTTCATTTGTTTTGTAGCACCTCTCATACCACTGTATGGTGTCAGGGCACTTTACAGGGGACTACAAGGTGTAGGATTCACATGTCATCTACACTGGTAGGCATTTTCCAAGAGTGCTTGTTCCAGAGAAGCACAAACTTAGGATTCAGAACACAGCACAGTGATGAGCAATGACGTTAGCACAGGGCTTAATTTGTAAATAAAAACATGCCGGTGCCCAAAGCCCTCCTTTAAACATGCGGCTGCTGCAATTAAATGTGGGTACACGGAATACTGAGGCAGCATAATCCTGAAGCCATCTCATGACTCTTCAATTCATTTATAGCCACTCCCTGCCACTTCAGCTCACTCTAGCAGCTTTCTACTTTCTCCCTTTGTGACACTTTTTCATTTTTCCCTTCCTCCATCTTTCCCATATGTGTCTTTTGTTCGCAGCAAATGCTTGCGGCAGAAGAATAAGCCCTGGCCCTCAAAAATAAGAGCCGTTGCTCAGCACCGGAAACAACAAGCACAGATTAAGCACTGCGTTAGCAATAAGAATGTATTTCTACACATGCAATCCTTTTTTAGCAGCATAAGGAAAATTAAACACTAGGAAAAAAACAACTTTCTAATTTGTGCCATGCGGTTTGCATGCAGCTCTTTAATGGCAGTTCATAGCTCACTGTGCTATATTACGATTATGAACTGCATAGTAACAAAAGAATCTCAGTGACAAAAGCAGTAACCCACTGTGCCATGCACATAAAATACTGTTCTTTGCATAATACACATTCTTTGCAGCAGGCATATTAACCATCTGCGCTACCTTTGAGTCAAAACTGCCACTGCACAAAACTTCCATCTCTCTACAGCAGATTCATTAATCACTTGAGTTAGCTTGACACTTTTATTTTTGCAGTACAAGGAGCTTTGCAGTGCGCTTAAAACTGCTCAACAAAGGAAGTAATAAATATAAAAACACGCATGCACGTTTGTCAGAGGCCCCAACTGGAGAAGTGCCTTCCTCCCAGCCCAGGCCTGCGGACCCCCTGGTTATGTGTCATGGACCCCTGGGGGTCCGCGGACCACAGGTTGGGAACCACTGGCCTACGTACTACAGCAGGAAGGAACCCAAACACTACCATCTGCACACTTACTGGGACCAACTAAGATCTGTCTGCCATGGCAGGCTAGCTACCTAGCAATACCCAAAAAGCATACCACCCTACATAGCTAAGCAGGACCACGCAGGAATGGCGAAACCGGCATATTGGGGCATCCACTGACTAGAACCTTGCACCCATATCCCATGCCAGGCAACAAAAAATGAATACCACACACTCTTTACTTACTCCCCTTGTGGCTGCTGTGCTGCCCTCAAGCACCCATCCAACTCAGGATTGGCCATCGCCAGTATGTGGGCCATTAGGGGGGTCAGGCTCTGACGGACACCCCTCCCTCATTGGGAGGCTGTCTCTATCTGGGCCTCTGCGGTCTTCTGGGCCCAGCGTCTCAGGTCCTCCCACCGTTTCCTGCAGTGGGTGCTCCGCTGGCTATGGACCTCCAGGGTCCGCACGTCCTTGGTGATAGAACGCCACAAGCCCTTCTTCTGATGGGTGCTGACCTGCAGAGGAAACACAGACAGAAGGACACCATTAAGCATACAATCCAGCCAGTCAAACAAATGGCTCACATAGTGCATTTGCCCCTGATCAAGCACACACATGACCCGTATCTCTGCTTGCACATTGCCTGCAGCCATATCTGCTGTACCTGTGCTCCAAACAGCTGTGGCTCTACCCTGACTATTTCCTCCACCATCACCCGCAACTCCTCATCAGTGAAACGGAGGTTCCTTTTTGGGCACATGGGTGTTGTGTGGTGTGTGTGTGTTGTGCAGAGGGTGATGTGTGATGTGGTGATGTGTGTGGTGTGTTATGGATGAATGAATGGGTAGTAGTGATGCATGTGCAGTTATCTCTGGAATTGGCGTGGCAAGGTGTAGCGGTTTTCTCATGTTTGCAAAGGTTTGTGGATGATGTGGGGGGGTGTTTTATAGTGTTGGTGGGTGTGTGGGGTGTGTATTTGTGTCAGGTGTGGATTTTTTGTTCTGGCTAAGGTTGTCTTGTTTTGTTTTTGGGTGGCCATTTCCACTGCAGCGGCGTGCACCGCCAATGGTTTACCGCCATTGTATGTCTGCTGTGGTGATTCGTGGGTCATTATTTGGAGGGCGTTGTTTTGGTGGCGTAATGGTATGGGTGCTAGTTCTGACAGTTTATCGCATTCATTGGGTCTGGCGGATATGTGGTTGTGGCTGGTTTCTGTCGGTTTTGTGTCTGTATGTTTGCCTCCGCTGCGGTATGTTGGCGGCTGTCACCGTGGTGGTATTTGAAATTTACCACCAATGTCATAATGAGGGCCTATTTTTCTTCAAAAATCTGTTTCTCAAAAAGTATTCAACCAATTTTGTTAATCTTGGCCTTAAAAATTACATACAAATCTGAAGTACTTTTATAAATTGGTCTTGAGTTATTCCTTCGAATGTGTGAGTTGCATGATTGATACTGTGAGTACAACAAATGCTTTGCACTTCTCCAAGATTGACCTAACTGCTCGACCAAGCTACCATAAAAAGTAGAGCATTAGGTTATCTAGTTATTACCTCCGTAAACCAATGTGTGGTTGCTTGGACCCCCTGCACAGTGTGCCTAGCTTTGCACACTAGAGGGCGAGCCTCTTACAATGTGACCCATAGGCATCAGTTCACCGATATGCATGGGGTAGCAGAAGTGAAATGTGCATCCTTTGACGCTCTTCCCTCAGGAAGATTCTTTGGGCCAGATGTATTATTTGCAGAATAAATGCATTTTGGTATGTATTTATTCCAAACTGAAATTCAGCGACATGTTATCTCAGTCTGGAATTGCGAATAGATATTGATTCATTAAAGGAAGGGGCGTGTTTAGGGCGTCCCTTCCTAATACGTAAGAATGCTTTGTGACCGAAATGCGGTCACAAAACATTTGCATTGTACCACCTTCTTTAAGTAGGTGTTAAACCACACAAAAACGGGAAGCGGTCTCCAAGGGACCCCTTCCCCTTTGTGAATGTTTGTAAAAACATTTTTTGAGAGCAGGAAGTGGTCCAAGGGAACACTGCTTTCTTTAAAAAAATGAAAAGAAAACTTTTCATTTTTGTTTTTTAACCACATCCCGTTTTCCTTTATGGAAATCAGGCAGCATTTAAAAAAAAAGATTGCTTTATTAAAAAACAATCACAGACATGGTGGTCTGCTGAGCCCAGCAGGGACCAATTCCTGTGATTGCTGCGATTCCTAATGGATCGCAAATTGCGACCTACCTCATTATTATTTATGAGATAGGTCGATTTGAGACCCACTAGGAATCGCTAATTGAAACTCTATGAGGTTCATACATCAGGAATAGCGATAACCTAATTGTGATTCACTGAAAGTTGCAATTGCTATTCCTAATATTGATACATCTGGACTAAACTCCCTGAAACCGTTGTTAAGACATAATCCTGGATTTCTATTGCTTTGATGTTAATGTCTTTTTGCATGTTATAATCAAATGTAAGCGTCTAATACACATGGAGTGCCCTTTAATCTCTACATGTTTGCTTAGTTCCATGGGTCTAGTAGGCCTGGAAGTCTCTTTTTTCGAGGTAGTACATTTGTACATTTCCTGCATTTCTCAGTAAAGCACAGTCTCTCTTTCGATGATGGTAAGCAGAAGCACAACCGTAAGAAATTAATGAAGTCTGCAGTGTGCTTATATATTGGATCTTTTTGTTTCAAGGATGGTTCACATTTTCTCTGTGCGAAGCCCCCACCACCTATTCATTAGATGAGTTTTTCCAAAAGTAACAAGTTTTTCTCACGTTTACACCCTGTAGACTTGTATGAAGGAATACATTTATACAAACCATTCAAAAATGCATGCATTTTAGCATTTCATCCTTTACCAGGCCATTTTTGGGTGACAGCTCTGGTTGGCAGAAGAGATCATTGTCTCCTATTGGCTGTGCTTGTCGCTTTTATTTTGCGTTAAGCGCAAGTTACTTTTTAACTTCCTGACATGTTGTGTTTTATATTAACAAACTTCAGCAGAACAATTTGCTTGTAAAGGAAAGTATTAGGACAGAAAGTAACTTCTCCTGCCACTGCCCTCAGACCCCTGAGACCAGAGGGTGCAAGGGCAGTACACGGGGTACCAAAGGACAGCCCAGCGTATCAAATCAAATTAAAACAGGGTTTATAAAGCTCAACTACTCACCCGTAAGGGTCTCAAGGCGAAAATGGGGTTTATCCTCTGAGCTTCAGTTGGCAGAGTAGCTGTTGTGACCCATCCCTATCTCAAACTAATGTCCACGGAGGGCTGACGCTTTTTACCTGAAGTGCATAGGATATTTTTACTGTAATCTTCAATCTCCGTAACTGCAAGATGTGATCCACATTGGGGTCAGTATGCACCTAAAGTCAGAGGTCCCGATTTACAAAGGTGAACTTACACTTTTGTGTAAGTTTACGATTGTTTACTATTCACAGAGGGATTTATGAGTAGTATCTTTAGGAGTGCTGAACTTTGCTGTTCACGAAGTAATTTATGAGCAGTAGCTTTACGTGTGCAGAACTCCGCACTCGTAAAGAAACTACTCGCAAATCCTGTGAATAGCAAACAATTGTAAACTTACACAAAAGTGTAAGGGTACCTTTATGAATCAGGTCCGCTGTCTTTAGAATAGTATCAGAATACCAGATAGACAATGTCACAGATTTGATGAGAAACATTATAGAAAGATAGTTGTGAGGTGTGCTTCTATTAGTAAACAAGCATTGGCAGAACCAACATATCTGGGTGAACTGGCCTAATGTGTGTAGCATAAGCACATGAAATACAGGCAAAGCAATGAGAGTCTTTCTCTTTTTTGGAGGCTTCCTTACCTTCAATACGGTCCTCTTTCTGTTTCTATGTTAACTACAGGGCTTCTAGCAAAGGAGATTGATCATAGTTTTTCTTTTGTTCGATTACAAAGAACAAAAGGACTACAATGAAGACTACTTTGCCATCAGATTTTGTGTGGAGTGTGCAGAGACTCTACACTCATACAGATACTACTCGTAAATCCCTTTTTGAATAACAAACAATTAGGTCTTCATTGTATACCGGGTGTAAAGCAATTCATTTGGTGAAATATAAAGAGTGAAAAATAGGAATCAAGAAAACCTTTGTATTTCCAAAATGGGCACAAGATAAGGTGTTGAGAAGCAGTGGTTATTTGCACATCTCTGAATTCTGGGGTGCCCATACTAGCATGTGAATTACAGGGCATTTCTAAAATAGACGTCTTTTCTACACACTGTCTTACATTTGGAAGGAACAAATATAAAGACAACAAGGGGCAATAACACTTGTTCTGCTACTTGCGTGGGTAGGCCTACTGCCCGCGACAGGAAATACAACATGGACACATCACATTTTTACATTGAAATCGGATGTGTTTTTTGGAAAGTGCCTAGCTGTAGATTTTGGCCTCTAGCTCAGCCGGCACCTCGGGAAACCTACCAAACCTGTGCATGTTTGAAAACGAGACACCTAGGGGAATCCAGGATGGAGTGACTTGTGGGGCTCTCACCAGGTTCTATTACCAAGAATCCTTTGCAAACCTCAAAATTTGGCCAAAAAAAACACTTTTCCCTCAGATTTCGGTGCTGCAAAGTTCTGTAATCTGAGAGGAGCTGCAAACTTCCTTCCACCTAGCATTCCCCCAAGTCTCCTAATAAAAATTGTACCTCACTTGTGTGGGTAGGCCTAGTGCCCATGACAGGAAATGCCCCAAAACACAACATGGACACATCACATTTTCCTAAAGAAACCTAACCTGTTTTTTTGCAAAATGCCTAGCTGTGGTCTTTGGCCTCTAGCTCAGCCGGCACCTAGGGAAACCTAGCAAACCTATACATTTTAAAGAACTAGACATCTAGGGGCACCCAGGGCGCTCTCACCAGATTCAGTAACCCAGAATATTTTGCAAACCTCAATATTTGGCAAAAAAAACACTTTTTCTCACATTTCAGTGATAGAAAGTTTTGGAATCTGAGAGGAGCCACAAAAAAGTGGTACCTCACTTGTGTGGGTAGCCCTAGTGCCTGTGTCAGGAATAAAACACACAACGGTCAATGTTGGTCCTTACAGGAGGGCGTCCATTCCTGACGCAGGCGCTAGGTACAGGCAGTCAAGTGGGGTAGCGTTTTTATCAGGACAGGTGGGGAAACACTGGGTGGTAGGAATTTTGTGGATTCCACCATATTCCTGTAGTTTGTGTGACAGAAATGCAAGGAAAAAATGAGTTTTTATTCAGCATTTCACCTTTGCAGGGTATTCTGGGTACGAAAACGTTGGGGAATCCACACAAGTCACACCTCTGTGGACTACCTCGGGTTTCTAGTTTCCAGAAATGTCTGGGTATCATAGGTTTCCCTGGGCCGCCGAGCCCAGGACCAACAACGCAGGTGCCTGCCTTACCAAACCAGGTTGTTTTGTGATAGATAATTTTGATATCTCCACAATACGATTTGGGCGGTGGAATTTCGGGGTGAACTAAATTGGGGAGCTCCCAAGAGAGCACTATCTCTGTGCTTGCTGCGCATGCAAAAAAAAAATACACACTATTTCTTCACCTTGTCACATACCAATTGTCACAGTCTTTAGCGACTCTAGCGCCCAGTCCAACAATCATTATTGATGCTCCCACTCCCATGACCTCCTCCACGGATTCCCTCAATACCACCCAGCAAAAGTGCCCTTCATCTCTCCATAGCCCCCCTCGCACATACATTTCATTTGTATTATAGCGCAGGTAATGGCTGGCTTTACTAATCCACTCAGCTATTTACATGAAATACAGATTTGATCTTTGCAGTAGGCATATAAACATTCTGTGCTACTTTATGGCATCAAAACGGCCACTAGACAAAAGTCCAATCCTTTTGTAGCAGAAACATAATCACAAGAGTTACTTGACTTTTTTATTGCTGCCTAAAAGCTACAGTTGAACTGCATCAGTTGAAGTATGTGCATTGCTTTGAAGACGCAAGCTGCAACTGCAAGAGAACTGGTGGTGAATATATATATATATATATATATATACAAAGAGATTACTTTTATATGTGGGTGTGGTATTCCAGGGAAACCACACACACGTTGACAAAAATGATCACTATTTATATAACCTGATCACGCCCCCCCGGGGAGACCGGGCCCCCCTCCCCCCGGCGCAATGACGTCACAGAGGGGCGGGTGGGGGGCGGGGGGAGACATGGAAGATCTTCCATGTCTCCCGTTGTTTTTATTAAAATAAATCCTCCGGTGCAATGCACCGGAGGATTTCCTAACCCCCTCCCTGGTGTCGGCCACTGGGCGTGACCCGCACCAGGGAGGTAGTGCGGGTGTCGGCCACTGGCCGACGCCCACACTCAAGAGATTAAGACCCTTCATTGAACGCTCCAGGAGGACAACATGAGACCAGAAGAGCTGGGAGGATCTTTAACAATGTCAAATTCTCCCTGATGAAGTGAGTGTTTAGTTTCTCACAAAAGTTCAGGTGCGATGATACACAATTGATGAGCAGAGCATTAATTTTGGAGTCCTCTTAGCATATCAAGAGAATGACTGACACCTGTTTTTTTACTTTTTGCATTTCTTAGTATTTGAGCATGGCTGTCTGGGTCCTTGAGGTGATTGGATGCCTGAGGTAGTTACCTGAATGGCTCAGTATCCTGTGTCTACTCACTTAAATATACAAACAAGTGATAAGTGGAATGATTGGTGGTGTCTTATATATTGCATTCCATCCTTTATTGCACTCTATGCCAGACAAATTCCAGCCATACACAAGTCAGTTTTGCTCCTGCTCCAATAGAAATGGTATAGCCAAAACTGCCAGACTAGGTTCCCTCTACACAGGAACACAAGGAACTCCATCCGGAACAGGTTCAGCCTATTTAGGTCTCATCAATGAGTCACAGCTTGGCTCCAATGAGACTTTGATCAAAGGACCTATGTCTACGCATACCAGTCATACCACTGCTTATGCCTAGACACTCCTCTGAGACATGTGGCTGCTGCAGTTAAATGTGCGAGCACAAAATACTGAGGCAGCGTAATCCTGAAGCCATCTCGGGCCTGTTTAATCCATTTAAAGCCACTCCCTGACCCTCCAGGTCACTCTTGCAGCTTTCTCCCTTTGTGACGCTTTTTCGTTTTTCCCTTCCTCCGTTTTTTCCCATGTGTGCCATTTGCTCGCAGTAATTGCTGAGACAGCAAAATAAGTGCCAGCCCCCAAAAATAGCTGCCAAAGCCTTGCACCAGAAACCACCGGCTCAAATTAAGTACTGCGTCACACTTAAGGCGGGCCACATAGATTTTTTTTTTAAAAATCTTAGTTACAGGTAATTCCTCAAGACCACATGGCAGTTCACTTGTGTTTTCTCATTACGCCCTGCAAAACAGAATCTGGCCATATGCAAATGAGCATTGGCCCTGCTACAGTAGGAGTGGTCCAGTCTGAAAAACCTGGCCAGATCCCCTCTACATGAAAACGCAAGTGACCCCACACCAGAATCAGTGCTCCCAGAATTCTCCTCATTCCTTCTTTTTCTCCTGTGTTGCTAATTCTGATAATCCCTCATCCTGACAACCAACTGAAATTGAATGCAGCTGGTCCAGTGATTTAGGAAGCAGTCACTGAATAAAAGTGTTTGCCACATCCTCTGTTTCTGTTGCATGTTGCGTACCAGAATGGGGATCAAACACATCTTCCAGTCGATTGACATTAACTGTTAACTGTGGTGAGTCCCCTTTATTTTGTTTACAGTTTTGTATTTCAGTCTATTCAGTTTCAGTCTGGGTGGTTTCCATTACTGCTCTGAAAGAGCATCTCTAGCTGCCTGCACAGTAGTCATCCCACTTGCTGCAGACTGTTTTTAGGCCAATCGAACTCTAACTCTGTAGGGATTAAACTTTGCAAAAACAGGTTATCGACCCACTGGAAATGGTCTGAAGCTCTTCCTAAGCCTCTGGGACCATGACTACGTTTGGGGAATTACCTGGATCTGTTGAGCTAGTCAGTGGAGATAGTGTCTTCAGCCCATAGCATCCTCCTGTGTACTGCCTTAGGGTGGGAAGGCTGCCATGTCCTCTAAACCTACTTTACTATTGTTACTTGAAACTGGAGAGGGCTCCCTTCAACTTGCCATCACCCTTGGTCCTCTACTCCTCACCCGCCGGTCTGCTGTGTGTCTGAACCTGCCCTCTATAATAAACAGCAAGACTGGGCGCCTGCCTGCTTTGGTTGCTAGTTTCAGGTACCAACTGCACTTTAGTGGGAAGCACAAAATGAGGTGTTGTAGTGTCAGCATCTCAGTGCGTTCACAATGTTGTCTCTCCGGCTCTTGCTGACCCATTGTTTGCTGCACTTGTGTTCACCTGAGTGTCTACCTCCTGCCTGGCCCCCACCTTCCTGTGTGCCTGCTGTTGTGTCTACTGATGTACCATTTCCTTTAGGTCAGGGTGGTAGGGGTTTCTTCATATCTTGGAGTGGCTCAGTATCATCTACCTTGGTCTCCTAGGTAACTAGAGTGAAAAGGTAAAGGGGAGGTGGGGCAGTGGGAGTGCAAGGTTTAATTTTAGTCTTCATTTTATTAAACTGATATTTTGTCTTTTCTTTGCAATTGTAAGACCCTTCATTCTAGATTCTTGCTGGTATTGGAGAGCATCCTTGTGCCAATGCAGAAAACCCTTCCACTGATTAGGAAAATAATTTAGAATTTTACAATTTTAATTTCTGATGAGCAGTGTTTTCTATGCTGAAGGTACCTTCATCAGCACTGCACTTGCCTCTGTCTTGTTACATGGTTGCTAGTAAGATAATAGGACTGCGTATTTAGGACAACTGAACTTCAGAATATGAGGGACTAAGGGGGTTAATACGAGCCGAACGCCAAACTTGCGAGGATGAGGCAGCCATCAACCTGGCTGCCTCGCCCCCTGCCGTATTACGATGTTCCCACTGGGTTGACTGGAGGGGACATTGTTTTGCAACGTTCCTGCCAGACTGGGATAGCACCACTTGGGAGGGCAGGACTCACAGATTGTAGAGTCCAGGTGCTGGCTTCAAGGTTGTTGGAAGATGGTTACGCCTCTGAGGCTTCTGATCAGGACGCTGGCCAACTAGCCCTTGGAGTCAGTCTGGGGTTCTGGGTTCAGAGATGCAGGTCCAGTCCTTCTCACCCAGGCAAGAGTGCAGCAGAGCATCAGGTTAGCACAGCAGGGCAGCGGTCCTTCAGGGTAGCAGTCCAGCAGAGTGGCAGTCCTTTCAGCAGTAAGATAGTCCTTCTTCCTGGCAGAGTCCACAGGTCCAGAAGTTTAATGAAGAGTTGGGCCTAAAGGTTCAATATTTATACCTGGCACCACTTTGAAGTAGTTGAAGTTTCTAGAGTTTTCCACCCCTGCACCCTTTCAAGGTGTCAGGCAACCCCTTCCTCTCTGTCCTAGCCCCAGCATGTGTGCGGGGTCACTAAAGACCAGTGACAGTTCCTTTGTGAGAGAGCTCAGGCAGAGCCTTTGTGATGTGCAAGTGTGGTAGGTAAAAGCTCCTCCCCCTTGTTAACTCAGAGTAGCCTATCATGCTAACACTTATCTTCCCTTTGTCTCACTCTCTAGGAGCCATACACAAAGACCAACTGCCAGCTACACCTAGTCAGTGACCCAGGATCAGGCTGCAGTCACCAAATGGTTAGGACAAGAAGATGCCAACTTTGTAAAAATTGCATTTTCAGAATTGTGACTAAAAATCTGCCTTTATCATTAAAGGGGGCTTTCAATTACAATTCTTTAGATACCAGACTCAACCTGTCTAACTGCTCCCAATTGGAAGTTACAGCTTATTAAATATAATGAGGTAACTCCAATGTTATCCTATCGGAGAGGTAGGCCTTGCAGTAGTGAAAAACAAATATAGGTGTTTTTCACTATCAGGACTTGTAAAACTTAAAGGTAGATGTAGACTATTTACAAACATTGCACCCTTCCCTCTAGGCTGACTTGGGCCTACTGCAGGGGTGACTTATATATATTAAAAATGAAGGTCTGGGCCTGGCAAAAGGTTTATTTTGCCAGTTCGAAATGGCAGTATAAGCTGCACATACAGCTGCAATGGCAGATCTGAGCCATGTTTAAAGGGCTACTTTAGTGGATGGCACACAAAATGCTGCAGGCCCACTAAGAGTGATTGATTTACAGGCCCTGGGTGCATGCTGTACCACTTTAGTAGGAACTTATAAGTAAACTAAATAGGCCAATTAGGTGTAATCAATTTTACTACATTTAGAGTAGAGGGCACACGCACTTCAGCACCAGCTAGCACTGTTAAAATGCAAAGAGTTGTAAAAGCCAACAAAATGGGTGGTTTAAAAAACAGGAGGGTGAAGGCAAAAAGTGTGGGCATGATGCTGCAGAACAGAGAAAGTCCAACAAGTGCCTTACTAATTCTCTATATTAGTAAAGACCAATCCTTTCCATACAATACATTTCTGACTGAGTATTGATATCATTGTTTCTAATTACCAAGCTTGCCAAACAGCCAATTCCTATCATCGCCAATTAAAAAGAATATGGTTTCTTATTTCCAATGATCAGCTCAGGCCTGCAGCATGTGCATTGATTATCTCTGTGCCTGACACTGGTAATGCCATCATCGCCAGCCTGCCTGCAAGCCCCGTGCTCCCCCTAAAAGGCATCCTACACTACACAGCTCATCTTCTTGAAGAGAAAATAGATCTGGTCACATTAGCCCTATCCCGAGAAACTACACTTGCTCCCTCTTGAAGCAAGGATCACATTTTAAGTCTTCTTTCTCATTTTCAAATCTCTTTGCTCGGCAGACGATGCTATCCAGCTGATCTTCTTAACATCTCTGGTGGACCAAGACTATCCAAGAGCCAAAATCACTCCTTCTGGAGACACCTAAACTTCAGACTTCCATGGCTCTCAAACAATCTTTTTTATAATTCTGCTCCTGCATTGGGGATGTTTTTCCCATTACAACTCTGTCTTGCCGAACTTACTGGCTTTCCATAAAGCTCTAAAGAGTACTCTGTGTAAATTTTTTCTGGGAGTGACAAATCCTGCCTTACCTCCCCCAACTTGTTCCTGAAATTCAAAGGTTTCTTCCCTGGCCTCTATCTTGCATTGTGACTTCTGCGTTTTCTCTCTTTTACAATGTGTTAGTGTACTTGTCTTATTTACTCCCTACCTCTCACCTCTAGTTTTTTTCCTACTTTTCCATTTGCCTTCCTTCCCTTTACCTTTTTTTTACCTTATTCTGCACCACCCCTTGTACCTCCCATCCCCTCTCACCACCCCGGGGGTTTCATTCTGCCCCATTCCACCACCCGCTTCTTGCCCCCTATCTGCCCTATTCCATACCTGCCGCCCATGTCTACGAACTGGTTGCAGTTGCTTCCACTCCTCCTTGCTCTCCCTTATGTTTCTGCTGGCTCTTGCCCTCCACTACCCTCTCACCACTCATGATACTCCCTCGCCTTGTTTCTAACTTATGCCAGTCATCCCCTATTGTGTGATTGGCTCATTCCTTCTCTCCTCCATAGTGTGGATGATGATCTGTGTCCACACATGTACTATCTATATATAGGAGCTGTTACTTGTATATTAGCGGCTCTTTGTAAAGCTTACTGATGCCTTAGGGTATGGTAGAGCTAAATAAAAAAAAATCTAAATAAATAAAATGAATGTGCCATACTGTAACTGAGTTCCAAACTTACTGACACCTCCTGCTTCAAGCCTTGCCAATGAGCCCAAGCTACAATAACATTTTGGAGTAGAAATGGAGTACTTTGTAGCACAATACTATGGAGTTCTGACACACCACTGTAATATCCACCATGAATGCCACCGAGTAGCAACTGCCTGTCCCAGGATCAGACAAAAGGCCTTGCTATGTAGTTGCATTAAAAAGTAAAATGATTTCAGTACAAACTATACTTCTGTTGTTTATAACCACTGTAAATATAAGATACTACTCATGTAATTTAATGGTAATTCACAATGTGTTTTGTGGTTGGTGTTCAACTCACTAAGCCATTTTACAGAATAGTCATATCAGAATTCTGTAAAATAATTTTGTTGTCAAACTATGCAAGAAAGTGCAGCTTGTCTTATTTAAAAACAAAATCCTTGGGTGGGGTGTATTATCCTGTAAAGAGCTTTTTGTTTGAAAATTGTTTTTGCTAGGTAAATACTTTTCTCACCAAAGTATGAAGTTTGAGATGTTAAAATGAATTAAAAATAGGTGCAGTCTCATAACTTTACTCAGGCAGCAAGATGCCTCTGCAAGTTACATACTCATTGCTGGAATGGTGTGTAACCAGCAGAGATTCAAAATTAAAATTCTGGTGGGACCAACTCGCCCTTCAATACTTCCCAGGTCTTTAAATTAGGCGTGTGCGAAACACAATTTCTTTCTTTTTAAATATGAGACATTTCAAAAAAATTATACAAAATGCAAGTCTGCCATTTAGCACTGCATTTCAGCAGGAAAACTGCCTACGTGTCCATTTCGCACTAAAAAAGAGCGCCAAACACACAAGTGCCGTGGACAGCAGCCGCCACCTGTCCACTCGCATTGTCTCCTGACCCGCAGCAGGGTTTTTGCTCAGCAAACTTGAAATGATGCGACTGGTGTAATGAATGGCATATTTTCCGGACTTTCGTGTAAAAACCTTAGCGTGAAATGCCAAGTATGTGAGATTATGCCAGGTAATGAGAATGTTGCCTGGGGCTAATTTAAATTGAGTACCATTAAACTGCCTGATAGTAAAGCCTGTTACTTATAGCGCCTAAAACGCGCAAACTGCGATGCTTTATAAAATAAAGTGATTATTAATATTCAAAGACCATAAAATGAAATCACACTATGTTGTGCGACACAGCTTTCATCGTTCAGGGCCTGATTAAAGGTGGCCCACTAGGTTGTGATCTTTGCACAGGGATCACAATTATAAGAAGTGCGATTTGTATTGACTCCGATAATTCACAGGTTTAGTAAAGATCTCAGTAGGCCTTAATTTGTGCTGGTGTTTCTGGTGCTCAGCACCAGCGTTTTTTTTTCCCACCAGGGGCACATATTTACCACAGCCCACCTAAGGGTGGTGCTGTCTGTCTATTTTTAAACGGCACACGCCAGCAGAGTGTTTGACAATTCAATGTGCTTTAAAAATAATGATATGCATGTGTTCAGACAATTCTAATTGCTTAGGGTAACCTGGGATGCACATAGTCACATTTGCATAATAGTGATGTTTAAAAGGTAATGTTAGCACTGGCACTTGGCAGCCCTGGGCGGGAAAGTAGGCGGGGCAAGCATCAGCAGCCCCATCAGTAATATTTTGAGCCTGACTCCACATGGGGTTATTCCCTCAAAAAAACAGAACAGGTGATAATTTTTGCATCCAACACATTCTGAAGACTTGCGTTTTAGTTGGTTCGAGAAGTATCCTGTCAGACAGGGCCTGTTCACTGGCAGGCTCTCAGAGCGTGATTAGAACTCTCCAGACCGGTTACTCTGTCACAACGGTGGGGGACATCCCATCCGCAGGAACATAAAATCCATTGTCTTCTATGGGATTTAGATTTCGGCTGACGGGATATCCCTCACCGTAGAGACGGAGTAAGCCATCCGCCCGCTTCTAAATCAGCCCTTTGTGTTGAGTCCAATTTCATATCCTATCTAGACCTTCATTTACTTCAGATACATCCCTTGCTGCTCTTGGGGCTGGTTCCAAGCGGCCAGGTTAACTGCGACATGTGCCCTAACTTCTGAAACATTCCTAAGCACGAACCCCGCAATGTTCTCCAGGCCAAACTTGCTGATACTTACGGGGCGGGTGGGTGCAGACTTTGGTGCTCTAAGCACCACAATCCACCATTTACATCCCATTTTCACGAGTGTCACTGGTAATTCGAATTATGACCCCGAGTTTCGTTATTTCTCTGATGTGATAACAGGCCCTTGGTCTCAGCAGTCATGAAGGAAAGGACAGGAGAAGGAAGGAAGCACTCTAAAGATCTTGGTTGCATTATGCGGTGTCTTCTCCCTAACTTATCCCTAGCTGCTCAAGAGTAAATACAGTGCTGACGAAGGGGTAAGGACAGGAAGAGGGATCAAACCCTGAGTCACAGAGTCAAACTGTTTGTGATGTCACTTCCTCTGACCCTTGAAGTTTGATCAGTTGACGTCCAAGCGTGTGAAAGTTTTGTAACTCAGGAAAAATTCAATCTCCTCCAGATGTGAATTCTCGTCTCTGCAGCTCCCATAGCAACTAGGATGCTGCCACTTCCTGTAAGTGAACAAGTAGTGGCTCTCTGCCCCAGCCCCTCTTACTCCTGCCCTGCTATACATGCCGTGAATTAGATCCTCCCACTTTAGGGGAGCTGAACAGTGCTTAATTTGTAAATAAAAACGTGCTGGCGCCCAAAATTCTCCTCTGAAACACGCGGCTGCTGCAATTAAATGTGCGAGCCTGGAATACTAAAGCAGCGTAATCCTGAAGCCATCTCGGACCTCTTCAATCCATTTACTGCCAGTCCCTGCCCCTTCAGCTCACTCTTGCAGCTTTCTCCCCTAGTGACGCTTTTTCGTTTTCCCTTCTTTTCATATGTGTCTTTTGCTTGCAGTAAGTGCTTGAGGCAGAAAAATTTGTGCCGGCCCCCAAAAATCCACTGGCTCAAATTAAACACTGAGCTGGAAGACAAATGATGCGGCTCCTGGGATGGAGCGCCTGGTTCCCCGGGGACGCATTCCGTCCATGACGTGGACACCGCGCGCGCTGCTTCCTTGCAGCTACGTGTCAGTTTCACTTCTAGTCAGCGGCCCAATTAGCACTTCTTGTTGCTTTGGAGGAGGCTGTGAACGCCTTCCTGGTCAGCACTGATTGCTTTCTCTGTGCAGCAGAAGAAACAGGCCGCCGTTCTCCGGGTTTAATTTGTCAAAAATCGAAGAGCAAGAACACGGTGCTTTCCTGATATGAACGGGTTAATTAGGGTTCACACGGACAACATTTTCATTGCAAAGACATGTAGCTTCCAATTGAGATTTTTTTTTTTTCTGGTAGTGTTTTTCTCAGCCCGATTTTTTGGCAAAATGGAATTGTTTCCCATGTTCAAGCACAAGTAACCCATTAAGTGTAGGCAGTTTCTTTACATTTTGACTTGTAATCTTGTTTATCCTATTATAAATTCAGGAAATTCCAAGAATGCAAAGTCAAAGTCTAGTCTAGATGACCAACTCATGCACAGAGCTGGAAAACTAGAGAAACTTGAGAGCTCTGATTATTATCCCCCAAGCTCCTAAATTGTACTGGCCCCAGGAGAATATCAAGTAATGCATTAGGTCTGGCATTTTCCTGAGTTAGAGCTATTGGCATTGTGAATTCATAACTGCACTTTTCTTGCCACATAAATTGGTCAACCCTGCCTCATCATTTCGTCTTTACCTGCCATATAATTCTAGTGGCCCAGCATTTAACTAAAACACTTCCATTTACCTCCTTCCTCTATCTTAAAACATATACAGTTATCATATAAACCTTTATCAGAAATAAACTTTTGACATCAGAGTGTAATGCTCAAGGATGGATTGGAGGTTGAAAAGGAAAGAGTGAGTCGGGAGTAAAGATGGAGAGGCGTAGTAACGGCATCATGGGCCTTGGAGCAAGAAAGGAATATGGTTCACTGGAATTTCGGTAGGAAAATACGGTAGTAGTTAGAGTTGAGTGAGGTTCGTAGGTCTCTGGGCCCCGGTGCCAACTGCAGCTGTTGCTCCATTGATAACTAGGCCTCAGGAGAGAAAGAGAATGGGGCAGAAAAAGCTAAAAAAAAAGGGAGCTGAAAAAGGAGGAAAGAGAATGGGTCGCAACAAAATAAAAGAAAAAAGGGAAAGAAAGAATGAGAAAATGAAACCACAAGTAAGAGAAAAAATAGAGAAAATGTGTGAGACAAAATAAAGGGAAAGGAAGCTACCGAACGAAAGAAAAAGAGGAAAAAATAATGAAAGAAGTGTGAAAAGAAAGAGAAAAATAAACATTAGCGAAAGAGAGATGGTGAGAGAAACAAGCAGCGAAAGAACCAGGGCTTGTATGTACTGACACACTTCCCACAGACACAGAGTGGGAAAACCACTTTGACACTTCGGATCCCGACAAGTAATTTGTGGCTTACACACACAGACGGGGAAAAAGAGGGATTAATAGTAAAACGTGAATTGACAGATAAAGATAAGAAAACCACTAGAGAAAGGAAGGAAGAAAGATCTTTAAAAATAAGTGAAAGGATGCACACCGAGTCAAAGGAAGGAGCAAATAAAAAAGACAAAGAAAGAATGAAGGGAAGAGAAATAAATAGTGAAAGCATGAACTCCTGATGAAGAAAAGAAAAAGAGAGAGGAACGAAACAAGGAAAGAAATTACCAGGTTTTTGCGAGTTTGAAAGAAGAGGTAGCAAGAGGGAAGAGCGAAATTTTAAAAAAAGGGAGAGGAGTAGAAAAAAACAGATGAAAGAAGTAGCGAATTTGGATTTTAAGAGCTGGAAATAGAAAAGTTAGGGAGAAAGAACACATTGATAGTAAACAGAGTAAAGGAAAGAACGGAGTGAGATAGGTGAAACAGACCCTGCCAAATAAAGATGGCAGCTAAGAATAGATTTAATTGGCCCCCCACGTCCTCAAACAGACTTCAGAGTGTGGAACAGCAGGGGGCAGTGCAGAACAGCAGGAGGTGCATTAGCAGAGTTGTATGTGAACCCCAATACAGCAATAGTGGGGTGCTTAGATCAGGATTGGGGGTATAGACAGAGCTTTGTCCCGGGCCAGTGCTGGAATAACAGAAAGGCAGCGGTTGAGGAATGAGATACGGAGCGCTGTGTAATCCCTGGTATTGGAATAATGGGGCGCTGCAGGTTAGGGTTGAGGTGCGCTGACAGAATTGTATGTGCCCTGCAGTACTGGAATACTAACAGGCACACAAGGTCAGAAGTGAGGTTTGTTAATGGAGCTATGTGTGGCACCTAGTATTGTCATTGTAGGAGGCTGGCCTGGTTTGTAGTGGGTGCCTTGGGTACTTACACCTTATACCAGGTCCAGTTATCCCTTGTTAGTGAATATAGTAGTGTTCTAGCAGCTTAGGCTGATAGAGGTAGCTATAGTAGAGCAGCTTAGGCTGAACTAGGAGACATGCAAAGCTCATGCAATACCACTTATAGTTACACAGTACTTATACACAAGTAAATACAATACTCAGTGTTACCAAAAATAAAGATAGTTGATTTGGGTGACACAGTACCAAAAATATCTTAGAGGCAATACTCCTTCTGGAGGTAAGTATCATACACAATATGTACACTAGACACCAAAATAAGGTAAGTAATTAGACATAGGATAGTGCAAACAATAGGAAATGCTATAGAATAAATGGGAGAAAATAGGTCTAGGGGCAACAAAAACCATATACTAAGAAAGTGGAATGCGAATCACGAATTCCCCCCTAGACAAGCGTAGTGTGTGCAGAATCGCTGGGAGAGTAAGAATACAGAAATGGTAAGTAAATTACCCCACCCAGAGCCCAGAAAAGCAGGAGTAAAGGACTGCAAGTTTCCTTAGGACACACTACTCATCGTGATTGGGCTATTGCAGTAAACAACCAAGTCTACAAACAACAACTGCTGGATTATTGGACCTGAAGACCTGCAAAAGAAGGGGACCAAATCAAGAAGTCGAAAGAAGTTCCAGGAAGGACTGGAGCCCCTGCCAACCCAGAAGAGGGTGCAAAAGAAGAGTCTCCGGTTGGACGAAGACTGCAGGAATGCACCCTAGGAAGATGCCAGCGGGTTCCTGCGTGATGCAAAGGATGTCCCACGATGTGAAGATGGATGCAGACGTGATTTCTTGTCGGCAGTCGCCAACAAGCCTTGGTTGCGACAAATATGGGTTTTGCGTCAAAATGGGGCTAGCTGGACCCTGGATGGACCTGTGGGCCTAAACCCTGTGTGAGGAGTAAGAGGGGTCTCTCAGCACTTTAGAGAGCCCTCAGGATGCCAGGCAGCACCCACAGGAGTCCCAGGACACGGGGACAAAGGAGGTGCAAAACGCAGTTGGTGCAGCACAACAAAGGAAGGTCCCACGCTGCCCGAGAACAACTCAGCGAGTTGAGCGTCGCAGGATGGAGTGCTGGGGACCTGGGCCAGGCTGTTCATGAAGGAATTTTGCAAATAGTGCACAGAGGCCTCAGGAGGTGAAGAAGACGCAGTGTACAGGGGTACCGTCGCTCTCAGGGAAGGCAAGGTCTTACTGCCTCCAAATTGCGTCAGCAGGACCTCAGGACAGTCTATGTCAATGGAGTCCACCCTCTGTGTCCTTAGGAGCACGCTCGTCGCTGTGAGAGGAGTCCAAGGGTACCAGTCGTCGTCTTGGAAGATGCCTGCGTGAGCAGGGGAGTGACTCCGTCACCCCATGGGAGATTTCTTCGGTCCTTCTGGTGCAGGATGAAGACAGTGAGTTCTCAGAGCGTGCACACCGTGAAAACTGTTGCAGTTGCTGGCTGGAGCTGAAGTTGCAGAGGAAAAGTATCCTTTGTGGATTCTTTGTTGCTGTTACAGCATTTCCTGGAGCAGGCTGCGGTTGATCCGAGGTCAGAGGATGAAGTAGTAGTTGCAGAGGATTCCTGAAGGAAACTTGCAAGCAGAATCTGAAGAGAACCCACAGGAGAGACCCTAAATAACCCAGAGAGGGGGGTGGCTACCTTATAAGGTAAGGACCTATCAGGAGGGGTCTCTGACATCACCTGCTGGCACTGGCCATTCAGAGCCCTCCAGAGTTCCCCCACACCTTGCAAAGCAAGATGGCTGAAGTGTGGGACACACTGGAGGAGCTCTGGGCACCACCCCTGGGGTGGTGATGGACAGGGGAATGGTCACTCCCCTTTCCTTTGTACAGTTTCGCGTCAGAGCAGGGGACAAGGGGTCCCTGAACTGGTGTAAACTGGTTTATGCAAGGAGGGCACCACCTGTGCCCTTCAAAGGCTACCCCTCCCCAGCCTGTAATACCTATTTCCAAAGGAAGAGGGTGTAACACCCTGCTCTCAGAGGAAATGCTCTGTTCTGCCTTCCTGGGACTGTCTGTGAGGTGGCAGCAGCTGTTGCTGCAGTGCAAGCCTCAGGGAGCTGGTTTGGCAGTACTGGGGGTCCATGGTGGAGCCCCCGAGGATGCATGGAATTGGCTCCCCAATACCAGATTTGGAATGGGGGGAAAATTCCATGATCTTAGACTTGTTACATGGCCATATTTGGAGTTACCATTGTGAAGCTACATATAGGTATTGACCTATATGTAGTGCATGCGTGTAATGGCGTCCCCGCACTCACAAAGTCCCGGGAAATGGTCCTGAACTATGTGGGGGCACCTTTGCAAGTGCAAGGGTGCCCTCACACTTAGTAACTTTGCACTTAACCTTCAGCAAGTGAAGGTTAGACATATAGGTGACTTATAAGTTACTTAAGTGCAGTGAAAATGGCTGTGAAATAACGTGTGCATTATTTCACGCAGGCTGCAATGGCAGGCCTGTGGAAGGGTTTGTTTGAGCTCCCTATGGGTGGCAAAATAAATTCTGTAGCCCATATGGATCTCCTGGAACCCCAATGCCCTGGGTACTTAGGTACCATAGACTAGGGACTTATAAGGGGGGTCCAGTGTGCCAAATGAAATTGGTAAATGAAGTCACTAGCCTACAGTGACAAATTTGAAACCAAAGAGAGCATAAGCACTTAGGTTCTGGTTAGCAGAGCCTCAGTGACACAGTCAAGCACTATACAGACACACACATTAGGCCATAAACTATGAGCACTGGGGTCCTGACCAGCAGGATCCCAGTGAGACAGGCAAAAACATACTGACATACAGGTAAAAATGGGGGTAACATGCCAAGGAAGATGGTACTTTCCTACAGTCATGCCATTGTTGCCTGTAGGTGCCCTGGTAAAGCTGTGAGTGGGGCCCAGCCTGGGAGTGGCATTGCCTCTGAAGCACAGAAGCAAGGAGTCCTGAGAAGAAATGTGCGCTGAATGTTACAATTGATGGATTCTGGCGGAGCTGTGGTGGTTCCCATCAACAGTGGCACTGGATGTTAGACTTGAGGTTTTGCTCTTTTGGGTCCAAAATTGGCTTAGCATTGGGACTGAATATTAGAATTGAGCTGTAGTAATAGAACTGTATGTGAATGGGGCACCAGTATAGGAAAGGAAGTGAGCTTGCCGGGGTAGAACTGAGGTGCACTGATGGAGCTGCGCCTGGGGTTCCAGTACTGGAGCAGCAGAGTGTACTGACTGGTAGAACTGAGGTGTTTTGGCAGACAGTGCATGTGGGGTTCCTGGAACTGGCATGGTTGAGGGCTTGGAGTGTGTGAACTGAGGTGCAATGATGGAGCTGCACCCGAGGTCCCAGTACTGGAGCAGCATAGTGTACTGACTGCACGAACTGAGGTGCTCTAGCAGACAGAGCGTTTGGAGTTCCTGGCAGTAGCACTGCTGAGGGCTTGGAGTGTGTGAACTGAGTAGCACTGATGGAGCTGCGCCTGAGGTCCCAGTACTGGAGCAGCATAGTGTACTGACTGGAAGAACTGAGGTGCTCTGGCAGAGAGCGCATGTGGGGTTACTTGCACTGGCACGACTGAGAGCTTGGAGTGTGTGAACTGAGGTGCCCTGATGGAGCTGCGCCCGAGGTCCCAGTACTGGAGCAGCAGAGTGTACTGACTGGAAGAATTCAGGTGCTCTGGCAGACAGCATCTGTGGGGTTCCTGGCACTGGGACGGCTGAGGGCTTGGAGTGTGTGAACTGAGGTGCACTGATGGAACTGCAAGTGGGATCCCAGTATGGAGCAGAAGTGGGCACTGTCTCTAAGGATTGTGAAGCCCTGGTATAGCTGGGTGCCTAGGCTATAAGAAATTACAAGCAATCCTCCGCCCTTGCTCTCAGCATTCCACAGGCAGTCACATTTGATAAAGAAAATCCAAGCCAAGGAAAGGCGGGAGCCAGGCAGCTGAGAGAGGGTGCAGAGAGCCCACAAAGACCAAACGTGACCAAGATAACAGCCCGATTTATAGCCTTGTTTACAGCTAAGTTCAATGCAAAAATGCTCTGCACATAAAAAGGGAAGCTTCCCTGGACAGGAGCAGGAGCAGGAAACAAGGTAAAAAAAAAAACTTCCCTACAGATCAGATAAACAGGACAAAGCGTAATTATACAGTAGTTGGTCCCTGCTCCCAGAAGAAGGAGGGAAAAAGAGGCATGACTGACCACTAACAAACAAGGAGTTTTAAATGACACTGAAACTAACAAATGAAATAGCTGGAAACCCACAGAAGAAGTATACTTAAAAGAATGCAAGAGGTCGTACGCATACGCTCGACCTAAAATGGTGAGGACATGGAGCAATTTGAACCTGTGGTTATCATTCTGCAGTAGTCATACATACTAATTCTAACAGCCAGTAAGACTGCTAGGTCCAACGACCTTTTGGTCGTAGACTAATTTCCCTCAAGGCCTTTATTAGAAAATCAAAAAAACTAAAATTATTCAACACATAACTTCTAACAAAATGTGCTAATAAATGAAAATAAAAACGTTAGTGAGCGTGGCAATTTTATGTTATTGTTTGTCAACTTCAATTATTTCCCCTATTCTCTCTCATCTGGAGAGCTCCTTAAAGTTCGTAGTTGCGCTTTTATAATCATAAATCCTGTTGTACGATGACCTCCTTCATTTGAAAACACAAAATAAAAATAAAAAAGTGTAGAATTAAACGTTATTGGTAAATGTACCCTCGGAAATGGTAAGTGTAGGAAGTTGGCTCTGTATATACTATTTCAAAGTAAGAAATAGTGTGCACAGAGTCCAAGGGTTCCCCTTAGAGGTAAGATAGTGGCAAAAAGAGATAATTCTAATGCTCTATTTTGTGGTAGTGTGGTCGAGCAGTAGGCTTATCAGAGGGTAGTGTTAAGCATTTGTTGTACACACACAGGCAATAAATGAGGAACACACACTCAAAGACAATTCCAGGCCAATAGGTTTTTATATAGAAAAATATATTTCCTCAGTTTATTTTAAGAACCACAGGTTCAAGATTTACAATCAATACTTATCTTATGAACTTTGAATCATCACAATAGCATGTACAGTTTTGGCAAAAATGGCAATAAGCTATTTTAAAAGTGCAAAAATCAACAGTTCCTGGGGGAGGTAAGTACATGTTAGGTTCACAGGTAAGTAAAACACTTACATGGTTCAAAGTTGGGTCCAAGGTAGCCCACTGTTGGGGGTTCAAGGCAACCCCAAAGTTACCACACCAGCAGCTCAGGGACAGTCAGGTGCAGAGGTCAAAGTGGTGCCCAAAACACATAGGCTTCAATGGAAATAGGGGTGCCCCGGTTCCAGTCTGCCAGCAGGGAAGTACCCGTGACTTCGGAGGGCAGACCAGGGGGGTTTTGTAGGGCACCGGGGGGGACACTAGCAGGCACAGAAAGTACACCCTCAGCGGCACATGGGCGGCCGGGTGCAGAGTGCAAACAGGCGTCGGGTTTTCAATAGGATTCAATGGGGAGACCCGGGGGTCTCTTCAACGATGCAGGCAGGCACAGGGGGGGCTCCTCTGGGTAGCCACCACCTGGGCTAGACAGAGGGTCGCTCCTGCACTGGAGTTCGGTTCCTGCAGGTCCTCGGGGCTGCGGGTGCAGTGTGTTTTCCAGGCGTCGGGTTCCTTGAAGCAGGCAGTCGCGGTCAGGGGGAGCCTCTGGATTTCCTCTGTAGGCGTCGCTGTGGGGGCTCAGGGGGGTCAACTCTGGCTACTCACGGGTTCGCAGTTACCGAGGAGTCCTCCATGTAGTGTTGGCTTTTCGCAGGTCGAGCCGGGGGCGTCGGGTGCAGAGTGGAAAGTCTCACGCTTCCGGCGGGAAACATGTGGTCTTTAAAAGTTGCTTCTCTGTTGCAAAGTTGCAGGTTTGTTGAACAGGGCCGCTGTTCTCGGGAGCTTCTTGGTCCTTTTAGATGCAGGGCAGTCCTCTGAGGCTTCAGAGGTCGCTGGACCCTGGGGGATGCGTCGCTGTTGCAGTTTTTCTTGAAGTGGGGAAACAGGCCGGTAGGGCTGGGGCCAAAGCAGTTGTCTGTGTCTTCTCTGCAGGGCTTCAGATCAGCAGTCCTTCTTCGTCTTCAGGTTGCAGGAATCTAGTTTCCTAGGTTCTGGGGTGCCCCTAAATACTCAATTTAGGGGTGTGTTTAGGTCTGGGAGGATAGTAGCCAATGGCTACTAGCCCTGAGGGTGGCTACACCCTCTTTGTGCCTCCTCCCTGTGGGGAGGGGGGCACAACCCTAATCCTATTGTGGGAATCCTCCATCTGCAAGATGGAGGATTTCTAAAAGTCAGAGTCACATCAGCTCAGGACACCTTAGGGGCTGTCCTGACTGCGGAGTGACTCCTTGTTTTTCTCATTAGCTCCTCCAGCCTTGCCGCCAAAAGTGGGGGCAGTGGCCGGAGGGGCGGGCATCTCCACTAGCTGGGATGCCCTGTGGCGCTGTAACAAAGGGGGCGAGCCTTTGACGCTCACCGACAGGTGTTACAGTTCCTGCAGGGGGAGGTGGGAAGCACCTCCACCCAGTACAGGCTTTGTTCCTGGCCACAGAGTGACAAAGGCACTCTCCCCATGTGGCCAGCAACATGTCTGGTGTGTGGCAGGCTGGCAAAACTAGGCAGCCCACACTGGAAATCGGGTATGTTTTCAGGGGGCATCTCTAAGATGCCATCTGGGTGTATTTTCACAATAAAGTGCACACTGACATCAGTGTGCATTTATTGTGCTGAGACGTTTGATGCCAAACTTCACAGTTTTCAGTGTAGCCATTATGGTGCTGTGGAGTTCGTGTTTGACAGACTTCCAGACCATATACTCTTATGGCTACCCTGCACTTACAATGTCTAAGGGTTTGCTTAGACACTGTAGGGGCATAGTGCTCATGCACCTATGCCCTCACCTGTGGTATAGTGCACCCTGCCTTAGGGCTGTAAGGCCTGCTAGAGGGGTGACTTATCTATGCCATAGGCAGTGTGAGGTTGCAAGGGCACTCTGAGGGGAGTGCCATGTCGACTTAGTCATTTTCTCCCCAACAGCACCACAAGCTGGCAAGCAGTGTGTATGTGCTGAGTGAGGGGTCCGCAGGGTGGCATAAGACATGCTGCAGCCCTTAGAGACCTTCCCTGGCATCAGGGCCCTTGGTACCAGGGGTACCAGTTACAAGAGACTTACCTGGGTGCCAGGGTTGTGCCAATTGTGGAGACAAAGGTACAGTTTAGGGAAAAAACACTGGTGCTGGGGCCTGGTTAGCAGGCCTCAGCACACTTTCAAATCATAACTTGGCATCAGCAAAGGCAAAAAGTCAGGGGGTAACCATGCCAAGGAGACATTTCCTTACAGTAAGTAGCAACAAGGGAAGGGTTATACCTAGGTGTAGTAGTAAATATAAGTTTGAATAAATATACAGTTGTATAACCTTTGTAAATAGGCTCCTTGGTTATGAAGCCATCTCACATCATGAGAGTGGAGTCCTGTTAGCCGACAGAGTGGAATGTGTTAAGATTAATATGCCTAGACTTTTATTAGGTAGAGAGACATTGCAAGCTACCAGGAGCTCCTGTGGTGTTGCTTGTCACACTTAATTCATTTGATTTTACTTCCCCCACCTTTTAGGTCTGATTACTTGCAGCTTTAGCTATCTTCCAGATCTCATGTCATTAGCGCAAAAAATACCCAGAGAGGTGTCTTACGTCAGCCCCTCAGGCATTGTTTGTTTGAAATGCTTTTTTTAATTTGGGATCAGTCCTAAATGAGAATTGCAGGAATGAATGGTAAAAGTGTCAAGTCTCAGGTACTGCGTTTATCTGGCAGATGATTAGGTATTGCAGGGGACCATGCAGGGGAACCAGCAGCAACAAGAGTAGTGATCAGAGAAGTGGCCAGGAAACATAAATGAATATACACTCTGTCAGACTCAGTCACTCCTCCCACTGGCTGCTGTGCTCTTTACTAATACAGAGAGGAATACTGTGCTTCAATGCCGTACAAGGGTTCCGCACAGTGCTACTTGCAAGTGGTGTGATATGTTTATTTTATTTATTCCTTATATGCACTTCTCAACCCTACCTAGGGTGCCAGATCACTTCACATTTTACAGTATGAATAGGCATGTATAGAAAGGGTTGAGACTATGGGGGTCATTCTGACCCCGGCGGTCTAAGACCGCCGGGGCCAGGGTCGGCGGGAGCACCGCCGACAGGCCGGCGGTGCCCTGCAGGGCATTCTGACCGCGGCGGTTCAGCCGCGGTCAGAAGAGGCAAACCAGCAGTCTCCCGCCGGTTTACCGCTGCCCTTAGAATCCCCCATGGCGGCGCAGCTTGCTGCGCCACCATGGGGGATTCTGACACCCCCTACCGCCATCCTGTTCCTGGCGGTTCGCCCGCCAGGAACAGGATGGCGGTAGGGGGTGCCGCGGGGCCCCTGGGGGCCCCTGCCGTGCCCATGCCAATGGCATGCCCATGCCAATGGCAATCCCCCGTAAGCCTCCGCCGTCCGCCAGGGTCAAAATCAGGCCCTATATGTTATCTATGCAGTATATAGATAGAACAGAAATTACATAAAGCATTGTAGTATAATGTAATGGTGTAATGTAGATGTAGGAAGCTGGCCTGGTGTGTGGTGGGTACCTAAGGTACTTACACCTTACACCAGGTCCAGGTATCCCCTATTAGTGTAGTGTAGGCAGTGTCCAGAAGCCAGGCTCTCTAGAGGTAGCTGTGGATGAGCAGCCAAGGCTTATCTAGGAGACATGGAAAGCTCATGCAATACCACTGTAGTCACACAGCACTTACACACATGAAAGAAAACACTCAGTGATACAAAAATAAAGGTACTTTATTTTAGTGACACCATTACCAAAAAGTACTAGAGAGGCAACCCTCCAACAGGAGGTAAGTAACACACTAGATATGTACACTAGTAATCAGAAATAGACATGGAAAGCAATAGCAAATAGACAATAGTGACCCTAGGGGGAGCCCAAGCTATATACTAACAAAATGGAATGCAAATGCAGGACCCCAACTAGGTAAGTGGGATACATAGAGGGGAGCTGGGGGTACTAGGAAACTCCAAAGGTAAGTACCACGGTGCCCCCCCCAGTGACCAGGAAGAAAGGAGTAAGTTACTGGATTTTCCCAAAACCGCCCAAAAGGAAGAAAAAGAAGATAATGCAACACCCAGAAAAGACTCCAAGGAACCAGTGGTGGATTCCTGAAGAGGAAGACCTGTGAAAGAAGGGGACCAAGTTCAGAAGTCATAGAAGTGTCCGGTGGGGGCAGGAGCCACTACCCACCCAACTGTGGTTGCAGGATTTGGTCGACGGTAGGACAAAGACGGTCAGCAATGCAGCCCTGGAGTCGATGAAGAGTTCCTGGATGATGCCGTCGATGTCCCACACCAGATGGATGATTGCAGTCAGTCAGTGGTGTGGAAAAGCCACCAACAAGCCTTGACAAAGGCAGAAGTTGTGGTGAAGCAAAAATGGAGCTGCCGGGGACCACCCATGGGAGGAGTCCCCTCAGCAAGGCAGAGAGTCCACAGAAGAAAAGTCAGTCCTCAAAGGAGACCCACCAGAAGAGGAACCAGGAGTCGCAGAGGAGCCCACACAGCACAACTGGAGAAGGGTCCCACACCGCAGGAGGAGATGCCAACAAGCCTTGGGAGCTGCATGAGATGCAGTGCACAGAGCTACTGTCCTGCATGGGAAGGCAAGGGCCTACGTCCACCAAACGTGGATAGATGGCAGAGAAGACCAAGAGGACTACTCAGGATCACCACCCGTGATGCAGGATCCACTCAGCTCAGGATGAGAGAAGATCCATGCAGCCGGTCTTTGTTGCAGTTGGTGCGTGCAGATGCAGGGGAGTGACTCCTTCACTCCAAGGGATATTCCTTCTTCCTTCTCGTGCAGACTGAGGACTTGCCACCCTCAGAGGTTGCACAGCTGGGAAATGTTGCAGAAGCTGGAGGGAGCTGTAGAAACAATGTCTTCGCCGTGGATGCAGATTGTCGGTTCCTGGAGGGTCCAGTCATGGTTCCAGTGGCTAGAAGTCGAAGTAGAGGTTGCAGAGGTGTCCTGCTGGAAGCTGAATCTGAGGACTCACCCCAGAGGAAGACCCTAAATAGCCCTGAAAGGGGGATTGGTCACCTAGCCAGATGACCACCTATCAGGAGGGGGCCCTGATGTCACCTGCCTGACTTGGCCACTCTGATGCTCCCAGAGGCCCCTGCCCACCTTGGATTCAAGATGGCAGAACCCAGGGACTATCTGGAGGAGCTCTGGGCACCACCCCTGGGGCGGTGATGGACAGGGGAGTAGTCACTCCCCTTTCCATTGCCCAGTTTCATGCCAGAGCAGGGACTGGGGGTGCCTGAACTGGTGTAGACTGGTTTATACACAAAGGGCATCAAAGGTGCCCTTCAAAGCATACCAGTGGATTGGGTAGGCTGCCCTTCCCAAGCCATAACACCTATTTCCAAAGAGAGCGGGTGCTACCCCCCGCTCCCAAAGGAAATCCTTTGTTCTGCCTTCCTGGACTTGAGATGTTCAAGCAGCAGGAGGGCAGAAACCTGTCTGAGGGGTGGCAGCAGCTTGGGCTGCCTGGAAAACCCCAGAAGGCTGGTTGAAGCAATGCTGGGGGTCCTCTAAGGAGCCCCCAGAGTGCATGGAATCATACTTCCAATACTGGCAACAGTATTGAGGTATGATTCTGACATATTTGATACCAAACATGCCCAGGTTCGGAGTTACCATTATGTAGCTAGACATAGGTAGTGACCTATGTCCAGTACACGCATAAAATGGCGTCCCCGCACTCACAAAGTCCTGAAAAATTTCACTGGAGTTCATGGGGGCACCTCTGTTAGTACAGAGGTGCCCTTACACTCACAGGTACTTGCACCCTGCCCTCTGGGCTAGGAGGGCGTACCACAGGGGTGACTTACAGTGACCTGGTGCAGTGACCTATTGTGAAAAGGGTGCATGCACCCTTTCATGCAGGCTGCAATGCGGGCCTGCAGATACACTTTGCATGGGCTCCCCATTGGTGGCATAATACATGCTGCAGCCCAAGGGGATCCCTGTTACCCCAATGCCCTGGGTACCTGGGTACCAGTTAGCAGGATTCCAGTGAACACAGTCAAACAAACTGATAACAGGCAGACACTGGGGGTAACCATGCAAAGAAAGAGGGTACTTTCCTACAGAATAGTACAGAGGTCATATTGCAGAATAGAGAATGTAGGAGCATAGTGTGGTGATGTCAAGGGCTGTTGCATGGTAATCATTAGAGTGCAGATAAAGATGTCTAGTGAACAAAATGCAGGGCATGAGTATACTGAAAGATTAGGTTGAGAAGTCCCTCTATCCGAAGAGTCTAGTGGGAACCTTTTTAACCCCTTTCCAAATTGGGATTTGGATGGAGCTTTCTTTAGGCCCATGGGAAGTGAGTTCCAGGTTTTGGGGGCATTTGCACAGAAGGCATGTTTCAATGTGGTAGATTTGATGAACTTGAGTATACCAAGTCTTAGAAGACCTTGGCTCCTAGGTTTTTTGTACTCCTTTAAGAGGGGGTTACTGTGTTCTACTCCTGGTGATGCAGTGCCATTTCAGTGGTTTGTGCTGCTTAAGATTGTGGTGGTCCAATTAGGCCATCCTTTGACACTTCACTAAGTTATAGTGCTGTTGATATGCCTTGACAGAAAAGGATATGTGTTAGACCTGACAACCTTAGGGTGGTCTTCCCCAACCTTTTTGCCTTCACCCCTCCTGTTTTGCTGAAATTCAATATTGTTGGCTTTAGGACTCGGTGCACTTTACCACTGCTAACCAGTCCTAAAATGCTTGTGCTCATTCCTTTAACTCCTTCTGTGCCGTGGACGTAATGGTTACGTCCTGCGGCACAGTGCTGCTGTGCCCAGGACGTAACCATTACGTCCTGTGCACACAGCCCAGAGGGAGCGCTAGCGCTCCCTCTGTGGGGTTCCCCCCCACCCCCCCAAGTCAGGGATGGAAGGGGAAGCCCTTCCCCTTCCACCCCCGACCCCCCCCCCCTTACCCCCTCTGTGACGTCAGCGCGCTGATTGTCACAGAGCCTCCCCCATCACGCTGGAAGCTCAGCTTCCAGCGCGATCGGAAGAGAAATGCTTTGCATTTCTCTTCCGATCACGTGGGGGAGGCCGAGAGAGGCTTCAAAGGGAAGGAAAGTTATTTCCTACCCTTTGAAGTCTCTCTCTGCGTTTTGGCAGCCGGATTGAAAGCAATCCGGCTGTCAAAACGCCCACTAGACACCAGGGATGTCTTTTTTGAAAAGGAAATTGGCATAAGTGTGCGACCCCTTGGGCAAGGGTCGCTCCCATAGGGGGCAAATTATATTTAGGCCATTTCTGCCGCCCTTGGGGGCAGATTGGCCTATTTTTATGAGGCCAATCTGCCCCCAAGGGGGGCAGAAACCACTAGACACCAGGGAGCTTTTTTTTGGTTCGTGAATTTCACGTAAGGGGAGCGACCCCTTAGGCAAGGGTCGTTCCCCTGGGGGGCAAATTTATTTTAGGCCATGGCCGATCTGCCCCCAAGAGGGGCAGAAACCACTAGGCACCGGGGATTTTTGTTGTTGTTGTTGTTTTACAGATGGGGAGCGACCCCTTAGGCAAGGGTCGCTATCCTGGAGGGGCAAATTGTATTTAGGCCATTTCTGCCCGCTTTGGGGGCAGATCGGCCAATTTGAGGTCAATCTGCCCCCAAGGGGGGCAGAAACCACTAGGCACCAGGGATCTTTTTTTTTGCGCCGTCAGGCAAGGGGAGCGACCCCGTAGGCAAGGGTCGCTCCCTGGGGGGGGGGCACATATATTTTAGGCCATTTCTGCCCCCCTTGGGAGCAGATCGGCCTATTGTTATTAGGCCGATCTGCCCCCAGGGGGGCAGAAACCTCTAGGCGCCAGGGCAAAAAATGTTTGTGCCGTCACGCAAGGGGAGCGACCCCGTAGGCAAGGGTCGCTCTCCTGAGGGAATGGGGGGAGCAAATTTATTTTAGGCCATTTCTGCCCCCCCTGGGGGCAGATCGGCCTATTGTTATTAGGCGATCTGTCCCCGGGGGGGGGCAGAAACCTCTAGGCACCAGAGTTTTTTTTTTTGTTTTTTTGTTTTTTTAGAGATGGGGAGCGACCCCTTAGGCAAGGGTCGCTCCCCTGGAGGGGCAAATTGTATTTAGATCATTTGTGCCCCCCTTGGGGGCAAATCGGCCGATTTTAGGTGAATCTGCCCCCAAGGGGGGAAGAAACCCCCAAGGGGGGCAGAACCCACTAGGCACTGGGGATCTTTTTTTTTGCGTCGTCACGCAAGGGGAGCAACCCCGTAGGCAAGGGTCGCTCCTTGGAGGAGGGGTGGCGGGGCAAATTTATTTTAGGCCATTTCTGCCCCCCCTGGGGCCTACTGAGCTAGAGGCCAAAATCCACAGGTAGGCACTTTGCAAAAAACACCTCTGTTTTCTGTGAAAAAATGTGATGTGTCCATGTTGTGTTTTGGGCCATTTCCTTTCGTGGGTGCTAGGCCCACCCACACAAGTGAGGTACCATTTTTATCGGGAGACTTGGGGGAACGCTGGGTGGAAGGACATTTGTGGCTCCTCTCAGATTCCAGAACTTTCTGTCACCGAAATGTGAGGAAAATGTGTTTTTTGTTTAGCCAAATTTTGAGGTTTGCAAAGGATTCTGGGTAACAGAACCTGGTCAGAGCCCCACAAGTCACCCCATCTTAGATTCCCCTAGGTCTCTAGTTTTCAAAAATGCACAGGTTTGGTAGGTTTCCCTAGGTGCCGGCTGAGCTAGAGGCAAAAAATCTACAGGTAGGCACTTTGCAAAAAACACCTCTGTTTTCTGTCAAAAAATGGGATGTGTCCACGTTGTGTTTTGGGGCATTTCCTGTTGCGGGCGCTAGTCCTACCCACACAAGTGAGGTATCATTTTTATCGGGAGACTTGGGGGAACATAGAATAGCAAAACAAGTGTTATTGCCCCTTGTCATTCTCTACATTTCTTCCTTCCAAATATAAGAGAGTGTGTAAAAAAGACGTCTATTTGAGAAATGCCCTGTAATTCACATGCTAGTATGGGCACCCCGGAATTCAGAGATGTGCAAATAACCACTGCTCCTCAACACCTTATCCTATGCCCATTTTGGAAATACAAAGGTTTTCTTGATAGCTATTTTTTACTCTTTATATTTCAGCAAATGAATTGCTGTATACCCGGTATAGAATGAAAACCCAAGGCAGGGTGCAGGTCATTTATTGGCTCTGGGTACCTAGAGTTCTTGATGAACCTACAAGCCCTATATATCCCCGCAACCAGAAGAGTCCAGCAGACGTAACGGTATATTGCTTTAAAGAATCTGGCATTGCAGGAAAAAGTTACAGAGTAAACCGTAGAGAAAAATTGCAGATATTTCACCTCAATTTCAATATTATTTTTTTTCAGTTGTTATTTTCTGTAGGAAACCCTTGTAGGATCTACACAAATTACCCCTTGCTGAATTCAGACATTTGTCTACTTTTTAGAAATGTTTCGGTTTCTGGGATCCAGCATTGGTTTCATGCCCATTTCTGTCACTGACTGGAAGGAGGCTGAAAGCACAAAACATCGTAAAAATGGGGTATGTCCCAGTAAAATGGCAAAATTGTGTTGAAAAATTGGGTTTTCTGATTCAAGTCTGCCTGTTCCTGAAAGCTGGGAAGCTGGTGATTTTAGCATCGCAAACCCTTTGTTGATGCCTGTAGGAGGCTGGACTGGCTTGTAGTGAGTACCTAGGGGTACTTACACCTTGCACCAGGCCCAGTTATCCCTTATTAGTGTATAGGGTGTCTAGCAGCGTAGGCTTATAGATAATGGTAGCTTAGCAGAGAAGCTTAGGCTGAACTAGGAGACGAGTGAAGCTCCTACAGTACCACTAGTGTCATATGCACAATATCATAAGAAAACACAATACACAGATATACTAAAAATAAAGGTACTTTATTTTTATGACAATATGCCAAAAGTATCTCAGTGAGTACCCTCAGTATGAGGATAGCAAATATACACAAGATATATGTACACAATACCAAAATATGCAGTAATAGTATTAGAAAACAGTGCAAACAATGTATAGTTACAATAGGATGCAATGGGGACACATAGGGATAGGGGCAACACAAACCATATACTCCAAAAGTGGAATGTGAACCACAAATGGACCCCAAACCTATGTGACCTTATAGAGGGTCGCTGGGACTGTAAGAAAACAGTTAGGGTTAGAAAAATAGCCCACCCCAAGACCCTGAAAAGTGAGTGCAAAGTGCACTAAAGTTCCCCAAAGGACTTAGAAGTCGTGATAGGGGAATTCTGCAGGAAAGACACAAATCAGCAATGCAACAACGATGGATTTCCAAACGAGGGTACCTGTGGAACAAGGGGACCAAGTCCAAAAGTCACAAGCAAGTCGGAGATGGGCAGATGCCCAGGAAATGCCAGCTGTGGGTGCAAAGAAGCTGCTACTGGACAGTAGAAGCTGAAGATTCTGCAGGAACGACAAGGGCTAGGAACTTCCCCTTTGGAGGACGGATCCCTCACGCCGTGGAGAGTCGTGCAGAAGTGTTTTCCTGAAGAAAGACCGCCAACAAGCCTTGCTAGCTGCAAATCGTGCGGTTAGGGTTTTTGGATGCTGCTGTGGCCCAGTCGGGACCAGGATGTCGCCAATTGCGTCTGGGGACAGAGGGGGCGTCGAGCAAGACAAGGAGCCCTCTCAGAAGCAGGCAGCACCCGCAGAAGTGCTGGAACAGGCACTACGAAGTGGAGTGAAACGGTGCTCACCCGAAGTTGCACAAAGGAGTCCCACGCCGCCAGAGGACAACTCAGGAGGTCGTGCAATGCAGGTTAGAGTGCCGTGGACCCAGGCTGGACTGTGCACAAAGGATTTCCACCGGAAGTGCACGGAGGCCGGAGTAGCTGCAAAAGTCGCGGTTCCCAGCAATGAAGTCTGGCGTGGGGAGGCAAGGACTTACCTCCACCAAACTTGGACTGAAGAGTCACTGGACTGTGGGAGTCACTTGGACAGAGTTGCTGGATTCAAGGGACCTCGCTCGTCGTGCTGAGAGGAGACCCAGGGTACCGGTGATGTAGTTCTTTGGTGCCTGCGGTTGCAGGGGGACGATTCCGTTGACCCACGGGAGATTTCTTCGGAGCTTCTAGTGCAGAGAGGAGGCAGACTACCCCCACAGCCTGCACCACCAGGAAAGCAGTCGAGAAGGCGGCAGGATCAGCGTTACAGAGTTGCAGTAGTCGTCTTTGCTACTTTGTTGCAGTTTTGCAGGCTTCCAGCGCGGTCAGCAGTCGATTCCTTGGCAGAAGGTGAAGAGAGAGATGCAGAGGAACTCGGATGAGCTCTTGCATTCGTTATCTAAGGAATCCCCAAAGACAGAGACCCTAAATAGCCAGAAAAGAGGGTTTGGCTACTTAGGAGAGAGGATAGGCTAGCAACACCTGAAGGAGCCTATCAGAAGGAGTCTCTGACATCACCTGCTGGCACTGGCCACTCAGAGCAGTCCAGTGTGCCAGCAGCACCTCTGTTTCCAAGATGGCAGAGGTCTGGAGCACACTGGAGGAGCTCTGGGCACCTCCCAGGGGAGGTGCAGGTCAGGGGAGTGGTCACTCCCCTTTCCTTTGTCCAGTTTCGCACCAGAGCAGGGCTGAGGGGTCCCTGAACCGGTGTAGACTGGCTTATGCAGAAATGGACACCATGTGTGCCCATGAAAGCATTTCCAGAGGCTGGGGGAGGCTACTCCTCCCCTGCCTTAACACCATTTTCCAAAGGGAGAGGGTGTAACACCCTCTCTCTGAGGAAGTCCTTTGTTCTGCCTTCCTGGGCCAAGCCTGGCTGGACCCCAAGAGGGCCGAAACCTGTCTGAGGGGTTGGCAGCAGCAGCTGCAATGAAACCCCGGGAAAGGCAGTTTGGCAGTACCAGGGTCTGTGCTAGAGACCCGTGGGATCATGGGATTGTGCCAACAACGCCAGGATGGCATAGAGGGGGCAATTCCATGATCTTAGACATGTTACATGGCCATATTCGGAGTTACCATTGTGAAGCTACACATAGGTAGTGACCCATATGTAGTGCACGCGTGTAATGGTGTCCCCGCACTCACAAAGTCCGGGGAATTGGCCCTGACATTGTGGGGGCACCTTGGCTAGTGCCAGGGTGCCCACACACTAAGTAACTTAGCACCCAACCTTTACCAGGTAAAGGTTAGACATATAGGTGACTTATAAGTTACTTAAGTGCAGTGTAAAATGGCTGTGAAATAACGTGGACGTTATTTCACTCAGGCTGCAGTGGCAGGCCTGTGTAAGAATTGTCAGAGCTCCCTATGGGTGGCAAAAGAAATGCTGCAGCCCATAGGGATCTCCTGGAACCCCAATACCCTGGGTACCTCAGTACCATATACTAGGGAATTATAAGGGTGTTCCAGTATGCCAATGTAAATTGGTAAAATTGGTCACTAGCCTGTTAGTGACAATTTGTAAAGAGAGAGCATAACCACTGAGGTTCTGGTTAGCAGAGCCTCAGTGAGACAGTTAGGCATCACACAGGGAACACATACCTATAGGTCACAAACTTATGAGCACTGGGGTCCTGACTAGCAGGGTCCCAGTGACACATAACAAACATACTGAAAACATAGGGTTTTCACTATGAGCACTGGGCCCTGGCTAGCAGGATACCAGTGAGACAGTGAAAACACCCTGACATACACTCACAAACAGGCCAAAAGTGGGGGTAAAAAGGCTAGAAAGAGGCTACTTTCTAAAAATGCCATTTTCAGGGAAAAAACCACAAGCCTTCTTCTGCAGCCCCTTTTTCCAATTTTTTTGAAAAAAACGAAATTTTCACTGTATTTTGGCTAATTTCTTGGCCTCCTTCTGGTGAACCCACAAAGTCTGGGTACCTCTAGAATCCCTAGGATGTTGGAAAAAAGGACGCAAATTTGGCGTGGGTAGCTTATGTGAACAAAATGTTATGAAGGCCCAAGCGCGAACTGCCCCAAATAGCCAAAAAAAGGCTCGGCACAGGAGGGGGAAAAGGCCTGGCAGCGAAGGGGTTAAACATAGTAAATTTAGCTTACACCTAAATGGTACATAAAGTTTACTTATACATCCCTAGTAAAGTGGCACTAAATGTACCCAGGACTTGTAAATTAAATGTTACCAGTGGTACTGCAGCACGTATTATGCCACCCACATAAGTAGCCCCTTTAAAACATGTCTCAGGCCTGCCATTGCAGCATGTGGGTACGATTTTAAACTGCTATCGCAACCTGGAAAATAAACATTTTGCCAGGCCTAAGCCTTTCTTTTTAATACATACATGTCACCCCTAATATAGGCCCTGAACAGCTCTGAGGGCAGGGTGCATTGTATTTAGAAATTTGGACATGTACGTGTCTACTGCAAGACCTGCATCTCCCATAGGATAACACTGAGCTACCGCATTACATTTAATAAGTGGTAACGTTTGCTGGGGAACAGGTAGAAATGTCATGTTTGATCACTAAAGAATTGGAATTTAAAACCATCTTTAATGGTAAAGTTGGATTTTAAGTCATAATTCTGGAAATACCACTTTTAGAAAGTAGGCATTTTCTTGTTCTAAACATTTGCTGCCTGCAGCCTGTGTCCTCGGTCACATAACTAAATCTAGTTAGCAGTTGACCTTTGTGCAATCTTTCCAGACAGTGACACAAAAAGGGCAGGGTGTTGGCAGATGGTCCATCCTGACAGGTTGGGTGAGGACGGAGCTGTACCCTACCACACTTACATTTCAAA